>NW_028301713.1:66017500-66642500 GCF_037042655.1 Diuraphis noxia
CAGTCCGCCGTAATAGTATTCAAGATATCACATTAATAATTGTATCGGTGACCAGTGATCGTCTTTACGAAAATATAAACCGAGAGCGATGGGATTTTTAAACATTAACACAGGTCTATTGATCATCAAGGTGCATTATTTTCTTTTCGACGCAGGTAAGTATTACGTTTAATAATAATAAATTGCGGGAGTAATTTATTCATTCCATTTACGTTCGTGAAGTTGGCCTACCTAAGTACATACTGCAATATTTTCGAAATCTTTGTCATTATTTTGCAAGTTATTTGCAAGTTATTGAAAGTATACTTTTAGAATTTGCAAGTCCAAACTTTTACCGTGAAACAAAAATATTCAAATTTGGCCAACTTCACGTAGTCCACTCAAGTTGTCCCAGAACTTAAAGATAGACTTTATACGAAAGTAAATGATTAGCAAGTATTTGCAAGTTCGTTTTTAGAATTTGCAAGTAACTCGAACGACCTCTACGAACTTTTAAAGTTAGAAAATGAGGATTTGGTTTAGTGTAAAAAGGAGAGGAGTACAAATTTTTTTAAAGAGGGTTAAAATAGATGATAAAAATTTGGTACAAAATAATGAGATAGGTCAAAAATCGATCGGTTGACTTCTGGTGGTTCCACCTGCAAAGACGACGTCGTTACAGCACCCAGATTGGGGATTTGGTTTTGAGTAAAAAGGAGAGGGATACAATTTTGTTTCAAGGGGGATACAAATTTTGTATTTAGGTATTTATTTGATTTAGATTTTTTATTCAATTATAGTAAGTTAAGTGTGATTTTGTGTATTATCTTAACAATAAATTTAATATTTTTTGTGGTGTCACAAAATCATAGAAATATTAGTTAGATCTAAATAAATATATAATGTCTTTAAAGCAATGGGATTAGCGAAATCTTTACAAATCCTTATAATAATATCTAATATAATTGATGATTTACTCGGTGTATGTAATAAGTGTTTATTGGAAAAAAAGTGGTATCAAATATTACACCTAATTCATTCATATCATGACATTTTTTAAAAATAAAGTCTTATTTAGGAACATAAATTATTTATTATTATTAATCCGTAAATTCTTCGATCTTTTTCGTAGTCTTATATCTATACTATACTTGATAAAATACAATTAAGAATATAGTATATATTTGATTGGTTTAATCAATTATTACTTATGGTATTGAGAGTTTGAGTTCTTCTTATGATGTCCTCTTATTAAAACTAAAAGTAACTATAAATTTATTAATTAAATTCATATTTAAGTTACCAAGCTATACAAGTGCTATACTGATATTATATTACCTATATAAGGAATTAAATGTGTTTAATTTTGAAAAGTTATTTAAAAAATGTTTATTATTAGTTGTATTTAAACATAGAAATATTGTAATAATATGCTACCATGTGAACATTTTTTTAAGTAGGGTTAAAATGGACACAAATAGGGTACAAAAAAATGAGATATATCCGAAATCGATCAGTTAATTTCTGGTGGTTCCGGGTGCCAGGTACAATACCAAGATGGGGAATTCAGTTTAGCATAAAAGGAGAGGGGTATACATTTTTTAGGGAGACTACAATCTCAAATTTAACGAGTATTAAAAGTTCTTTAATGTATTAAAATGTATTTAATCTGTACCATAATTATAAAATTTGGACAGTAGTTTCGTTTTTGATTAGACACCCACTCAGAAAGAATTATTCAAAATTCAACCCCTACAGGGGTTAAAAGTGGTGAAAATGAAAATATTATATATTATCTATTAAATATTAAATATTTACATATCTCTATACTTATTTTATATTTACTTATCTAGATTTCAAAAGTTAAACTTTACTGTAGCGTAAATGCTAAGTAAGCATTATCTCGTATATTTATTTATAACAGAAAGGGTAGCGGCCTAATAGTTACTAATAACTATATAATTACTCATATTAAAAATATTTTATGTACGAAAAATTTTCCTTTTATATCTAAGATTTGAAAATTTAATACAAGGCTCCTAAAATATTTTTACAATAGCAGTTGAAAAATAAAAGAAATACATAGCCACAATTTTTTTTTAGAAGAATTCAAATTATATTTTTAACAACATACGTAAAAATCATGAAAATTCGCAAATTATTTTAAGCTAGAAATTAATAAAAGTTCAATATTTTTGATAGTTAATATTTAATTTTAAAGCCAGTAACCTTAGTTCATGATGTAGTGTGAATTTTTTTGTTGATCAGTTTTTTCGATGTAATTTGTTGTGAGTTAGCTATGAGGCTATGACCATAATGGCCAATCTATTATAGTCGAACGTGGTCAGCTCGAACTTCATTCACTCGAAATCATCAATGCCTCGAACTTTTTCCCTCGGTTCCTGTCACCGCCGGTCATAGCTACGCCCATTATTATTCCTCTTGTTGCTCTCCCGACCAACAGTGCCAGCGCTTCAATCCACTCCGCGTAAATAGTTAAGGCCAAGGCTATGCTCTCAAATCAGCTGCCGTATACTATTCTTATTGTGAACAGAGTATAGACCTAGTTCTTTATGTTTGGATTTTTTGATTACTCAAATACTTATGGGATAACTTGAATTTTTTTGTCTACCCCTTAGTAACTTCGAGTGAACTAAGTTCGACTGTACCATGATTAAAGCAGATACTTACCAGAAAAAAAGTTAATATATATATATATTTTTTTTTAAAGGTCACTAACTTTTTAATTAATTAACTCACTGTATAATAGAAAGTATATCCAATGTATAATTATAATCGGTACCGGTATGACGGTGTGGTTTGACAAAATAGTGTCCAAAATTAAAATTCGATTATTTTGAGGCACGAGGAAAGCACTTGTTTATTTAAAACGATACTAATATATATTCGTGTTATTGTGCTCGTGAATAAATTCATGTGTTTTCCAGGAAATTCGCCCATCAACCCATTTCTGTCGACGATCGCCAAGCAGCTGGGCTTCTCACCGTCAGTGGTCGGTCATATTTTCACATTTCTGATGCTTCTGAACATCGTGGTAAAACCACTAACTGGATATATCACCGACAGATGGAAATGCCGGCGGACCGTGTTTTTGGGCGCCATCCTCCTCAACGGTCTCATAACTCCTATGCTGTACTTCGTGCCAAGCGCCACATCGTATGCCGACGAGATGTCAGACACCAAGGTTTTTGGATCGCTGCAGTTCTGGATGTTTTCGACAATCGTCACGCTGAGGATGGTGTTGTTCATGGTCGTCGTAGTCTTGCAGGAGACTATATGCATGAGAATCTTAGGCACGACCACGATTAGAATTGATATATATATATATATATTATATATTATTGTATTGTGCATGTTGGTTGTTATTTCCAATACCATATTGGGAGTGATTAAGGCCATTTTAAGGGGCAGTGGTTGTAGATATTTTGGGCGGCGGTCAACTACATGATATATTATATTGATTAAACAACTAGCTTTATTTTATATATTTTTGGATATAGATACGGATACTCTATAAATTACTTATATATTATTTCCTTGAATTTTTTGCTATAAATATGAATTGGAAACTAATGTATCATTTTTTAACTAAAACATTTATTTATTATTAGGTATTCACTGCATGTTTGAAGGAGTATACAATTTTGTGTGGTTTATACAAATAAATAGTGTTTCGAAGGCATAATATTATTATGCACGTCGTGTAAAACTAAAATATTTCAAAAAAGATTAGATTAACATTAGATGTATGAGTTGGACGATAGTGATAATTATACATCAAAGATCAAATATAAGCATCATAGTTTTTTAATTTTAAATACGATAAAAAAATAAAGCTTACATGACTGGCATAAATCAGTCTTGATAGATCTTACTATAATCTTAAACCTTTGTTTAGTAAATATTTGAATCACACAAATTTTGAAAATATACCATTTATTATTCACTGTGATCAAAATCCTGGGTTACTTATTTGCCTCAATTACTTTGGATCAATATAAATAACATTCACTTACCTATTATAATTAGTTAGTTAATAATTATTTAATGCAATTTAGCTTTCTACTCATCGATTTTGTTTCCTGTACTTTTTGAATTCGTGGATTTTTTCCCTGTTACTGATGTCAACCCATAATGTATTTCTACAATGCATTGAATGCAATATTATATATGTATATATTTATTATTTTCAATAAACAATATCAGTAGTCCACACACAAGATATACCATATGTTTTATTGCATAATTATTGATTTTTCCAGGTGGAGACACCGTCAAGTTTGGAATGCAGGTGCTCTGTGGTGCAGCTGGATGGGGTACCATGTCTATAGTGGCAGGAGGTATTATTGACTGGTACAGCAGTGGCCAAGCACAAAAGAACTATCTCCCCGCATATTTGCTCTCGGCCGTCTCATTTTTCCTAGATTTCATGGTGGCGTTCCACATAAAGGTATTTCCATGCTTAATCTCACAACAAAATAGTTAAGGTTTTACATAATGCTGTATAATAGAGTATAGACAATCTCAAACGTTGAGATACATAAAGTTACTGTAGTAGAAATTTAATTTAACTACGAGTGAGTAAGTCCAAATTGTGTGTGATGCTAATGAAATAATTTTCTCTTATCTATGCCATATGTATAGGGACATTATTTTCGGTGTTTTTGACGCAGGTACCCGAAACCGATGGACCGACAACAAACATAATTGCGGACGTGAATGTAGTGTTGAAAAACGCCAAAGTATGCGTTTTCCTTGTTTGGGCAACATTCTTTGGATTCTTCATGGCGTACATTTGGTTTTATTTTATCTGGTAAATATTCAAATACATTTTAATATTATTTCATAATTCATACTACCGCAAGTCTATATAAAAACATTTCAATCAAATCAAAATGTGGCGCAAGCTAAAACATCCATTTTAATTTATAACACTTGAATACGTAAGTATTGGATGACTATTATGAGGAAGTTAGGTCTATCTAATAAATCAAGGGCGTATTTAGATTTTTTTTTTTGGGGGGCCCCCTGTGGTATTTTCTCCAACTGAAATTCCCAATTCAGCCTATATGAGTTAGAAAATTTACATCTGATAGGACATAATAAGCAGACTTCATAAACAATTCCTGGAATTCGGGGGGGGGGGGGGCTGAAGCCCCCTCAGCCACCCCCCATAAATACGCCCCTGTAATAAATATATATAATATCTTGTCCTAGATGATTCATCATCGCCTAGCCGGATCCGCTGAAGCTTATGAGCACACATTAAATAAAATAAAAATGTATTTAATCTGTACCATAATTATAAAATTTGGACAGTAGTTTCGTTTTTGATTAGACACCCACTCAGAAAGAATTATTCAAAATTCAACCCCTACAGGGGTTAAAAGTGGTGAAAATGAAAATATTATATATTATCTATTAAATATTAAATATTTACATATCTCTATACTTATTTTATATTTACTTATCTAGATTTCAAAAGTTAAACTTTACTGTAGCGTAAATGCTAAGTAAGCATTATCTCGTATATTTATTTATAACAGAAAGGGTAGCGGCCTAATAATTACACATAACTATATAATTACTCATATTAAAAATATTTTATGTACGAAAAATTTTCCTTTTATATCTAAGATTTGAAAATTTAATACAAGACTCCTAAAATATTTTTACAATAGCAGTTGAAAAATAAAAGAAATACATAGCCACAATTTTTTTTTAGAAGCATTCAAATTATATTTTTGACAACATACGTAAAAATCATGAAAATTCGCAAATTATTTTAAGCTAGAAATTAATAAAAATTGTTCTTTTTAAATCTAAGATTTGAAAATTTTTAATAATCTATAATATTTCCTAGACAGATAAGCCGTCTCCGGTCAGAACCGTTTTTCGTATACAATGATATAATATCATTGAATTCAAATTTATAACAGAAAGGGTAGCGGTCTAATAGTTACACATAACTATATAATTACTCATATTAAAAATATTTGATGTACAAATTGAAATTTTTTAATTGCTTTAACTATCAGTAAGGCTGTTGAATAATATTCAAAAACTAAAATTATTGGTCAATTTTCAAACATATAATAATAAAGTCTAGATGCGAAAGGGTAATGTCTTTTAAAACTAACTATTTCAACTATGGCACTGTGTATATTTTATTGAGGTGATATAAAGTAAGGCTAAATTTAAAAATAAATGATACTTTACTCACCATACTGTTTTTAAAGACGAATATTTTAAGATAATTATTATTAGTGCAATTTGTATTCTATTTTATAGGTATGTCGATGATTTGGCAACAATTTATCACCCTGAACGGAAATCAATGTTAAACTTAATAAAAGGATTTTCTCTTACTATTGAGTGCTTAGGTGGGGATGTCCCATTTTTCTACTTATCTGGTAAGTGTATAGATTTTTCTACAGCTTTGTATATAACTATAATCCATATTACCACAAATTATAGGGACGTGCTCTATTGAAAACTACATAACTTTTAATAGGTTCATGAAATTCCCTTACAAACGACATAATTATATTCATACTATAAATCAGAAAATTAAAAAATAGAATTTCTACTTAGTTTTTTGTCACATTTTTCAAGTTATGGAAATTTTGTTTATGTGTTAGATGGTTAGCATATAAATCAATATTTATAGAATTCAAAAATTTTGGGTAATCGGGTAGTACATTTTTATTTAATGCTAAATAAATAATATAAATTTCTAATTGCTTAAGGTTGTTAAAATATTTGATGGACCCTTGTGTATATATGTATATATCACCAGAGTATGACAGTATTTTATTATTAGGTGTCGACAAGGTACCTTATACTATGATATAGATAAAAAAAAAAACAAATATTTCACTTGTTTAGCGGATGGTTTACATATGATTTCACTAAGAATTACACATTTTTCAAACATTCCGAGGTTTTTTAATATTTAACGTTGAGGTAATGTTTTTAAAGTGTCCGTTTCGAGCTATGACATTTAAAGAGAAAGGCGCCAATTATATAGACCTATGCTATTTCGACCAATAATAATTAATTATTATGTGGAGTACGTTCATCAGTTTAATATTATAATGAAAAATGAATAAATATTATACATTTTTTGTAAATATAGTGGCAATATTTCAGTAGTTGAACTTCTTTAAATCAAAAGTTATTTCTTAAAGAAAATTATATGTTTTAATCAATATTTAGCATATATACCAATCACTCGGAGAAATATAAATACCAACTTTTCATTAGACCAATGATTTACAATATCATTTAATTAAATCAAAATTGCAATAATTGTATTTATATTTTACTAGAATTATAGAAATGGTTGAATAGAATTAATGATATGATGTTGTTGAATTTAAAAAAAATGATTCCTTGATTAGAAGATAAATTGTTTTAAATAATAAAAGTTGTATCATTAATGTAATCCTAGTGCTTTCCTTGTTTTCAAAATATTTACTTTGAACCAAAGAACTATTATTCTTTATAGGTATCTAATTAATTCCTCATACATTTTATAAATAATTTCCTTTAAATCAGTTCACAAATATTGTCATAATTTAAAGGCGTTTTATTTACACCTTTGTTAAAATTAATGAAACATTGTTAAAATGATTGACATATATTTTTTTTTGATAGAATAATGCAGATGTTTTCATTGATTATGAAAATAATATTTAAATCTATAATTAATAAATACAGCTTAATATAATAAACTAAAGAAATTAAATGATTATTAAATAATAAATAAGATAGTACAACTGAACAATACAAATAATACAAACTGCGTCACATAATAAAAAACAAGTTTTTGAAAAGAGTTATTATAAGTATTGGTATACCTAACATATATAAAACTAATAAAAAATAATCTTATATATATGATATTATATAATTTTTACTTTTACAGGTATATTATTTTCACTTACGATATATTATATAAAATTGTAGACAAAAAAATTACATACAGTTTATTAATATCAAATATACAATTTCATTATAGATAATAATGGTATTAATTTGGGGTGATATACGATTGCGAATGAAACAATATTGCGAACGGACCTTTTCCCGTATCACGATTGCGAACGTTTTTACCTGCCTTTTTCCGTACAGCGTTGCCAGATTCATTATTAGTAAATTATATTTATATTAGAAAATAGAAAATTTAAAAATTACACTTTAATTTTACTATTATATAATAATTAAAATTACAATACCACAATATCTTAGAAATAATGTTTTAATCGAATAACTGTTTCCTTTGTAATAGGCAATTCATACAAATGAATAGGAGACCCCATAAATTCCTTAATATTTTTTAAAACATAAATTTGCTTGCAAATAATTTGCTAACAATGGCTAACAACATAACTCATGAAATGTTTTTTGTGTGAAACAATATTTAATGTTATAAAAAAAAATATTATCGTTTAAACATAAAACTTCTTTTAATTTATAAGCTAATACAGTATTAATGTGTGTAAAATATGTAAGGATATAATTAGTTTTATAAATGGTATTATAAAAAGAAATTGAAGTATAGCAGGCATAGTTATTGAGTGAAATCAAATAATATTTTGATGAAAATAAAAGTTCAATCTTAGAAAAATATTTAGGCAAAGAAATTGGAGTTCAGCACTCAAAGGATACCACTTTATTGTTTTAAAATTAATTCAGCAAAATTAATTGAATATTTGATTGATAAAGAAACTGGAAAATTTACACGTGAAGTTATATTTTTACAGTTTATGTTTTGATTCAAATCGATAAGACCAAAAAAATTTTAATGGTCCAAATTTTCTTACAATATTACAGTAATGGGTTAATAAATGGTGCTTAGGCTTTAATGTATCATTAAATAGTTCTATATATTTATAATTATGATATATTGATATGCAATACATGTGTTTAATTTTGAAAGGTCTGAATCATTAAATCTAGAAAGTAACAATAAGTCAATTAGCTCAACAAAATTAATTAAAAATAACCAATATTGATCATTTTATGGAACTAAACGTCCTACCAAAAGCGGAAAGTGACAAAAGACTGCATTTCTCTAGAACACATCTTAATTTTCAAGTGGTTTGATTTAATAAACTTCAGAGAAGGACAAATAATGCCTATTTAAGATTCTCCATAATTGAAAATTTTTTTTCTGATATTTTATGTTTCTAAAGTAAAATACTTTAATCTTATAAAGTTAGTAATTAAATGACACATATTATAAACAACAATTCCTTCAAATATATCGTGCATAATATCAACGGAAAAGTTTTCAACGACATGAAAAGATTTAATTGAATTAAATATTGAATTTTCAGAGATTCCAGTTTGTTTCGAATCATTTTTATTTGCATGCTTATTATAATTTACTCTATTTCGAAGTGAATATTATGATCTTCAGTAGCTATTGTTTGAGTTTTTTTTTTTTATCATTTACACAAAATCAACAAAAATATATGGATGAAAATGACCTCGAAAACCCTAAAATTGAATTTATACCAAGATTATCACCAACAACTAATCCCAATACAAATGTAATGTTAATGGTTTTTCCTGACAAATTTATACCAATATTTTCTAATTCATTTATCTCTTCAACCAACTTAAAAAATTTCTTATCATTACCAATACTTTTGACATATTTGGTATTGAAAAGAGCAGCAACAAATATTGAATTTAAGCTATACCTCAAAAAATTAGGATCTGAGGGGAATGAATAATAAACACCTAATACACTTGAAGAATGTAATCCATGGGGATTATTGATCTCAAAGTATAGGAAATACGGTATTAAAATTGAATTTAATTTATTAATTAATAAAATATTGTGTTTCCGAAGTTATATATATTGATGAACATAAAGTATGTAAAAAAAAAAACTTAAAGACACGGTTTTATTTTCATGGTTTTAAATTTCAGGCTACCTGATCAAGCGTACCGGTCATATGACGGCTTTTTCGATATCATTCGCAATGTTCGCATTGCGATTTCTCTTATACTCGATCATTCGAGACCCATTGTGGGTATTGCCTGTTGAGTTGTTAAATGGTATCACGTATGGCTTGAGCTACATTGCTGGCATATCATATTCTGCGAAAATTGCCCCTGTCGGCAGTGAAGGAACAGTCCAAGGGTTATTTTCGATGGCGTTTCAAGGATTTGGTTCGTCACTTTATAATTCATACTGAATTCGAGTTCTAATTACCTATACATCTACGGTGATTCAGTATCTTTCATTCATTATTTTGAAAAGTTGTGACTTATAACGAATGAAATTAATCAAGTATGTTGTCATTCCGAAAAAAGTGTTAAAAACTTGAAAATGATAACGATACCATTTTTAAAAAAATAATTTTTTTTCAAGCGATTTAAAAAAATATTAAATATTATTATTATTATGACTTTATTTAAATATTTTTGAAATGACTTCATACCATGAATTAAGTAAAAAATAATATTTTCAAAAACTGTTAGAAATAATGAACGAGCGAAGACACATAAACGAATCATTTATAATATTATATTGACAATAATTTATTAATATCCCATGTATTTCTTTCGCAGGATGTTCATTGGGTGCAACATTAGCCGGTTATACATTCAGCCATTTAGGCAGCGTATTAGCTTTTCGATTTATCGGTTTAATCGCACTTATAACGTGTGTCATTCAAATAATCGTTAATTACTTTTTAAATCGGAATAGAAAATTAGTTGCATAAAGAAGAGAATCAAAATAACATAAATATCGACAAAATATTTATGATAACAAATATCTTTATCCTTATCATAACCAATCTGACGTCAAAGTTCAAATTGAAGAAGATTTAAGAGTTCCATACACGATCCAGGGCCCCTGGAGCCCTTCTGAAATTTTGTAAAAGTAGAAACATTTTAAATATGAATATTATTATTTATTGAGTACTATATAATTTTGGCACACTTACTGATCGTTATATTATGTACTTGAATAATTTAAATAAATAATACTATACAATACTATACATTTTATTGTTTTTGCTTACAAAAATTCGCGTCGGGATGTACATTCAACGTCATATCGTTCGATCGACTGACTTCGACTTATTTCATGACTGTGATATATATAGACAATACTTGGTCTCACTCATCGGAATACTCCACTATTTTCACTATCATCGGTGTAATTTAACGATTTACTACTTCCATCTGACCAGGTGTACCGGTAACAATTAATATTTGTTCGACAGACTTGAGAGTCAGAAATATTTTGAAATCGATCGAAGTAAAATACAGTTCCACGATCAGAAACAAGACGTGTCGGTTTAGAATAAGTACGAACATTTTCCTTCACATATTTAATTACATCTTCCGTCTTAGTTGTTTTGCACGGATAATAACGTACAAATTTCGTAAACCCGTCAATTATTACTTAAATAAATTTATTATTGTTTTCTGTCTTTTCGAACGGTCCTAAATGATCTACATGTAATAATAGAAATGGACGATCACCTTTCGGTAGACTGTGCAGATATCCCTCTCATTTACCTGCCATAGGGGAATATTCAATACATTTTAAACAACTAAATAAATTATTACGGATTTTAGTTTTCATATTAGGGAACCTATAGACTCGTTTCACGTTCTCAACAACGTTATTGAATCCGACATAAGCCATTTCGTCATAACAACTTCGTTGTTTTTCATTATATTGCGGTACATAAAATAATAATTTCCCATACTATTTCTTATAAAGAAGTCTTTCTCGTAATTTAAAATATTTATGTTCTTTTACTTGTAAACTATCCCGAATTTTAACTATGTCGCGCGTTATCTATGTTTTGTTAGATCACTAATATTTGTTCGAATGTATTCGATTCCAAAATTAAAATTTCTTGGCACCTACTTTGAGCATCAACAATTATAATTTTGTAAGAAAAGGCCCATCTAGAAATTCTGGGATTAATAATTTGTTTATCTAACAATAATCTGAAACTATAAAATCAGTCACTATTTTGAAGGGTATACCGGCCAAATATAAGTGTAATCTTACGAGGTGTGTCCAGAAAGTAAGTGTACTGAGGCTCTCACGGCCATAGGGAATATTTTTTTACCACGTTAACTACACTACCGTATAGTTTTACTCCTAAATTTTAAAACAAGACTATAACGAGTTAAGTACGTTAAAAACTGTGCGAAATCCATGTCCTTATCCTTAACCTTGTTGCGAAGGAAAAATCTCCACATGAGATTTTTAATGAGGTATGAACCGTTTATGGGGAGGCCATATGATTTATACCAGCTTATACAGGTGGTGTAAGGAATTTAAAAATGGACGTACGAATGTAATAGACGATCTGAGGAGTGGGAGACTGTCGGTTTTGACTGACGACATTATGAAAAAAGTCGAGAATGCGGTCCGTGACGATCGCAAATTGACTCTGGATGAACTTTCTGCAATGTTTCCGCAACTGTCAAGGTCTCTGCTACACGAAACAGTCACAGAAACTCTTGACTTTCATAAACTGTGCGCAAGATGGGTTCCAAAACAGCTTAATGAACAACATATGTTAATCGAGTGCAGCCTCCAGAGAGTTTTTGGAACGCTATGAGCTGGACGTCGATAACTTTCTCAAGTCTATTGTTACTGGAAATGAAACTTGGGTTGCACACTATAAACCTGAAACTCAAGCAAACAATTCAAAACCACCATTTCAGCCAAAAATTCATGGCATCAGTGTTTTGACACCACAAAGGCATCATTTTGATTGAATATTTACTTCAGTGGAAGACCATCAACGCAGAATGGTATTGTGAGACCTTAAAAAAATTGAGGACAGCTTTTCAAAATAAAAGGAGGGGCTTGTTAACGAGTGGAGTCTGCCTGCAACACAACAACGCCAGACCCCACATGGCTAATATGAAGAAGCAATATTGTTGGACTCATTTGGATGGGAGGTTTTGAACCATCCCCCATATTTCCCCGACCGGGTGCCTTCATAATATTACCATTTGTTCACTTTCCTGAAGAAGCACATGGGTGGAACAAAATTTTCAACTGATGAGGAAGTGAAGGGGGCAAGTGATCGACAAGTGGAAAAAATAGGTGGCGGTAGAGTTCTACGAGCCAGGTATAAAAAAATTCGGTGGAGAACGATTCCGCAAGTTTGCGGAGTCGTGTAGATTATAAAATTTAATTAAAATTTAAAAATTTAAAATCGTTAATCAACATTTTTTTTTATAAGCGTTTATAGTTCAAATTTTTACGAAATTAGTCGAAAATTTGCAAGTAATTTTGAAGTTGAATAATCATAAAAATTTTTTGTTTATAACTAAGGATTAAAAATACAACACTAAGTTTTCCATAAGTTTTCTTTCAAGTAGCTATAGAGAAAACTCGAAGCATCATTATAGGAAAAATTTTAAGTGCGTTTGAATTTTAAATTTTTACGAAATAGCGTAACGATAACGATTTATCCTCAAATCAGGTATACGTATACTATGATAATATAAGGTATTATGAATTATGATAACTACATGCAATGTTTTTGGAAAAATTGATTAACCATTCCTTATGCAAAATGCGTCCTAATTGAAAAATAAAATATTTGTTTCAAAATAGAATAATTTATATGACAATATTTAAATATAATATATCCTAGACTGACAAATCATCTCCGTTCAGAATCGTTTTTCGTATACAATGATACCCATCATTGCATTCAAATCTAACCTACCCTAGTCAGAGGTCCACCCCACCACCTAATGTACAGCAGAGCGACATCCACTTACCCGCTTTTTTTGTTTGTTCACTTACGAAAATTGTACTCGAATTCGTATTTAGTCGTATCTCTGCAGGTCGGAAGGAAGACGTTGTTTTTTGCCGGTTATTTCGTGACATTTAACTATCGTATATACGGATGGTACGTGATGTATCCAGACGATCAAGGTTGACTATGTCATTTAATAATTCGTCAGTGTCAACATGGTCTCAACTTAGTAAATGCATACTCAGCCACTAAGGTCTTTAGAAATATGCCCTTATAATATTTTAATTTTTGTTTCTTGTAATCCAAAATCGAGTATCGCATACATGTGTATTTTCTCGTGAAAATACTCTAAAGTATTTTCACTTTTACGTTAAACGCGGTGTGACAATTCCTTCCACCCGTCTCTAACTAACACTTCGCCAACGAACGTTCGTTTGAATTGATTTTCGAAATTAATCCAACTCGTAATATTACGTGATAAACCAATGCCCCGCAGAACCTCCACGATTATTGCGAACTGTCTGTAACTTAAAAATATCCGATCATCGGTTTATGTCGTCTACGTGACACATTTCGCGACTGTCATGTTATATATAATCGATTCTATAACAATCAAGGGAAACACCAGATCGTTAGCGAATCGATAATCCCGAGCACCCGATAAGTGCTCCGCCGACATTCCAGAATAAACGCTAACAATAAAGTATAATTTTATATTTTTATAAAATCAGCAATAACGAGAAAAAGAGATTTTACATCTTAAATGCAAAAATGATGTGTGCCTATTTTCTATATTGAAAAAAGTAGCACCTCCACCCATGAGTTATTTCTAGTCATATCCTTGATATGATTTAATTATTAACCTTAAATTATATTTTAATTAATCGGCATTTGATACATTCAATTTGCGTATTTTATAAAAAATTGAATATTATTGATAGTTGGAAGTCAGCGCTTTTTCTGACGACCAGACTAATAGTTTTTCACAATTATTAATATTACATAGTTAATGGTTACTCAACAGGTAACCCATTCATATAATATCAAAAATTATAATTTTGATATATGTATATAATAACTAAAATAGTAAATATTATGCAATATTTATCTATAATTTATAAATATCTAATATACCTAATATATTATTATATTTTCAGTGGACATTATCTTGTCTATTTACATTACATATACTCAAGGTCTAATGGATATAATATTATAGATTATGATAGTATTAGATAAGATGCAGAGAAGATCTTCTCTATATTGTGAGTATAGGAATAATTTATCATGACCAATATTCAACAATTATTTAACATTGATTGAACGTAAAACCATTCAAAATTAGCACTTCATACTTAAGTCTCGTCAACATTAGATTTAATCGATAAAAATTAATAAAACTAAACCTCGAGGATTATTATCTCTCGTTTGTGTAATATATACATGTTATCAGCGGTGTGCTTTTAAGTTTTAAGTGTAAATGCATACGTGACACGTGTATTACTGTAGTCATCAACCCAAGCAGTAGGCGCAATTTTCAACAATATTTCATTATTTTATACCGACAATTGTGTTAATGCGGTTGAATGGCAATGGCTTGAGATATTTCCAGCTAGATTATTATTTTTTTATTATTATATAATGCTTCAACAACACATGACTTTATATTTTTAACAACATTTAGACCAATCAAATGTATATACATTTCATTTAAGAATTTTTTTTTAGATTTTAAGTACGTAATCTACGAAGATGGTTCTACAACAGCTACTGGCTGCTGAGTAAATATTAATTATTGATTATAAATGTAATACCTATGATATAAGTTTAGAAATTACGTTTCTATATTCTATATTATATAATATAATGAATGGCAAAGTGTGGCTAATGACTCTATAGCACCTTCTGGTAGTAATAACTGCATTTATTATATTATTCAATTATTCATGATGGTTCGTGTATAAAATGCATTGATCTGCAGCTGTGTGAGTAGGGAAGCAAGTTAACACGCTGCGTATACATTACATCATAACGTTCGATAGTTGACGACAGTGATACCGTCCAATTAACTTATTTTTTTTTAATGGAAATAACGAGATTAAAAAAGAGAACAGATACAACGCAATTTCACTTAAATCCTATGCATTAACGAAATAAAAAATCAATAATCCTTATAAACGCGTACAACATGCGTGTAGTATAATCGATATAATATGTAGGTATCTATAAAAAGTATAATAATAGGTATATGTCACATGTATACAGAGTGATGAACTGCCTTTTTTTCGTTTATAGGAAAACAATGCAGTTAATTTAATGTTTTTCGAGAAAAATTTATTTGTATTATAAAGTATAATTAATTTTTTGTCAAAAGCATTATATTTTTATTTCAATTTGAATATATTTTATGAGTTTATGACTTTTATCTTTTGTGTCAAAAACATATATTGACAAATATCAAATTGTCGGTTAGGTATACTAAATAGGTGAGTAGTCAATAATGAATACACAATTATCAGTAGGTTTTAAAATGGGAAACGATTACTTATAAACCTTAATGAAATTGTATTATATTTTATTTATATTTATATAATCGTTTGTATTAAAGTGATTTTTAAAACGTCAATATTCTCTAATGTTGTACCTCAGTGCCCTCGATGTTTCAAGAAACGAAAAAATAACCATTCATTTCTAGTTTAAATGTAAACATAATATATTTTAAAAATACCTCCTATTTGAAATACTCAGCCCGGAAGCAACCACAACACTCAAATTATTTATGTTTTTAAAAAAAAACCAACTTATACAATGTAATATAACCTCTATGGCTTATGTATATATATTTATAAATGTTAATACTTATGTTTATTTATAATGTTAATAATGTTAATAATAATATTGTAATATTGTAATGCAATGTAGACCAATGGCCAGAGCCGCCGCGGTCTTTTGAGATTAATAAAAAAAAAAAAAAAATACCTCTTTTTCAGATAAATAAGAAGCTTTTACCGATTATATTTCATTTTTTTTTCAGTTATTATCGGTATGTAAATATTTAATACGCGTTAGGTTACTTTACTAAAATTACAAATAAATGGGCTTCAATATTTTTGAGCTTAACTAGTTAATTTTCAAAACAAAGATTTCAAATCAAATCTGTAAGCCACAATGATAATGCACACAAATACTATTAATTTAAATTATTAATTAAAACCTATTATTTTATGTTTAGCAATATTGTTGATAGATAAATGAGATATGTAAGTAACATAAACCGATGTTATAAGTTTTTTAACTCGTACCACTGTGAATGTTTACAACTTACAAACCATCCCTCTGGTGTTTAAATTGCAGTCCCTTGTGTAAGGTATCTTATATTTGATGAGATAGTAATTAGACATTAATGTAGTATGTTGTTTCACAGAAGAAAAAGAAAATCTCAATGTATTGTTAATAGTTTAAGCTTTGCATTGTAGCGATAATATTGAAATGAAAAATGCTATGTATAAGTTATAAATAAATGAACACATTGGTATTGTAATAAGTAATTAGTACCTATTTGATGTGAAATATGTAGAAGGCTATACAATTATCTACAAGAAAGTTAATCTAATAAGTAATAACGTATAATTATAATTTTTAACAGATCACATATAAAATATGGCAATTTAAAATTAATTTATTGTCGTTTACATTCTCGTATATAATGGTTTATTCATATCTATATCCTTTACATTATATAACACAAATTGTATCAAAATAACTGCCTTCTATTACGTTTTTAGTATCAATATACATTTCTTTATATTATTAAATATTGTACGCTGTTTTATTTTGTGATTAGTGAGTTATTCAGTTGAGAAAAATAATATTTTTTTAACATTCTTGTCCGAGATTTGTTATGTTACTATATTTTTTGAAAGGATGTATTTGTATATGTGTATAAAAATTAAAAATAATTCTAAAAACACTGAAATCTTCTATCCAAATTTGGCAACGTCAATTTTAATTTCTTGCGCATTCGTACGCCTTTGATGAGTCAAAATTATGTTTCTTATTATCTCGGAACTGTGTGTAATCGTATACCCAAAATGCCAAAATGAAAAACACGCCCTATTATACTTCACTCAAAAAATTTCAGAAAAATCGGCTTAGTAATTTTTCCGGTAAGCAGGGACTAATTAAAAACTGCTTAAGCTACTTTATAATGCGAATAGGGACAAATGGACGTGGCTGTTTGGACGTGGAGACAATTGGACGTAAAAAAAAAAATTTATTATAAATTAAATTTAAAAAATACCCTGACGCTGAAATTCACGGTTGTTTGTATCATTTGACAAAAAACTTTCATAAAAAAATGAACGATATGGGTTTTGCTTCAAGATATAAGAATGATGCTGATTTTTCAATATTTATAAAAATGGTCGTAGCTCTTTCATTTGTCCCAATCGAAAACCTAGATGCTGCTATACAACAATTAGGAGATGACTTACCAGAATGCTTACAACCTTTACTTGACTGGTTTGAGGACAATTATGTTGGAAGGGTTAATAGAAACGGAAGAGGTCGTCGGACAGCATTATTCCCACCACACATTTGGAATTTACACCAACGAGTTTTGAATGGTCAAGATAGGACCAACAACCATGCCGAAGCAGCTAATAGACGACTAAATGTCGAAATGGGAGTTCAACAGTTTGTTAGTTCAACTAGTTTGTGGTCTTTCATCGACTGTTTACGAAAAGTACAAGCTGGGCGAGATGTATTTTATAACCAACTTGAAGCTGGTAAGAGTCCCCCCCAAAAAACTAAAAAAATTTATTGACGCAGATAGACGTATTTTAAAAATTGTTCAAAGTTATAACAATAGAACTAAAATATCATTTTTACGCGGAATCGCACAAAATATTTCATTACATTAAAATAAGATGATGACCACTTTTTAATATAACAACAGAATAAGATAGGTAGATAATATAATTAATATAAAAAACTATGTTTGACATTCAATAACTTTTTAGATATTATGAATTATTTGTATATTTAAATATTTTATATTCATTTTTGACGTATAAATATAAATAGCTTATTAATTTAATTAATTTAATAATGTAAATATGGTTTATATATATATATATTTGACGTTCAATTGTCCCCACGTCCTAACAGCCACGTCCAAACGGCTACGTCCATTTGTCCTAGATCGTTTATAATGGTATGGGTATTGACTTTCTTTTTAATTATATTCCAACAAAATAATTTTAAATGCAATCGAATAAAATTCGTCCCTTATGAATTAGAAACGACTGAAACGAGCAAGGTCAATGTCAATCATACCGATAAAATCAATCATACAATACGATAATATTTGATATTCTGATTACAAATTTAGCCGAAAACATCATATCATTAGGTATGAACGGATCATCCGTTATACTTTTGGTCTTGAATAATATTAGATATGTTATAAAAAAATAATATAAAATTGAATGGATTAAAATACACTACGTAGATGAATAGACTTGTTGAGTAGCCACTTAATTGAACTTACGACGCTATACACACACATTTGTTGTCTCAGTCATATAAACTCGTAACATATTGTAAATTTACGCTCAGCAATTCACGTTATAGGTACTCCGTTACCTTAAAATTTAGAGTGAATGAGTTATGAGCATTTTTATTTTACAATTTATTATACTCGCATAACTCACCAAAAACTCATTGTAAAAATCACGAAAAACACATATAATGTTTTTACTTTTTACCATAAGTTAATTCACTCAAATTGTTAAGCTAATGGAGTAAAACATGAACTGCTGAGCTTAAATTTACTATGTTACGCGTCAGTAAGACTGAGACAATAAATACGGGTGTGGCGTCCTCTTCATTCTATCCTATCGACAATGATGGTTTTACATTTATTAGCTTAGGACTAGGTAACAGGTGTACGATTTATTATCATATTAATATATATAGTGCATACTGCATACACAACTTTGTATAAAATTTTATTGATTTTTTTATGGATTTTATTTAAATGTATATCTACTATATTTACGATAAATATAACTTACGACACACACGTAGTATAGTAATATTGTTGAAGTTTTAAAACGTCAAGAAATTACAGTCCGCCGTGGTATTCAAGATATTTGTATCGGTGACCAGTGATCATCTTTACGAAAATATAAACCAAGAGCGATGGGATTTTTAAACATAAACACAGGTCTATTGACCATAAAGGCGCATTATTTTCTTTTCGACGCAGGTGAGTATTATGTTCAATAATAATCAATTGCGTGAGTAATTTATTCATTCCATTTACGTTCGTGAAATTGACCTATACCTAAGTACTGCCATATTTTTAAAATCTATGCCATTATTTCGCAAGTATTTTGCAAGTATTTTGAAAGTACCTATACTTTTAGAATTTGCAAGTCCAAACTTTTACCGTGAAACAAAAATATTAAAAGTTAGGTCAACTTTACGTAGTCCACCCTAGTTGTATCAGAACTTAAAAATATTCTTCAAACGAGGGGTACCTAGAAAATTTTATATTTAGGTATTTATTTAATTTACCTAGATTTTTTTTCAACTTAGCTACTTAGATTTTATTTTTTAGTTTGGTTATTCTTATTCAAATTATATTATTTTATTCTATTTAGATTTTAGATTTTTTTATTCAATTATAGTAAGTTAAGAGTGATTTTGTATATAAATCATAACAACAAATTTAATATTTTATGTGGTAGCACAAAATCACAGAAATATTAGTTAGATCTAAATAAATAAATAATATTTTTAAAGCAATTAAATTAGCGAGATCTTTACAATTACAGATGAATCAATTACTTACACCTAATTAAATCTAATATAATTTATGATTTACTGGGCGAATGTAATAAGTGTTAATTGTAAAAAAGTGGTATCAACCATAACACCTAATTCATTCATATCATGATATTTTTTTAATAAAGACTATTTAAGTACAAATTATTTATTATTATTAATTCGTAAATTCTTCGATATATTTCGTAGTTATAGATCTATACTTAATAAAATACAATAAACATATAGTATATATATTTGTTGGTTCAATCAATTATGAGGTACTTATGGTATCGAGAGTTGGAGTTGTACTTATGATGTCCACTTATTAAAAACTAAAAGGAACTATGCATTTATTAATTAAATTTATATTTAAGTTACCAAGCTATACAAGTTGTAGGTACTGATATTATACAGGGTAATTCTTTTATCAAACAACACTCATTATTTCAAAAACTATTGAATTTTTTCAAATTTTTTTTTTCAAAATTTTGGAACCATCTTGTTCTAGAACTACATATTTTTTTAAATATTTTCACCCTTATATTTATCAGGTTAACCATTATCAACTTTTGATTTTCAATGACAACCTATACTTAAAATTTGATAAACTAAAAAGACTATTTTTTCAATGAATTTTCACGTTTAAATTTTCATTTTTCGTCAATTCAAAGATATAGCCTCCCAAAGTTGGATGGTTTTGGGTGGTGTTTGTGTGTTATAAGTGTATGTTAGGTGGTATTTACACACAAACACCATATACGTGTTGTTTGATAAAAGAATCGCCCTGTATATAAGGGATTAAATGTATTTAATTTTGAAAAATTATTTTAAAAATGTTTATTATTAGTTATATTTAAACATGGAAATATTGTAATAATATGTTACCTTAAATGTGAACATATTTTTAAGTAGGGTTCAAATGGATACAAAAAAAAGGCGGGTAAGTCGTGGATGTCGCTCATCTGCTGTACAACGGGTTACAAGTGGATTACTGTAATGGATGGAATTAAATTTCAAACCAATGATATTATATCTCTGTATACGAAAAACGATTCAGAGCGGAGACGGTTAATCTATCTAGGATATATTATAGATTATTAAAAATTATCACTAAAAATTATATAACTGCTATTGTAACACTATGTTAGGAGCCTTGTATTAAATTTCAAGCTTTTCTATCCAACAAATAAATCTTTATCGATATTATGTTAAAAAAACTAATAATGGTAGAAAATTGCATATGACTATAAATAGTTAAACTTAAGTCGACATTTTTTGAAAATTGCACGGGGGATAAAATATACATATATAAACATTCGGTGAAAATTTCATTTATCTATGGTCATTTGTTTTAAATTTACATCAAAAACCAAAATCGATTTTGTCGAAAACTGATTGTGTGTAAATTTTCTCGGTTTTCCAATAATTTTAAGTTTGTTTATCCCGATTATTTAGAAAAATATTGAGAAATTTTTACTTTTGAACCCCCAAAGTACCAACTAGATTCAATTTCTAATATTACAAAGTTACAAGGTACTGAAATCGAAAATCGAAACATATTTACTGCCCCAAAACGTTCAAAAAAAAATGAGTAAAAAAAACACACATCATGGTAGAATCAATACATTCCTCGCTCAGCTCAGAATCTAAAATGAGATAGGTTCGAAATCGGTCGGTTAATTTCTGGTAGTTCCGGGTGCCAGATACAACACCAGGATGGGGAATTTAGTTTATCGTACAAAGGAGTAGGTTACAAAATGTTTAAGGAGGGTACAATTGGAAATTTAATGAGTATTAAAAGTTCTATATTTATGTTAATTAATTTTAAAGCCAGTAACCTTAGTTCATGATGTAGTGTAAATTTTTTAGTTGATCAGTTTCTTTCACTCAAAATCATCAATGCCCGAACTTTTTTCCCCAGTCTCTGTCGCCACCGGTCATAGCCACGCCCATTATTATTCCCCCCGTTGCTCTCCCGACCGACATTGCCAGCGCTTCAATCCACGCATAAGTAGTAAAAGCCACGACTATGCTCTCAAATCAGCTGCCGTATACTATTCTTATTGTGAACAGAGTATAGACCTAGTTATTTATGTTTGGATTTTTGGATTACTCAAATACTTATGGGATAACTTGAATTTTTTTGTCTACCCCTTAGTAACTTCGAGTGAACTAAGTTCGACTGTACCACGATTAAAGCAGATACTTACCAGAAAAAAAGTTAATATTTTTTTTTTTTAAGGTCACTAACTTTTTAACTAATTAACTCACTGTATAATAGAAAGTATATTCAATGTATAATTATAATCGGTACCGGTATGACGTTGTGGTTTGACAAAATAGTGTCCAAAACTAAAATTCGATTATTTTGAGGCACGAGGAAAGCACTTGTTTATTTAAAACGATACTAATATATATTCGTGTTATTGTGCTCGTGAATAAATTCATGTGTTTTCCAGGAAATTCACCCATCAACCCATTTCTGTCGACGATCGCCAAGCAGCTGGGCTTCTCACCGTCAGTGGTCGGTCATATTTTCACATTTCTGATGCTGCTGAACATCGTGGTCAAACCACTAACTGGATATATCACCGACAGATGGAAATGCCGGCGGACCGTGTTTTTGAGCGCCATCCTCCTCAACGGTCTCATAACTCCTATGCTGTACTTCGTGCCAAGCGCCACATCGTATGCCGACGAGATGTCGGATACCAAGGTTTTTGGATCGCTGCAGTTCTGGCTGTTCTCGACAATCGTCACGCTGAGGATGGTATTGTTTATGGTCGGCGAAGTCTTGCAAGAGACCATATGCATGAGAATCTTAGGCACGGCCACGATTAGAATCAAAAAATATATATTATATACTGTTGTACTGTGCATGTTGGTTGTTATTTCAAATACCTACCAAATACGACCACGATTAGAATTGATATATATATATATTATTGTATTGTGCATGTTGGTTGTTATTTCCAATACCATATTGGGAGTGATTGAGGCCATTTTAAAGGGCGGTGGTGTAGATATTTTGGGCGGCAGTCAATTACATAATATTATACTATATTGATTATAGAACTAGCTTTATTCTATAGATATTGGGATATAGATAGGGAGATCTTTATGAATTACTTATGGATTATTTCCGTGATTTTTTGCTTTGAATATTAATTGAAAACAGATGTATAACTTTTTAACTAAAACATTTATCTATTCTTAGGTATTCACTATATGTTTTGAAGGAGTATACAGTTTTATGTGGTTTATACAAAGAAATAGTGTTTCGAAGGCATAATGTTATTAATTATTATGCACGTTTTATAAAACTAAAATATTTTAAAAAACCATAAATTATATTAACATTAGATGTATGAGTTGAACGATAGTGATAACTAATCAATAATAGTTTGAATAATAAGTTTTAAATTTTGATAAAATTATTTGTAGATTTCTGAAAAAATAAGAAGACCGCACAATTTACCAGATTTTTAATGACAACTGACGAGAATTTGAATTTGAATCTTTTTTATTATCTACTCGTTTAAAACCTATCTAATAAAACTTTATAATATTACTTAATAAATGACTTAATCCATTTCATAAAATAATCTGTTAATATATTTTTTTAAATTTTTTTGGTGCAAAATATTTTTTTAGTGCAATTTTGGGTTTTTTCACAGCAATAATGCAATCAATTTTATACGCTGTATACCAATTGAGTCCCTATACCTGAAGGGGAAAAAAGTTATGTACTAATTGAGTCCCGGGTACAAACGAGATATATACGAATTGAGTCCGAGGATTATTTTGAGTAAAATATAAAATCAACAGTCCGAGTCCAGACAAAGCGGAAATTATGCCGCACAGCCGTGCCGGGCGTTAAAATGGATGTACAATATACGTACCTATATAATACGTATATAATTGAATATGTATACTGTATAGTATAATGCTTGTCCCATAAATTTTTACCAATATAAAGAAATATAAATTATTATCATTATCTATATTTATTAAATTATACACAATTAATTATTCAATTATTCATACTGTATTATACCCCTAAATTATTATATATTTATATTATAAAATATTTAAAAAAAAATTTTTAACCATACCTGTAGAATTTTTTGCTACAGATAGTCCTAAGTCTGTAAAAATGGAAAGGAAAATGTTTTTTTTTTTAGTTTGATGGGACTCAGTTAGTATTAAAACATGGGCTCGATTAGTATTATACCAAAAATTTCATTGGACTCAATTGGTACACACCGTACTAGTTGCGGTCATGATCAAAATGTACGTACTAGTTGCGGTCACCCCTCAAAAAGGTTACATACTAGTTGCGGTCACCCATCAAAAAGGTTACATACTAGTTGCGGTCACTCAAATAATAATAACTAAGTATACTAAATAATGTAATATAATATAGTTTATATAATAATATGAAATTAATATTTCATTTATTTATTTAATTAAGAAAAATGTATCAATCAACGTTTTCCTTCCCATTTATATCGAAAATATAACATACTTAGGACTGTCTACACACTATTATTTATTGTGTAGGTATGGTTAAAAATGTTGATACTTATGTTTAAATTATTCGAATATTCGAAACTATGATCGGAGTATACAATTTAATCTATTTAATTTATAAACGCTGTGTACATTATATCAAAAAATATGTTTATCGCATAAATATCAATATAAATCTCGCCTGGATTTGGAGTATAATAAAGCTATGACCGCAATTAAGATATTACCTAAATTGACGTGACCGCAACTGTTATATCTGTTTATCTCAAAAATCGTCACGACCACAACTAGTATGCAGCCAATTGGTATATACCCTAAAACAACCCGGGACTCAATTCGTCAAAAAAGGTTATACTGGGACTCAGTTCGTATGCATCCATTTTATAACATTTTTAGTGCAACAACATCCGAGCCCTAATGATAACTGATAATTATACATCGAAGATCAAACATAAGCATCATAGTTCCTGAATATTAAATTAATATTACAAAATTATAATTATCTAAAAATAAAGCTAACATGACTGGCATAAATTAGTCTAGATAGATCTTACTATAATCTTAAAGATTTTTATTTAGTAAATATATGAATCACACAAATTTTGAAACCATACAATTTCTTATTCACTGTGATCAGAATCCTCGGGTTCGTTTATGCCCAAATTTCTTTGAATCAATATAAATAACACTCACTTACCTATTATAATTAGTTAGTTAATTATTTAAAGCAATTTAGCTTTCTATTCATCGATTTTGTTTCCTGCACCTTAAAAATTCGTAGATTTTTTCCGTGTAACCGGTATCAACCCAAAATGAATTTCTACAATGCATTTAATGCAATATTATATATGTATAATGTATATATTTATAATTTTGAATAAACAATATCGGTAGTCCACACACAAGATATACCATATGTTTTATTGCATAATTAATGATTTTTCCAGGTGGAGACACCGTCAAGTTTGGAATGCAGCGGCTCTGGGGTGCAGCTGGATGGGGTACCATGTCTATAGTGGCTGGAGGTGCCATCGACTGGTACAGCAGCGGCCAAGCACAAAAGGACTATCTCCCCGGATATTTACTATCGGCGGTCTCGTTTTTCGTAGATTTCATGGTGGCGTTCCACATAAAGGTATTTCCGCTATTTTCCCGCATAATATGTTTTCTCCGTCTTACACGCGTACGATATAGCAAATTGTACGCTCAGCAGAATACGTGTAGCTCCGTTAGTTTAAAAATTAGAGTGAATTTATCTCTTATAAAATCTAAAGGTAAGATTGTTATCTAAACAACCTCATAGGCTTTTTATTATATTTTTATTTTAAAGTGAGTTATGAGTATTTCAAGATGTACAAGCAATTTATAATGTTAAAATGCTCATAACTCACTTTAAAATTAAAATATAATAATATCGTTAAGTTTTTACATAATACTATAGACAATCTCAAATACATTAAGTCACTGTAGTAAAAATTTAATTAAATTAACACAACTAACCTAACACAGGGTTGTCCAACTGGCGGCCCGCGATGCTATTAACTGTGGCCCGCGTAAGGTTTTACGGAAATCATATATTTTCTTTAAATGCTACCATTGTAAAAAAATATGTTATAAAAGAAAAACACAAAATGCATAATAAAAATATTTATAGGTATATACGAATACCTATATATACCCGAATACCCGTATATATATTATATACTTATAGGTATAAAATATAATATACAAAAACAGTTTAATAATTATTAATTATATTAAAATATTATAACGAACAACTGTTTTGCAACGATTACGGCATCCAACTGATCCAACTAGTTTTGACTTTTGACTGATAACAATTGTTTTGTTTTGACTGACGGAATAGACCAGAATTCTTAAGACAGTTAGCTTTTATAACAGATCTGACTAATCACCTTAACAGTTTAAACTTGAGTCTTCAAGGAAGAAACCAGACGGTTTCAGATTTGGTTGGAATAATAAACGGATTCCGGAATAAGCTAAACGTGTTTTAACATGCTTTGGAAAAGAACAACCTAACACATTTCCCTAGCTGCCTGAAACTAGCAGAAGAACCCAACAGTGAGAAAAATATTGACTTTTCATGTTGCAGTTCACAAATTCAACAAGTTATTAATGAATTCAATACACGATTTAAAGATATTGAAAGTAACATAATAGTTACGAGTTTCTCGTAGTACACTATACGAACATAATTAAGACGTATATTACCCTATTTGAGATCAAGCTAATCTAAAACTATATGAAATGTTCATCATAATCCAGTGTAAATATTTAATAAATATTGATTATTTCCTAAATTTACCACTATATGTATACTGTTTAAATTATGCTATGCCGGTAATTATCGATACCTACCTAGTATTTTCAGAGTTTTTAAACATCGCGGTAGAGTGGTTTGCAAAATACATAATACAATACATACAAATTGAATATCTATATTCTATAACATACGAGTGAGTATAAGTCCAAATTATGTGATGCGCACGAAATAATTTTCTCTTATGCCATATGTATAGGGACATAATTTTCGGTATTTTTGATTTAGGTACCCGAAACCGATGGATCGACAGCAAACATAATTGCAGACGTGAAAGTAGTGTTGAAAAACGCCAAGGTATGTGTTTTCCTTGTTTGGGCAACATTCGGTGGAATCTTCATGGCATACATTTGGTTTTATTTTATCTGGTAAATATTCAAGTACATTTTAATTTATATGTCATAATTCATAACACCAAAAGTCTATATAAAAACATTTCAAATCAAATTAAAGTGGGGGGCAAGCTTAACCATCCACTTCAATTTATAGCAATGAATTTACGTATTCCCCCTTTTAATCTCTACAGGGGTTAAAAGGGATAAAAATGAAAATATTTTATATTGTCTATTATATATTTACATATCCCTATATTAATTTTATATTTACTTATCTAGATTTCAAAAGTTAAACGTTTCTGTAATATGAATGCTAAGTAAGCACTATCTCGTATATTTATTTATAACAGCAAGGGTAGTGGCCCAATAGTTACACATAACTAAATAATTACTCATATTAAAAATATTTTATGTACGAAAAATTTTCCTCTTATATTTAAGATTTGAAAATTTAATACAAGGCTCCTAAAATATTTTTACAATAGCAGTTGAAAAATAAAAGAAATACATAGCCACAATTTTTTTTTTAGAAGCATTCAAATTATATTTTTGACAACATACGTAAAAATCATGAAAATTCGCAAATTATTTTAAGCTAGAAATTAATAAAAATTGTTTTTTTTTAAATCTAAGATTTGAAAATTTTTAATAATCTATAATATTTCCTAGACAGATAAGCCGTCTCCGGTCAGAATCGTTTTTCGTATACAATAATATAATATCATTGAATTCAAATTTAATTCTATCCATTACAGTAACACACTTGTAACCTACTGTACAGCACAGCGATATCCACGACTTACCTGTTTTTAGATTCTGAACGAAGTGATGAATGTATTGATTTTACAATGATGTGTGTGTGTGTTTTTTTTTTTTTTGTGTGTGTCTGTGTACAGCATAACTAGCCGAAATAATGCTTCAATTTCAAACTTTGGGGGTGGTTTCTGATGTAAAATCCTTGGTGCATTATAGAGGTCAAAAGTAAACGTTTTCCAACAGTTTTCAAAAAAGTCGATTTTTTTATATGGTTGTAATTCAAAAACTAATCACTATAAATACATGACATTTTCACCAAATGTTTATCTTAGTGATATCTATATACAGTTTAATTTTCAAAAATTGACTTTTTTTGAGTTATTTATAGACCACTGAAATTTTCGATTTTTATGAGAATTTTTTTTTGAAGTATAGGTAAAAAAATTTTAGATCAAGGTTCGTTATGAGTTGTTATTATTGTAGCTAAAAAAATTAAAATCGTTAATCACAATTTTTTTTATAAGCGTTTATAGTTAAAATTTTTACGAAATCTGTCAAAAACGCGAAAATTTCAAAGTAATTTTGAAGTTGAAAAATCATAAAAATGTTTGTGTTTATTACTAAGGATTAAAAATACAACACTAAGTTTTCCATAAGTTTTCCTTCAAGTAGTTATAGTGAAAACTCGAAGTATCATTATAGGAAAAATTTTAAGTGCGTTTGAATTTTAAATTTTTACGAAATTGCGTAACGATAACGATTTATCCTGAAACGATTTTAAATATTTGTTATTATTCAAAAAGTATAAGTCGTATATACTTGAAAATTTTATCAGTTATTTAGATTGGCATTTTCTTTACATGATTTAAATTTAAAAATATTTTGACTTTTTTTAGATATTTAATGAAAAATGAAATTTTCAATTTTTCTGAAAATTGTTTTTGAAGTGTCGATAAAATTTTTTTGGCCATATCAAAAAACTTGAAAATTTAATACACAGTTCCTCATAAGTTATTCTTATAATGATTAAAAAATTATAAGAATACATAGATACAATTTTTTTAAATTATTATTTGAAGTTCAAATATTGACAAAAATTCGTCAAAACCATGAATATTTTTTTTTGTGTCTGTCATCACGTTTTGGGGCAGTAAAAAAGCTTCGATTTTTGACTTCAGTACCTTATTCAATCAGAAAGTGAATCTAGTTGGGGGTCAAATTCTTAATATTTAATATTTTTCTAAATAATCGGGATAAACAAACTAAAAGTTAAGGGGAAAACATGAAATTTTACGTACAATCAGTTTTCGACAAAATCGATTTTGATTTTTGATGTAACTTTAAAAAAAATGATCATTGATGCATGAAATTTTCACCGAATGTTTATATAAGAATATTTTATCTGCCATGAAATTAAAAAATAATTAATTAAGTTGAACTATTCATAGGTATATGCAATTTTCGATCATTATTAGTATTTTTTGAGTAGAAAATCTTGAAAATTTAATACAAGGCTCTTAAAATATTGTTACAATAGCAGTTGAAAAATAAAATAAATTCATAGTCACAATTTTTTTTTTATAAGCATTCAAATTTTGAATTTTTACAAAATACGACATCACAAAAATTCGCAAATTGTTTTAAGCTAGAAATTTATGAATTTTTTTTTTAAATCTAAGATTTGAAAATTTAATACAAGATTCCTTACAAATTTGTCAATCTTTATCACAAAAAAAATGTCGACTGGAAATTCAAATTAAATTTTTATTAGCGTTTGAATTTCAATTATTGACAAAAATTCGTCAAAACCATGAATATTTGCAAATTATTTTGTAGTTCAAAATTCATAATATTGTTTGTATTTATATCTAAGGTTATAAAATTTAACACAAAGTTTTCCATAAGTTTTGCTTTAAATAGCTAAAGAGAAAATTTGAAGTGTCATTATAGGAAAAATGTTTTGAGCGTTTGAGTTTTAAATTTTTATGAAATCGCGTAATGATAACGATTTATCCTCAAACCCGGTATATGTATATCTATGAATTATGATAATATAAGGTATTATGAATTATTATAACTACATGTCATGTTTTTGGAAAAATTGATTAACCATTCCTTATGCAAAATGCGTCCTATAATTAAAAAATAAAATATATTTTTCAAAATAGAATATATGACAATAATTAAATATAATATATTATCCTAGACTGACAAATCATCTCATGGATGATACCTATCATTGCATTCAAATTGAACCTACTCTGGTCAGAGGTCCACCCCACCCCCTAATGTACAGCAGAGCGACATCCACTTACCCGCTTTTTTTTAAATTGCTTAAACTATACGTACTCGTAAGACTATTAAATAATATTCAGAAAGTAAAATTATTGCTCAATTTTCAAACATAAAATGATAAAGTCTTGATAGTTGATGGGAAGGGATAATGTCTTTTAAAACTAACTATTTCAATCATGACACTGTGTATATTTTTTTGAGGTGACACAAAGTAAGCCTTAATTAAAATAAAAAAATGATACTTTTCTTACCACACTGTTTTTAAAGACGAATATTTTAAGATAATTATTATTAGTGCAATTTGTATTCTATTTTATAGGTATGTCGATGATTTGGCAACAATTTATCACCCTGAACGGAAATCAATGTTAAACTTAATAAAAGGATTTTCTCTTACTATTGAGTGCTTAGGTGGGGAAGTCCCATTTTTCTACTTATCTGGTAAGTGTATAGATTTTTCTACAGCTTTGTATATAACTATAATCCATATTACCACAAATTATAGGGACGTGCTCTATTGAAAACTACATAACTTTTAATAGGTTCATGAAATTCCCTTACAAACGACATAATTATATTCATACTATAAATCAGAAAATTAAAAAATAGAATTTCTATTTAGTTTTTTGTCACATTTTTCAAGTTATGGAAATTTTGTTTATGTGTTAGATGGTTAGCATATAAATAAATATTTATAGAATTCAAAAATTTTGGGTAATCGGGTAGAACATTTTTATTTAATGCTAAATAAATAATATAAATTTCTAATTGCTTAAGGTTGTTAAAATATTTGATGGACCCTTGTGTATATATGTATATATCACCAGAGTATGACAGTATTTTATTATTAGGTGTCGACAAGGTACCTTATACTATGATATAGATAAAAAAAAAACAAATATTTCACTTGTTTAGCGGATGGTTTACATATGATTTCACTAAGAATTACACATTTTTCAAACATTCCGAGGTTTTTTAATATTTAACGTTGAGGTAATGTTTTTAATGTGTCCGTTTCGAGCTATGACATTTAAAGAGAAAGTCGCCAATTATATAGACCTATAGGCTATTTCGACCAATAATAATTAATTATTATGTGGAGTACGTTCATCAGTTTAATATTATAATGAAAAATGAATAAATATTATAAATTTTTTGTAAATATAGTGGCAATATTTCAGTAGTTGAACTTCTTTAAATCAAAAGTTATTTTTTAAAGAAAATTATATGTTATAATCTATATTTATAATCTATACTTATATTGATGAACACAAAGTATGTAAAAAAAAAAACCAAAAGGACTTACTGTTTTCTTTTCATGGTTTTAAATTTCAGGCTACCTGATCAAGCGTACCGGTCATATGACGGCTTTTTCGATATCATTTGCAATGTTCGCATTGCGATTTCTCTTATACTCGATCATTCGAGACCCACTGTGGGTATTGCCTGTTGAGTTGTTAAATGGTATCACGTTTGGATTGAGCTACATTGCTGGCATATCATATTCTGCGAAGATTGCCCCTGTCGGCAGTGAAGGAACAGTCCAAGGATTATTTTCGATGGCGTTTCAAGGATTTGGTTCGTCACTTTATAATTCATACTGAATTCGAGTTCTAATTACCTATACATATACGTCGTATATTATACGATGATTCTGTATCTTTCATTTATTATTTTGAAAAGTTGTGACTTATAACGAATGAAATTAAACAAGTATGTTGTCATTCCGAAAAAAGTGTTAAAAACTTGAGAATGATAACGATAACATTTTTAAAAACATAATTTTTTTTTCATACGTTATGCTTTAAGTAAAAATAATATTTTCAAAAACTGTTTGAAATAATGAACGAGCGAAGACACATAAACGAATCATCTTATAATATTATATTGACAATAATTTATTAATATCCCATGTATTTCTTTCGCAGGATGTTCTTTGGGTGCAACATTAGCTGGTTACACATTCAGCCACTTAGGCAGCGTATTAGCTTTTCGATTTATCGGTTTAATCGCACTCATAACATGTGTCGTTCAAATAATCGTTAATTACTTTTTAAATCGGAATAGAAAATTAGTTGCATAAAAAAGAGAATCAAAATAACATAAATATCTACAAAGTACCTACTTTATACTTATCAATCATAACCAAGCTGACTTCTAAGTTCAAATTGAAGAAGATTTAAGAGTTCCATACACGATCCAGGGCCCCTGGACCCCTTCTGAGATTTTGTAATAATATAAACATTTTAGGTATATATATTATGATTTATTGTGTAATGTTGGTAGTACCAACTTGGTACACTTATTGATCGTTGTTTATACTCGAATAATTTTAATAAATAAATAAAATAAATAATACTAAACATTAATAATTAATTTTATTGTATTTCCTTACAAAAATTCGCGTAGGGATGTACTTGGTCTCACTCATCGGAATACTCCACTATTTTCACTATCATCGGTGTAATTTAACGATTTACTACTTCCATCTGACCAGGTGTACCGGTAACAATTAATATTTGTTCGACAGACTTGCGAGTCAGAAATTTTTTGAAATCGATCAAAGTAAAATACAGTTCCACGATCAGAAACGAGACGTGTCGGTTTAAAATAAGTACGAACATTTTCCTTCACATATTTAATTACCTCATCCGTCTTGGTTGTTTTGCACGGATAATAACGTTCAAATTTCGTGAACCGTCAATTATTACTTAAATAAATTTATTATTGTTTTCTGTCTTTTCGAATGGTCCTAAATGATCGACATGTAATGATAGAAATGGACAATCACCTTTCGGTAGTATCTCGTACACAGACAACAGAATAGTTATTAAAATATAAATAATATTAAAATCGTGAAAAATACTCTTTATTTTGCCGTAAAATTGCTATTCCAAATTATCATAGGATTATAACAAATTAATCAATTAATGTAGGTAATATTCATTTGTAATATAATAAATTATGATTGTGTTACAATCTCGATAAATTGTCAACCATTGTACGATTGCTACTGCATGTTATTTCGATTTTAAATAAAAATTTTTGGATCCGCACTTAACAATTTATAGTGTGGTATAATCAAAACAATAAGTAGATGCCTATTATTCGTCAGTAAGTACACACATTTTTAAAGAAGGACCTATATGATGTAACACTAAAATATGACATTATAACCAGTAATTATAACCGTATTGGCGGATAATTTAATATTTATCGTTACATCACACTGAAAGCACTACCACTTCCCAATGATCAATTCCTTCGTCAAGTATGACCTACGACAAACAATCTGTCTTCCGTTTGCCACGCCATCACGTTGCAGGCTGCTCGCTGCGATCACCGTATGAATATATATACCGGGAATTGTCCGTCACATCAAATTACTAAAAACCAAATTTGAACTGTTAATTCACCAGAAAACATTTCATAACATTTTTTTTTACTAAAATAAAATTTAAAAAAATTACAGCTAGTATTGTTAGAAATGTTTTTCAATTTCAATATTAATAAAAATATGCTACTGATAAAACTGAGTTTTTTTTTCTACGATTGTGGTAAGTATTTTAGCACTAGGTAATGACGTATAGGTAGGTACATAATATGAACTAGAAAAATTTAGTTTATTTTTGTGCGCAGCAATAAATACAATGTTGTTTTAAACACACATAATTTAATATAATGTGGTACATACGATTGGATATAATCAGTGATATTGTATTGTTGTTAATTTACCAAACAAAATAAATAGCTACTCATAAAGTACATTATCTCGAATGTGATATTTTTATTACTGCTGTCATTTTATCTTAGGACATCAATATCTCCACCAAAACTATGTTACCATTTTAAATCAATAACTGTTTCTACCATGGTTATATTTTTTATGAGTACCATTAAAGCATCTACTCGTATTATAATGTTTTTTTTTAATTTTATGTTAATTTTTATTTGAGATTCTAAGGAAAATTCCCCAAGAAATATTAACGTTGTAAATTAATGTAAATTGTATTCATGTTATAATAAAAAACAATACACTAATCTTTAATCTTTAAGTATGGTACTTACTTATTTTTGTTTACTACATTTTACGGTTTCCGACCGATTTGTGGAAGTCCTTATTATAACTTCATTATTTTTATACATATAAAAATTATTTTAATTTAATTTAATTTAATGTTAATACTTATACCTATTGTATTTATTTGAAAACTAAAAAAGTTAACCTTTTGTATAACAGATTTCACTGTAGTTTTTAGGAAAAATGTTCTCAAAATCTAATATAAACGTTTGTAAAATAAAATAAAATAAAAATTATAATATAATATTATATATTTTATAACAAGATGGTACTAAAGTAGTTTTGTTGGAAACAGGTGTTGGTGGTAAGGTGAAGGTAGAATATATTGTTTTTATTTTTACAACACGCTTAAGGCGTAAAGTGTGTAAATAAATATTTATAGGTAAGTTAAAGTGTTTCGTAGTAAAAGTTTAAAACAAGAACGAGTACCTATTAGTCTATTACACTTATTTATATTCACATTTAACAGTATTAATGTAAATATTTCAATATTATGTCAGTTATGGTGCCAGGTGTCGTATTATTATCCATCGTGGACATTGGCACATTTGGTGCCATAAAATTTTTATTCAGCCATAATGATTGTGCAGAATTCACAATCTTTGAATAATATTATTAGAATTTATGTAATACATTAATATATTATGAATTTATAAATAAATCAATCTACCACTTTAAAATTGTATAACAACGTAAGACACGTATTTGCAGTCTTAATCTTTATATTGACATAATATATTGTAATAATCTAGCTTTTTTTCTAACGCTAATCGTGTCTTTGAGATTGAAAATTTTTTGTGATCTTTCGCTTTAATAAAATATGATTTATAAACTTTTATTTTATAGGTATTGCGCCGATAAACCCACTTTTATCGACTATAGCCAGACAGCGAGGAATCCCTATACTCGTTATTGGTATGATCTTAACGTTTATGCCAATTTTCAATATAGTCGTAAGACCAGTGACTGGATACATTACCGACCGTTGGCGTTGTCGCAAACAAGTATTTATGTATGCTTCACTGTTGAATGCGTTTGTCACTCTGCTCATACACTTCACTCCCGATTTCAACGACATAGGACTCGCCGAATACTTGGACATCATGACGCATTGGAAATTTTGGATTTTTTTGGTCGTCATAACAGTCAGGATGTTGCTTTGGATGGTAGGAGACGTTCTCCAAGATACGATCTGTTTCGAAATCTTGGGTATAGATTATAAATGCCACATAGAAAAAAAATATATGTAGTTATTGTTTTTCACACTATTATTCACGCACTTTATATACATACATATCATAAAGATCAATCCAGTGATATTATATAATATGATGATGTTTCAAAACTAAAAACGAAATATCTACTTATATGTTCCAGGTGACGACAAAAAGAGTTATGGAAGACAACGGGTTTGGGGAGCTGTTGGTTGGGGAATATCTTCACTGTTGGTCGGCGGATGCGTGGATTGGTACAGCGTGAATAGAGAGCACAAAAACTACTTTCCAGCGTATTTAATAGCTATGGCTTTCCTGCTCTGTCATTTTATTGTTGCATCTCAGCTAGACGTAAGTCTGAAAAAAATAACTTATGGAGCACATGAAAATGTATATAGAATATAGATGCATCGATGATGCTGTAGTATATATTATACGTTCATAATATTCGATCAATGTTGTCTGTACTGAACTAACTTTACATTTTTTTTTTTTTAATTTAATTTAATTAATAACAATAATTTGATCTGGAATCAATATTTTTTGGTAAATCTCAGCTTGAAATTAACATAATATATGAACTCATGGGTGTAACAACCAGACATCTAAAAAAATCGATTGTTGGATAAGAAGTTAATAGAGATGTCTATTTTATTTTTTTGTTGCAATAACAAGACTTTTCCGGAGATGTCGAACTTTGGTTTATAATATTTTTATTAGATAGAGATATTCGGTTGATGCACCCACGTCCAGTGGCGTTCTCAGGATTTTTCAATGGCGGGGGCTCTATGGTTGTGCTCCAACCCAACTTGATAACGGTGATACTGATAAATAATGACTATATTATAATCAACAAAATCAATAATCAATTATTATTAAACTATTGGAATAATTTTTGAAAAATACGGCCAATTGTGGGGGGTTCCCCCTCCGTGAGTACGCAACTGCCCACGTCATCATATTCCTCAATTTTGTTTATTCTTGCAGCGGCAGCGTATGTCTATAAAAATCATCAAACAATGTATATATCGTATTTTCTAAATTTCAGTATGATTTTGATTAGAAAATGCCCATTTTTTAACAAAACATTTTATTTTCTGATTATTTAGTTTGTATTAAAATACATTACATACAGTCATTAAGTGACATACAATTGATACACTTTTACAATATTGCATTATACGTGAAGTACTATCTAAACGGAGTTGAAAAAGTCGAGAGCTAATAATTGGACATGGAAAAATGTTGATATTAACATAATTTATAGATATTTACCTATTTATTTTTCAGGACAACCAAACTTGTACATCCCAAAACATCACTAAAGACGTCATAAAAATATTATCTGACTTAAAAGTCTGTTCATATCTCGTGTGGGCAGTGTTTGGTGGCATTTTCACAGCGTACATTTGGTTTTATTTATTTCTGTAAATATTTTTCTATTTTATTGTAAAATATAATATAATATAATTTTTATTTCAATAGGTACATTGAAGACTTAGCAAACATTTATCATCAAGAACGATTACCGTGGATCAAGACTATACAAGGTTTCTCGGTGACAGTAGAATGTTGTATAGGGGAAATTCCTATTTATATTATGGCAGGTACCTACCTAAATAAAATATAGTTATAAATGTCCTTATATGTATGAATGATAATGATTGGATTAATAACCAAACACTTTTGTTCTATTTTCTTGCCTACCAATGATGAATCTGAAAACATTTAAAAATTCAACATATTGTATTAATATTTTAATTGCATAATTTTATTATGTCATAACATATTCAGACGGTACCTATATATTTTCCAACTAAATTTTATTGTTGAACATCAAGTGTTTTTTTATAAAGCCTAACTAAATAGTTTATAATATATCGTCTTTCAGTTTAAGCAAAATTATTATACCTATTTAATATTTAAATGAATATTATTATTCATAAAGATTTTATTTTTGACGTGTATATATTAATAATAAAAAAAAACTGTCCATAACGTATCAATGTCTCATTAAAACCAATGTATATAATATGTTACAATTAGTTACTAAATTATTAAGTGGAATCTAATTAATTAATTCATTAAAATTTATTTTTATTGAATAACACAATTAAGATAAATGCAGTACATGGAAAATAATATGAATGTTTTTCAATAAAACATTTTCAACATAACACTTGATGTCCCTTATTATCATACAATAAATAAAAACTATTAGGTGTTATGTAATTAGAATATTAGTTAATTTAATACATAAATATATAGTATTATATACTATAATACTAATACTATATACATATGATTGATAAGGATATACGTCAACTCATCGTGACGTCAACTTTCAGGACTTCAATTTATCGTGTGTTAATATATTTAAATTCAAAATTTTCCATCCCATTTTAACACAGACTTATGACAGTCTACACATTTATGTTTTATGTAGGTATGTTTTTTTTAAACTTTTTGTCTCTTTAAAAAATAAAAGTTAGTCATTATTAGTACTAAAGCAAAAATAATTATTGTATAAATGAAAAATATTTTATTTTCAATTGGAAATTGTGTGATATTCCATGTAAATATTTAATATTTGTCAGTTTCTCAATTTTGCGTGAGTTCGTTTTGACTATACATTATTGTGGGTCATACAAGAGAAAAAAACAATAGCATCAGCCTGACATTATTATATGTTATATACTCACTGTTTATAGGGTTTTTAAATAGGCGATTTCAACAAATTTCAAATAATCAATAGGTATATGTATTTAAATTTTAAACACTAGCACATTCTTTTGCACAATACAATTTTTTCGAGTGAGATGTTCTATATTGATATGCAGTAGTAACAAAAATACGAAATGCACAGGTTCTGGCGGAAAAATCCACGATCATTATCATGTTAAATTTATATTCTTATTGTCATAATAATATACTGTTACAGGATACATACTAAGACGCATCGGACACATGGCGGCTTTCTCAGTGTCGTTCGCAATGCTTTCGATGAGGTTTTTCCTCTATTCGATCATCAAAGATCCGCTGTGGGTATTGCCGGTCGAGCTAACCAACGGTGTAACGACCACCATGGCGTTTTTGAGTGGCATTTCATACGCGGCAAAAGTAGCGCCGAACGGTTGCGAAGGCACTCTTCAAGGCCTATACGGCATGGCTTTTCACGGAATCGGTGAGCACTATTGAAATTAATCTGCAGCATTTATATGGTAACAAAATAAATAACGATAATAATAATATTAATCATCAGGATGGGTGATGAGTTAGGATCGGCATAGCGTATACATATTATACTTGTACTGTATAGATAATTTAATATAATCTAAAACGTACGTATACTTTGACACTATTGCGAGTATTACGGCATAGTACATTTCGCAGTTGCATATTAAACATTTAAAAACAGTCTAACAAATTCTTGATTTGTAACAGAAACATTTGTATTGAATATTATGATTTATGAAAAGGAAAAAATATTTAAAACACTGACAGGGTTAGGTATACGAATAGGTTTACCTATAAAAAGGCGAGGTTTAAAATTTATTTATTTTATTAAGTTATCCTATAAATACGACTCGTCGACGTACTGTCTATTATGTATAACTCGAATTAATATTATTTTTCCAAAACAATTTTTGTTTTAGGTGTATCATTTGGTTCATTCTTGGCGGGTTACTCGTTCGAACGCATTGGAAGCTCGGCTTCTTTCAAACTATTAAGTTACGTAGCATTTTGCGCGTTTCTAATCCAAGTATCCGTCAGTCAACTAATAATTCGAATGAGTAAATCTAGAAAGAATGGCACTGCGGATGAGCAATATGAGCATACAACAAAATAAATCGCCACCGCTGTTACACCTGTCCTGAAAAACTAATTTGAATCGTGTCTAACGAACACAATATCAATTATACCTACTTACTATAGGTATACCAATGTCATTGGTCAACAAAAATAACTTTTCGTTATCTCCAGTAGTTTTTATATTTTACGTGATTTAATTATATTATATAATGATAATCCTATAATACTATGTGAAGACTTATAAGAATAAATCGTAAATGTAACATTAATTTTTAATAACAGTAAACGATAATAATTGTTATTCATTTTCAACAACAAACACTTATAGATAATAAAAATCTATTTACAGTGTTAAACACTATTAAATAAAGTGTCAATATATATAATTTGTATGGATAATATTAACGTAGTTTAATGACTATTATATCAGAAATGAATTGAGCTATTAAATAGCGTTTGCTTGATAACAAATTAAGAACTGGTCGTGTATAATGTAAAAAAAATCAAACAATCATAAACTATTATTTTTTTACGAAATTTTAATACAATTGTAAAAAATCGAGCGAGTCGTTGATGTCGCTCTGCTGTACAGTAGGTTACAAGTGGGTTACTGTAATGGATGGAATTCAATATGAATTCAATGATATTATATCATTGTATACGAAAAAAAACAATTCTGAGCGGAGACGGTTAATCTGTCTAGGATATATTATAGATTATTAAAAATTATCAAATCTTAGATTTAAAAAGAAAAATATTTATGAATTACTTGCTTAAAATAATTTGCGAATTGCCGTGATTTTTAAGAAACTATGTTGTCAAAATTCAAACTTTGAATGCTTGTAAAAAAAATTGTGACCATGCATTTCTTTTATTTTTCAACTGCTATTGTAAAAATATGTTAGGAGGTATTTAATTTTCAAATCTTAGATCTAAAAAGAAAAAATGTTATGAATTTCTATCTAAAATAATTTGAACATAGCCGTAATTTTTACGTATTTAGTCAAAATCTGAACTTTACGTAAATGCTTATAAAAAAAAATCATGCCTATGTATTTTTAATATTTTTTAACTGCCATTGTTACAATGTATTAGAAGCCTTATATTAAATAATTTTCAAGCTTTTCTACCCAACAAAGAAATTTTTATCGATATTTATATAATTTGATTTTTAAAATCAATTAAATTAAATTCCTCTTTAAATTTAAAATAGTTATTGATATATAAATATACAATCATATTTACACAATAATAATAATATAATGCATATTAAATCGTGTTACTAAGATAGTAAGATTGAAATTGTTGAGTGGTTGAAGTGAGGATAAAACAAAATTACTCATTGTACCTAATACCTATATACCTAATTTGATTATCATTTACTAAATGTTACGTATCCAATATTATTGTTTTTTTCTTTTCTTTTTTTTACAGTGATTAAGTGTGTGATTATAATGATCTAATAACCTATTATGTGCTTCAAATCTGTTTGAATTTACTAAATACTTTAAACAAATTATATATCTGGGCTCTTTATTTTTGTTTCACCACATTATTGGTTTTTGCTGTCTTACTATTTTTAATACTGTTATTATGTCTTACTATTTTAATATTGTTATTTAAATTTGTTATTATTTTGTATGTAAGTACTTTGTATAAAAGCCGATTGGCGTTAATCATTATAAATAAATAAATAAATAAATAAATATATATATATATATATATATATACCTATATAGACACTTATAGTAGTGGCTGATGGGGAAATATAATGTAGCGAAATTCTGAAATACGAAAAAAGCTACAGTGAATTTTTTTTATTACATAGTGTGTCAAAATAGGTTCTATAGTGTTCTATATTTTTAATTTGAAACCCGAACTCTCTAGTAGTTAGTGGCGATGGAAACCCATTAAAATTTCAAGGAGGGCTAAAATTTTTTACTTCAATGTTAGCGGGAAAGCTTTGATTCCATAAAACTAAAAAACTATCCGTTTTCGGATTCTAATGGAATATTTGGAGGCTTAGCCCTCTTCTTGAATTCCACTCATTGGCTAGAGTCAAGCTTATTCTACTTAAAGTATATTATAAGTAATACAAATTTTTGAAATAGTGAGTATATTACTAATAAAATAAAAATATATAGGTACGCTCATAGGCGCCGACTACATGGGGGCTTGGGGGCCGCAGCCCCCATTGAAAAGATGGAGTCAGGGCTCAGCCCTCATTGAAAAGATTGAGATTTGAATTTCCCAAATCATGTTTTTAATTTATTTCGTGTTATACTACAGGTAGCATTTATTTTATCATATTTTACATATTTGAATTAGTTTAAACTAGGACTTTAAGTGACTAAAAATTTTAGGGGAACCGTTATTAATGAAAAATTTTGAGTGTTCCTCTGATTTAAAATTTAAGAGGATACAATTAAAAATATAGATAAAGTAGTCCACTTCCTGCGTCTCTACTCTTTAACCACATATTTAAATTATTTTGAAGAGCAAAAGTTAAGGCTAATATGTAGCAAATTCGGCCCCCATTGGCATTTACAAAACCTGGCGCCTATGGCGTACGCTTATATATAGTCTGTAATAGTCTCGAATATATCTTTATAGCTTAATATAGTTTATACAATAGAAAATGAATTACTATTACTTTTGTTCTTTATTTTAGATCGAGAAAATTGTTTTCCTATTCTACCGTATAAGTAATAGCTGCTGAGCGTGTAAACAATACGGTTCTGACACCTACTATGTATTATATATATATATAATATAATGTCAATCACGTGTAATCATCAACCGCCTTGATCCGTACCACGCAGTTGCTATTATTATATTTATAATTATTTATACAATAATTAGTTAATTGATAGCACAGTATGTAATAAAACCTTATGCTTTTAGCTATTTTTTACAATTGTATTAAAATCTGGTAAAAAAATAATAGTTTTTGATTGTTTGATTTTTTTTACATCATACACGACCTGCAGTTCTTAATTTGATAATAATAATAATAATAATAATAATAATAAAAGTATAATAATGAGTTCATGACTATTTATAGGTGTCTGATACTTTGATCATCATTTAAACAACAAATTAAGCTCAATAAAATGTCTACTTAAACATGATAAAATAATCCAGTTCTGAGCTCTCAAGTGAATGTTATTGAACAACATTAGAACGTATTATATTTATATAAACCTTTTACATTTATATTTATTATATATTAATATTATGTTATAATATTATATTTACTATACATATTTAATAAATAATATTTAAGGTTTTGAATACTTTGGTCTGCATATCCGTTATATATTTAAAAATATTAAAAATAAGAATAAATGTTGATATCAATAATATATTATTATCTTAACGCAAGAACGATAACGATTTTTAAAGAGTGTCAGAGCAAATGTATAACAGTAGTGTTCATCAAGTATTAGATTTGTCAACACGATTTCTATCGATGAAATTTAATTCACGAATCATACATTTATAACCACGAGTGTATCAAACTACGAAATCAGAAAGGTTTAAAATGCATCTTCCCACTGTGAACGTAAAATTATTACCTATCAAGGTGCATTTTTTCCTCTTGAATGGCGGTAAGACCTATCGTGATTTCTGCAGCCAGCAGACCTTGACGAACTCGTCATCGATTACAAGTTTATATATATTATAATATCATTAATCATATATTCTGATATTCACATCGTTATAATGTCACGTTATCACTTTTTCTTGATAATTTCTTCTTCATAACTATATTTCTCTTAAGATCGTGTATTTTTTTTTTGGACCACCGCAGGAACTTCGCCAATGACACCGTACCTGACCACCATTGCCAAACAACGGGGCTACTCTCCACGGCTGGTGGGCGCCTTTTTCTCAGTGCTGCCTCTCGCCGCAGTATTCGCCCATCCCGTTTTCGACATCATGGCCTATCATTTCCGATGCCAAAAGACCATGTTCATGAGCTTTGTCATCGTGCTCCTTCAAATAACTACTTCCTACGAGCTCATACCTGACCCACCAGCGGATGTCGACAACAGGCGGGACGAGATCGCGCTTGCCACACACCAGTTCTGGTTATTTTGCGCCTTCTTGGCGGTCAGATATATCATCATATATCACGATCAACGTCATCACCACTTTATTGGAAACCATGTGCTTGCAAGCCTTGGGTAGGTTAGAGAAATAACATATATAGCTCTCGGGTCATCTCGGTGACCAATACGTCAAGACTCAAAACAAAATTGTAACTATGAATGACATTCGTATTTCATATAAATAAATAGGTTGAATTGTTAAATTCAAAGACACAATTTTAAATGGTAAACGGTCATGATTAAAGATATTATAGTATTGATGAGCGAATCCCCACACAACATAAAGTGGAACTGATCTTGAGGTACTGCGCGTCACATGAGCACGCAGAATAGACAATAGGTCTCTCGGTGGACAGAGTATTATTATAATATTATATATATATATTTATATATATTTGCTTATTCCGGGCCCTATAGGTCCATCGCTGCTTTTACTATACCTCTCCATTTTTTTTTTGCACTCCTGGTTTTGCCACTCCAATAGAAATTCTGTCAAATAGGCATCCGAACTAGGCCTTCGTGCCTACTCCCGGACATAGCGCCATATGAAAAAAAAACCTCTCCATACCTCCCCGTTATTCACCAGTTATTTTCTTATTCCCAGGAGCACGTGGTCTCTCTAACTTGGTCAATCCACCGTTTTCTTGGTCGTCCTCCCGGTCGTTTTTATCTGGCTAATGGCTTCCATATTATGATCTCACTGTGTTACCTTCTTGACCATACGTGACCAGCAAAGCTTATCCATCTGCTTTTAAGAATTCCCACAATGTTTGGTTCATTGAACATACTTCTTAGCTCTGCATTTGTTCTTCGTACATAGGTATACATACATATTGTCCTCCTCGTTTCTTTTGAGCCCTATTCTACGTGAATTTAATAATATATTATTATAGGCTATATCATTATGACGTTATTTATTATTATGTTTTGACATGCCTTGCAGGTAAATATAAGCACAAATTTGGAGAACAACGATTGTGGGGCTGTATCGGTTGGGGATTGGTAAAATGGAAAAATAAAAATTAGAAATTAGAAAGTTAAATTGGAAAAATTGATTAACCATGCCTTATGCAAAATGCTTCCTAATTAAAAAATAAAATATTTGTTTCAAAATAGAATATATGACAATATTTAAATATAATATATCCTAGACTGACAAATCATCTCCGTTCAGAATCTTTTTTCGTATACAATGATGCCTATCATTGCATTCAAATTTAATCCCATCCATTGCAGCGAGTAACCTATACTGTCAGCAGAGCGACATCCACGACTTACCCGCTTTTTTTACTTTACAATTTTGATTTTTAACAAGTTGTGTTTTTGGGAATTCAATAAATTTTTAAAGATTGTTAGTGCATTAAATTCACAACCTAGATAATAACATTGCCGTATAATTATTATTCATAATAATAACATTTAATAGGTATGGTTGGTTCAATTTATATTCTCCAAACACATCTCATTTAAGATTATTATAAGTTAATATTAACGTAGAACAGTGTGAAATGTGAATAGGTGTATAGTATAAATAACTTTAAACTAGTGTACACAAAATTTGAAAATTATATCTTTAAAAAAATAATAATAATATAGGTATATTATATACATATTTATTGAACGTTTTAAGTACCTACGATTATGCTTTTCTTAATTAAACAACTGAAAAAGCGGGTGAGTCGTGGATGTCGCTCTGCTGCACAGTAGGTTACACATGGGTTACTGTAATGGATGGAATTAAATTTGAATATCCAATGATATTATATTATCATTGTATACGAAAAACGATTTTTAGCGGGGACGGTTTATCTGTCTAGAATATATTATAGATTATTAAAAATTATCAAATCTTAGGTTTAAAAAGGAAAATTTATGAATTATTAATTTGTACCTAACCTTAATTTGTATCAAATATAGAAAATGCCGATATAAACATCTAGTAAAAATTTCAAGTATCTGCGGTCATTTGTTTTAGAGTTACACCAAAATAGGAAAATCGCTAAATGAAATGCTCATAAAAATTTAATTTGAATTTTCTTTTTGTGATAAAGATTGAAAAACTTATAATGAATCTTGTATTAAATTTCCAAATCTTAGATTTAAAAAGAAATTTTTTTATTAATTTCTAGCTTAAAATAATTTGTGAATTTTCGTGATTTTTACGTATGTTGTCAAAATTCAAACATTGAGTGCTTGTAAAAAAAATTGTGACTATTTATTTCTTTTATTTTTCAACTGCTATTGTAAAAAATGTTAGGAGCTTTGTATTAAATTTTCAAATATTATATATAAAAGGAACATTTTTTATGAATTCCTAGCATAAAATAATTTTCGTAATTTTTACGTATTTAGTCAAAATTTGAACTTTAAATTCTTATAAAAAAAAATCATGCCTATCTATTTTAAATATTTTTCAACTGCTATTGTAAAAATATTTTAGGAGTCTTGTATTAAATTTTCAAGCTTTTCTACCAAACAAATATTTTTATCGATACCTATTAATTTTTAAAAAACTAATAATGATCGAAAATTACATATACAGTGAAACCTCCTTTAACGGACACCTCTCAATAGCGGACACCTCCAAATAACGGACAGAATTTTGGGAACGGTGAAATGTGTGCTCAATATATTTACTCTCTTAATAGCGGACACCTCCAAATAGCGTACGACATTTAAGCGACCGAGAGTGTCCGGTATTTAGAGGTTTCACTGTACCTATAAATAGTTCAACTTAAGTCAAACATTTTTGAAATTGCATGGTGGATAGAATATACTTAGATAAACATTCGGTGTAAATTCCATTGTCAATTCTATAGTCATTTGTTTTAAAGTTGCATCAAAAACCAAAATCGATTTTGTCGAAAACTGATTGTGCGTAAGTTTTCCCGTTTTCCCCTTAATTTTAAGTTTGTTTATCCCGATTATTTAGAAAAATATGGAAATATATCTTACAAGGTACCGAAATCGAAAATCGAAGCACTTTTACTGCCCCAAAACGTAATGACAAATGCAAAAAAAATATAAATAAAAAACACAAAAAAATTAAATTTTTTTTTTTTAAATTTTCATTAAAAATTCTTTAATGATTATATTTATATTATATTATTTTAATTTTGTCTTTTAACTCATTTAGACCGATGTTTACAATTTGACTACAGTCTTTTTTTTGTATTAATCATCTCTTCGGGTTCACCTAAAGCATCTAATGCGAACTTAGCTAGTTAACTCAATCGGCGTAAATTTTGTTTTTAATTTTTCTTTCGAATTTCCATACTGTAGATGTCTTTAACCAGCTAGTTTTGCACTGTAATAACCAGGGCTTTGCACCTGAACGAAACCCAAAACCCGAAACCCCAATTAACCCGAATAAATTTGCAAAACCAAACCCGTATAATACAACACCTGAATGAAAAAATTAACACCTGAATTAACCAGAAACCAGAATTAATATTTGGGTTAACCCAAAACCCGAATTATTATTAAATACAAAGAAATGAGTGGCATATCAATTCGTATGTATTTTACGCAAATAAGAAGATAAGAAAATAGTTGGCGTTATATTAATAAAACATAACATAATAATATTATGTTGTATCAACTATTGATATTGACTGCAACTGTATAATTATTAATTCTCGACGATATTATCTTTAAACACGCGCGTGTATTACCCTTATTTGCTTGTGTTGCTTGTGACCTGCGTTTAGTCATGACTTGTGATCTATTCTTTTATCCATGCTTGTGATCACAATAATATACAGTGTCAAACGTGTCTATACAGTGTACAGACTACAAATACAACAGAATATAATATGAAAAATTAATATAAATTTAATGAATTAATATTAAATTATTAAATATAAACCAACTAAAGGTGTAGAATCTAGATCATTGTTTTATATTATTTCACAATATTAAATAATTATATTTGTGTTATCTAACCTTTGTATTCAACAATACTAACAACAAAATTATGTTTGATCAAAATAAATAATAAACAAGAAGTTTTTTTTGTAGAAAAATGACTTTTTAATGGTAAGTATGATTTTAATATGTTTTTTTTAAAAATTATATTTGCTTTAAAAATAAAATAAAAGTACAATACCAAATTCGCGTCGAAAATCTCATGTTAATTGATATAAAACATGGGTATTTTTTAACACCCGAATTAACCATAATTAACCCAAATAAATTTACATTTAACCATAACCAGAAAAGTTCATTAACCCGAAACACCCAAATTCAATAACCAAAATTTTCCTTAAACACCCAAAACCCAAAACCCGAAAAAATTATTCCGGTGCAAAGCCCTGGTAATAACAGCTAATTAGTCAGTCGATATATATGACATAATCATTGCGTTTACAAAATTCGTATTTTTGTTTGCTCAAGAGTTAGGTCAGAACATTTTTTTATGGACATGATTGCGATTAAAATGCTTTTTTTATTTACGTATTATGATATAGCCATATAGGCACTCTTTTGTAATTTAAAAAGTTTAAGTATTTGCATTGGAAATTTTTTTTCCTATTACCGGAAATAGAAGGTATACCCATCAGAGTTCCCTGAATGTGCTGACGCAATTTAATTTATTTAATAAGAATAACTCGAAATCCAAACGATAATACCTACCTATATTATTATCAGGTTAAGATGTTCATGTTGATTAATTTAAATCATCATGGCGATCGTGCAGCACATTGTACGCTTAATATTTTTTATAGTAATCCGGATTCGCTAGTCACGACTCACGACTATAGTGTGTGGTGGTACCATTGAGTAAGGGTAATAAAGTACTCTATGGGTGGTACGGTACTGACTACTCAGTGACTAGTGACTACTGATGCAATGAACGATGACCCGATGGCGGATAGCAGAATTGAGAATACCAAGGCCCGAGTTGTGCCGACTGCCGAGCGCCATCGTCAGTCGTCGACCGTCGTCGTGCTGAGTGCCGCAACCACTAAAATGGTTCAAGACGTATTCAACAAGTTCCGTTTCCTTAAATCTGTAGCTAACATCTAACCGTTCGTTATCGATCAGTCGCACAGTGCACACAACATCCGATCGTACAGCGACCGTGATAAGGTTTTTTTCGTACAGTATTATTTATATTTTCATTTGCGCGCCGACTGTGTACTGTATAGTGTGTGTTGTTTGTCAGCGAGACGTCAAACGCGTTCTGATAATATCGTTTTGCATTTGACCGTTCGAGTTAGTGCGTCGAAAGCTCGTAAAATTCGTTGCGAAATTATTATTGACTCGTGTCTGTCATTCGATGGCAAAATTATTAGTTCTCCAAATTCCATAAACGAATTATTCAAGCCGATGACATCTCGTAAGCAAGGCAAGTCTGCTGAAATCCGTTAAATTTGTACTATAATAATTTTTATTTGTTGATTAGATGAATTTAAGTTTTTTTTTTATGTTGTTTTGATTTCTCTCCCCTCTCTCATCCTCGGCGGTTGTCTTCCGCGTGGACGACGGCTTGTCCAGAACGAAAGTCAAGAATATTTTCATTTTGTTCTTTTCTTTATCGTCGTTGTCGAGGTCTTGTGATACAGTGTTCGCCAAATAAGGTTAAATGTTCTCAAATCTCCAATAAATTGATTTTAATATGCGCTTATATATTTAAATATTAATTATATTATCCCGTTTATTTTTAAACTTTTTAATGATCGGTTTTTACTCTCGAAATCAATATTTCAATACTAATTGCTTCTCAAACGATCTATAGAAACTAGTTTTTCTTTATAAATAGGTACGTGGTAAATAGAATGGATAATAATATAATAAGTTTAAGTACCTAGATATAAACAACGTACTTAAGTATCAATTAAAGTATTAGGACTATTGAATTATCTTTATCTCTGTTTCAGACTTCAGTTGATTACCTTTAAAATTATTATTACATTGACAATCCTTAAAACGTGTGTAATTTGAAGATTTGGATGATAAATATGTCACTACTGTCTTTTTATATTTTTAAAATAGTTATTGAATTTTTTTTTAATTTGGTAGGTAACATGATAAAAAATAACTGATTGGTTGATAATAATTAATTTAACTGTAAGAATATTTAAGGTTCAATTATAAATTATAATGTAATATTAATATTAAGTACCCAATAGTTTTTTTTTAATCATAGTTGCCAAATTGTAAAATTACTTGTATTTTATAGGTATTTGATGTTTTGAAATAATGTAGATAGGAATAAACAATTAAACATACATATATATATTTTACGAGATATTTTATTTTATTATCACAGTTTATGTACATTGAACACTATGAAATAATTAAAAACTATAAGGTCAGGAATTTATTATCAGTTGTGTTATTGCTTATATTTATAGGTAGGTTTCCTATTTGTAATATAAGATTTCATAGTAATTAGGTCTGTATTAGAAGTTCAGTCATGATTCTACTAGGTATATAGATAATGAGACATTATGCATGTTTTTCATAAATTAAGTACCTAACTATTTAGTTTAAATATTTATATTATTTCCAACAACAGATTGGTTACTATATGATAATAAATCTATAAAAATTATGTATAATATATTTTATAAGTCATCAAGTAGGTACCTGTTATGTAAATTATTATGTTTTCATAAGTATCATTATACTTATTATTATATTATTACAATGCACACAATATTTATGCATAGTAAGGCATTGTGCTTTTTTATTGTGGTTTAAAAATATAGTAAATCACGGTAGGTAAATCATAGGTATTAAAATTATGAATCAATGTATATTATCTTGATTATTATTGTACTTGTATATTTTTGCATTAAATGTCCTTTATATGGACCTCCATATATTTATACTTTGTTCATTATTCTGCTAGAGAACATGCTAGTCCTTAAGAATCGATTTTTGTCAGACTATGGTGTCTTATCTCACTGGACAGAATATAGGTACCAGTGGTGTTGCTAGGATTAATTAAGAGGGGTGGTTTAAGTATAAAAAAACAAAGTTTTTTTAAAATTAATATTTATGTATTTTTTTTTTATGTAGGGAGAACCCTAGGCAACAATGGCAATTGGGTCTGGGGTATTACGCTGGGGTTTATTTTTGTGTATTTTTTGGTAGAGTTGTAACACGTGTTTGTATATGTGAGGCAAGGGTATGTTGCTAAAAATCCCAAGTGGTCATCCATCCGGGAGCTAGTAACTGCAGCCGGTATGTATACTCAGTGCGTTTCAGCAGATTAAAATTGTATGACTGCACCTCATCAAGACACATGATATATATTTATTATATACATATTAGTGATATTACATTTATTAGGGGGGAAGACAATGAGCCGGGTGTTTAAACACACAAAAATCTGTTTTGACTACACCACTTCAAGAACTAATTCAACTGAATTGTTATAAACATGTTTCAATATCATCATGATATCCCATATATACCATATACCAATTATGTATGTACATGTTATATACATGTGCACGTCTAATTAATAAGCATTTATAACTATAAAAAAAAATAGTCTAATTTAATATCACGGGATGGATGATTATTGATTAGTTAAATTCTGCTGTCGCAGTGTATGATTAAAAGAAAATATTATTTTATATTAGAATACTAAAATGACATAAGTGTATAGATTTCATACTTATTGACAATTTATTGTCATTGCATGTTATAATACATACAAATATACAATGAAGAATGGTTTTAATTACAAACATTTGTTGTATTGTGTTTTTATATTAAATAACATTTTTGTAATATTATATGTTAATTATTAATTAGATTTATTAATTGTGTGTTATAGAAAAATCAATCATGGATATTCAAAATCATAAAAATCTATATGCCTTGGTAAGTAAATATTTTATGCAGTAATATTTAAATTAAATAAAAAGGGTTAATACACTTATCTATTACTTGTATAAGAACTTATGGTTATGGTCTGTTTTATTTAATGTATATATTTTGTAAAATACCGTTGCTTCAATACAGTATGACTTGCCAAAACCACATTTTTAATTATACCTAATTAAATGTTTTCAATGTATGTATTGGTTTGAATTGATTGATAAACAGGAGAAAATCATACTAAATGTGGTATATTTATGCGCTTTTTAATTTTACGTATCAGTTATAGAATATTGAACATTAAAATTACTTCTTTGTAAATTGCTGTATAGCAAAAATATAACTTTATCTGTGTTAAATATCAATTGGTAGTAAAAGCTATATAGTAAAATGGGTCAGGGAAAAATACTATTCCTTTGGTATTTGTTTCATTAGGCCTATAATATAAAAATTAATATAGATTTCAATAGAGTGGATCTAAATATAAAGATTAATAATTATTTTATGACCATACTGTTAAAGGGTGTTACAATATATTAATCAATTGTTAGAGTATTTATGATCCATGACTTATTCCTTAAGTTCAAACTGTGTTCAACAGAGAATATATTATATTATTCAATGAATATTGTTAACACAGTAATAAGAAATCAAGTTAAAATGTTCTTAAAAAAAGCTCTTATAATATTTTGATAATAATAAAAAAAAAATTGTTAATTAAATTTAAGAGCTAATGCTAAATCATTTAATTTGAAACTTATCAAAATACTCGTCAAAATATTTATGTACAGCTTGGTATTGAATCAAAAATGTTTTCATTAGTTTTGAAGTAAAGTAGGTACATAGTTTTGTATGATTTTGGTTATGGTTTCTACATGAAGTATATACAGTATGGTGTCTAACAAATATAAAGTGCCTTTTGTCACTTATTAGAATCTTCATTAACCTTCACCTATTAATTATTATTTCTTAGTAATTTATTGTTATAAAATTAAAATAAATTTTCTTAAATTCAACGTATGTTCTTATGGTTAAAATACAAACTTAATACAAGCAATTTATTTATTTTTATTCACAAGTAAAAAAATGTTAAAGATAAAAATAAAGTTTATTGATCAATTTTATTAATTTAAATAAATAAATGATATAACTCTGGATGTAATGTAAAATTAATTTTAATGCAAACTTTAATATTGATGATAATTTAAATAAATATAATTACACTGACTTGTAATAATTATTGTATTGATATATTGTAAAAAGTAGGAGTAGTGTTTTAATAAAGCTAAATTTATATTTATTCTGGTTGACAGTGACACAACTAGAGTTTACATTTTGAGAATGCTAAAATTAAAAATAGTTAATACTATTATTCACAATATCATTAATAAAAAAAAATTAAACACCTTATTTTTATATCATATTAATATTTAATTTGATAAACATAAATTATCTATCATTGTAGTAAATGTGTTAATTATTTCACCTAGAACAATATGTCATTACTCATTAGCTAGGTTTGAAAGTGATCTCCAATTAAAATGTTATTGGATAAGCCTAACGTAACCGTAATTCCATTGTAAATTATTGTGTACCTTGATTATTAATATATTGTGCAAAAAGTCTTATTTAAACTATATAAAATGCTGAATAAATACAGTGATAAAAAAATTATCCACCCCAATTTAAAGATATAAATTATAGTTCCTGATATATAAATCTGCTATAGATGACTTAATGGAGGGGGGATGAATTTTTAGCTAAAATATTGAATAAATTCAAATGATGTTATTTTATTAAGTAAAAAATATATGCATTTTTGCTATAATGGAGTACCTATATATTTTTTTTTTTAATTTACGCCATATGTTTATTTTATCAATTCCTCTAATTTTTTTGAAATTATTTTTATTGACAAAAAACAAATATATTTACATTCTGTATTCAATTGTTACAATAAGTAAATTTTAGAATATTATGTACAAGGAATGTAGGTATGATAGAAATGGGCATCCAGTGACACTACTTCAATACTAACTTTATTATTGGATTATAATTAATAACATACTGCCTGATTACTAAATTATATATTTAACATATTTTTATTTTTAAAGTTGATATATATAGAACAGTAAATGAATCTGATATCATATATAATAATAGACCATATATCTAATAGATATAATTATACAAATCACTAAACTAAATCTTTAATGCAGTTAATAATATGCATATTATTATAGTAATTTATGTAATGGGAAAAAAATCATAATATTTATGATCATAAAGAACTACCTACATCTGATATGGGTATGAGTGGTATGGAGGGAGTATAAATTTGGTTGTACCTACTTCCCCTGCCACGGAGATACGTACACCTAAAAACATACACATTTTTACAAATGTAAACGGCAAGTTATCGGTGAGTGTGTTCTTTTCAGTCATTCTATGTTCGTCAATATGTAATGGAAATTCGTTTTAAAAATAGTGAACACCTAAAAAATAAATTTTATTCGTGTACGGTGTATTTTTATTATTTTAACACAACTTTTGTTGTAATTCATTTTTTTTTTCATACTAGATGAATATTGTAATTTTGTAATAGCGAAACAATTCGTAAAATACGTAATTTACTCTTATATACATTTTTGTTAATTTGATCCATTTGGAGTATTTAATTAGGTTCAAATTAAAAATGTAAAATAATAATTTAGTTGTATTCCGTAGTTCAGTGTTTGCAGTGAATTATAATTTATTAATAATTTTTTTTGTCTAGTAATGAATTGTCACTATGAAATTTTTTTTAAACTACACACCTAAAGAAGAATCAATGTCATAAAAGTGAACCTATAAATTGTTAAATTAATATTTTACGCGATCGAACTTTTCACGTTCTATGCAAATTTTCGATTTCCTGTACACAACATTGTGCAATGTTAATCGATTTAACGATTGATGATTAATCAACCTAAGATATAATTAAAATAACTTTAATCATCGACTACGATGGTATATAAAATATTCTTCCAGTCTTTATTTCTGGAGGATGTATTTGCAGTTAAACAAAAACTGTAGAATAGCATTATGTAAAACACGGAATCCGAATAAGTGCACTTGTATTTTGCATGTCGGTTAAACACGGTTAACCCAACGCATATTGAATTTTCTAACTACATAATCTAGTATCGTCAAACAATTATTACAAACATAGCGTGCGTTTGTTGTCGGTTCTAGTTCGGTATTTTTTGTACGTAAAATAATATTTTAATTACAAAATCTATTTATTGTATCGATGTTTATTATTTTTTTGTTTTATTATAAATTTAACTCGATATGTGCAAATTTCGGTAACACAATCGTTAAGTTTTTTCTCTATGGAAAAACATCAGAAGTATTCAAGCTGCACAAATCTATCGTCACGCGGTGTGTGTTCCTACATTTTATGAAGAATTAATTCGTCGAAATAAATAATTTCGTTTACATAGAACACTTACATAACAACCTACCTAGTATATACCTACCTAGAAAAAATTAATTTAACAATTCATAAAAATAATTTCTTTAATTTTCCTTGGTCAAAAATTGATTAAATATAAAATCTTCTTCGGCAATAATGCAATATATATATATATTATATTGATTTGATAATAAAAAATCTCCTGTCCGCGTGTTGTGCGTACCTTTGCCATCTAATTCATGATTATGACTCCGAGAAAATACTTATCGTCGAAACCACTAAACGATGAACTCGTCCGCCGTTTTCAATATTGGAAATCCGCACCAGAATACAAGACTTGCTACACTATCGTAAGTCTGCAAACAATGCGATACATATATTATAGTATTTTATAATTTATATGTTACTACCTCAACGATAGCCTATAACAAACATCTCCATGCCAAGATGAGCATTTTATTTGTATTATTGTATTATATAAAGTAGTTGCGTAACGTTTAAAACGACATTCCCGTATGGGGTACATCATCGTCGTCACAATATATAGGTGATTTAAAATATTATTATGCAGACGAGTATGTTATAATGTATTTTAAATATAATATTATGTTAAGCGCATCGCACAGGCCAAGGCCGGTGGATTCTAAAGTCCGTTGGCAGGTATACATAGGTATCAGGTATAAATATTAGGTTTTTATATTATTGCATGTTTTTTTTTTAATTTTCATGTTTCACGGAAACCCATTATGTTGCGTATTTTATATGGTTTCTCGACGTACTACCACGCCTATTCGGACTGTTGCTTTTTTCGATATTTATTTTTTCGAATCTACATTTTTTAAATGTTGATTACCCCGTATGAAAGAGTAGCAACAAATCGACAATATTAAAACTACCGCTGCCCAGCGTCTTTTTTTTATTTTTTATTAATTTGATTGTGTCAATACACCGAGTATTTTTACAATGTCATAAATTTACAAATGTTGATTATATGTTTACATAGTATTTACAATTATGACTATTTATCTTATTTTTTCTATATAGGTTTGAAAGTTTGCGTGTGAACTTTCTAGGACACTGTATATAGACTATATTGTGCAGTATATGATCATGCCTATACCGATTCTAAATATACCTGTTATTTACGCATTGGTCAAAATCGTTAAGTACTTAATAATAAATACATTACTGCAATAGCTGCAGAGGAGGTATACTTGACATAATTTATACTCATGCTGTTATTTTTCTAACGATTATCCCTTCGGTAGACGTGTGCCTACGTCGATATGACATGTAAAACACACATGATCTAAGCAAAATATTAAATACTAGCTTAAATTTCCTCCAATCTGTCTGGATTAATATATCATAACATAATACCAGCTGTGTTGAAAATTCTCTTCGTGCTGTAATCGTATACGAGTCGTTGAATACAAATCAATATTAAGTGATAAAGGATATGTCAGTAATATTGTTCTTTGTACTATAATAAGAACACTGCAGTCAGCAGAATTCAATATAAAATATATAATACGACCAGACGACATTGTTTCCTTCGATTGTAAAGCTCGTGTCCCATATTGGCCATATTTTAACGTCGTGTAATATTTGTCTTATAAAACAACTACTTGTGAATCCGCGAAGAGTGCTAAATCAAACATAATGTTTGGTAAATTAAAGAAACAGAAGAATCCATTGTGGCGATGCTTATAATAAATAGGTATAATATTGCGAAATAGTAAATTCAATAAGTAGGCACAGTATTATTATACACCGTTGTCCGTTAAAAACAAATCATTTCATCCCCTCCTTTTAAAAAAAAGTTTATTATTTATTTTATTTATTTGATAGGTATACAATTTGTTTTGCCCGTTGTCTAAATAGTAAATAAAAAGCAAACATTTTCATAACTATCATAAATTATAGATACCTATACATATATCATTGTTTACTTAGAACAATAAAAATTGTTATTAAAATAAAAATGAAGAAAATAAATTGCATTTAAATAACATTAAGTAAATTTATAATTTTAAATAAATTTAATATCCAAAAGATTTTCTAAATAAAATTGAGTTAATCGGTCTTTAGATAAAATGAGGCATTATACAAAAAAAAATTATTTCATATTAATAAATTAACTTTAAAAATGGCCAATTGGTTAGAGGAAAATATTTAAATATCCCTAACAAAAAATGTATCATCTTATACGTTATACTACACCCAAAAAATTCGTGGGTGGGGGGTGTCCACTTACCGTTTAAAATCTATGTATATTGATTTAGCAGCACATTGTGTCATATGTTTTGTTCGTTAGTGATATATATACATTATAAATTATAATTTTATTATGTGACTACAAATATTAAGATAAAGACGATTTCATTATTTATTTCCACCAATCATCCAAGTATTAAGGCAGACTTTAATATTATTATAATCTATTAAACAAGAACGCATAGCACGAGGTTTTGATGATTTTGCCATAAACCTATATAATATTTATTACGCAGATACTTGAACTAGTTAAAGGTTTTACTTTCGTTGTAAATTATAATAAACCTGCTTATAAACCATTTTTGGTTATATAACCATGTTGTATATCGTATATACTACGTAATAAATATTTTTGGCTTGAATTCAAAATAATACGATCTTGTGTTAATTTATACACTATAAAATGCTAATTTTTCCATTACTCTATTGGTCATTATTGAACCTACTTATATATACAAATATGATAATAATTAACAAGCCGTTCTGTCCGCACGATTACAAATGACTGTTTTTTAGACGCGTATAAAACTTGGGCATGCAAGAGTAACTTGCTTACCTGTGTGTATATAGTATTATGTTTACCTTATTATTATTATATAATTAATTTAATATTGCAATAATTAATTTATCATTAACTATGTACGATTTTTATTTTTGAAAATATTGGAAATAAGAGTAATTATTATGTTTTATACGTAGTCGTATAAATGCTATATATGATATAAAATATACTAAAAAAATAAAAATTTTCTCGTAAACTATGAAGCTAGAAATTAGATGTTGCATATTAAGTTTTTTATGACGATTGACTCATGACTGTACCTATTTACATATATTACATATATATTCGTTCTTATTATAAACACCATTACATAATAATCACAAATCGAAAAAAGTGGAAATTAAAAAATTATTTATTACTTTGAAAAAAAGCTTTAATGTTTGCTGAAAACAATTGAAAACATTTAATACATTTTGGAACCAATGCATTTGAATAATTTTAGATATTGACTATTGTTCAATGTTATAGGTGTTGATATTATATTTTTTAATACCCACGCGATAATGGTCTTGCGCTTTAGGAATTACGACTGTCACAACCGCTAAAGATATCATTATTTGGAATATCATATAATAATGAATTTATTACTTATATAGTATTTACCTAATTTATAACTAGGGCAATGATTTTTACGTATTTTTCAGTTTTTTGTTATACTAGTCTAGGTTTATAATATTTTCTTTTAAATTGTAAATAATTTATGCTTTTTGTGATTAGATATTACTATTCTTATTAACGCTTTTCGATGAATTAAAATGTTGATACTAATTAGTACACCATAATTCCAACCTTTTGTCGCAATAATAAGCAAATTACCTCTTAGTTGTCGCACCCCTAATCGATGTATACGTTTTCTGCTGTTTTTTTAGGTTCCGAGGAGAGGTTTTACTTATTAAATTTAATATAAATGAGACTTTTGTTGATGGATATTAAGTTAACGCAATATCATGATGTGAATTATTTTATACATAAAAAATAGTTATATAAATATTAATTAATACACGAGATATTGAGTAGGCGTTAGCATCAACTAGTTTTTTACTTTTGCATCGATTATTTTATAGTTTTTTTTTCATACATTAGTTCTATATGAAATTGTATTGCAAACACACATTCGATTGCTACATCTTTAACAAAAAATATGTTTTGACTGAAAAACAACCAGTAAGTAAGAAGTAGTAATGGTATAATGCGGTGGTTTATAAATTTCAATAATTAAGGTGATATACAATAATTGTATAAAAAAAAATATAATATGAAGAAATTGTTCATAAGGTATAGATACAAATTTAAGATTCAAATTTATCATAATTTTCTTTCACTATTGTAAATATTTTGAAATTACCTACAATACCAAAATATTGGACCAGCTGCATGTCTACTATTTTCTGTTAAGTTGTTATTATAAAATCATATTGCATCATCGTTTTTAAAATACTACTTTGTTGTTTAACATAGTAAAATCATTGATTAAATATGAATGTATAGTTAATCAATGGTAATATTAGTAATATTATATAATGCGATGTATATACCTAATAATAGACTCATACAAGAATAACATATTGTATAAGAATTAGTATTAAAGATTTACATAGCATATCTAGTATCTACTAGGTAAATACAATTGTAATTATGCACATTAAAATAGTGATAGTAATATTGTTAAACAGTCTTAATTTTTATAATTTTGGTATTAGCCAGCTGATCATGTTAAAATTAAATAAGCAGATGCTATAACGAGTGGGGATGCTAAGATCCCCTCCCTATTCACTCCGTTACACGCGCTCACGTCATGTGCAAACATTGTAATAGTTAGGGAATTTTTCGTGTACGCAACATTACATTGTTGTTTGAAGTCAATGATTTCGACAAAAATTAAACGTTGTAATAATTTTTCTAATCATTTGTTTCTTGGTCGTTTGGTTATCTTTACAGATTAGATACAATAAATTATGTAATAATGTATAAAATAATCGATTATGTAAAGAAGACGTGACCTTGACGACCAATAACAATAATAATTGCGCACGGATGTATCGAGGGTCCCATCGTTATACATTGTTAGATCGGAGGGTCCTATTTGATGTTTTATTATGAGAGTAATCTTTGTTGATATGGGATAATATCGTGGTATCGATAATATAGTTTACTTTTTTTATACATATTTTGAAGTGATTTTTAATACATTATTATGGTATATCGTATATTATTTCATTTTTAACGACCCTCCAACCAATCTCTCTCCTGCCATAATCAATCTATGATCTTATGCTGTATGAAGCTGATTAACTTAGATTTTCAACAAATATTGAAAATGATATCTTCGTGCGCCATATATACAGTCTCACTGTCTCAGTATCAATTACCACTATTATTATGAAATTAAGATTTCGACACAGATATAATACTTGTTAATTTACAGTCATATGAGTTTTTGATATTAAAATAAATTGGCATACATTATGATTATGACTGGTTGATTATTACAAGTTAAACTAACTTATCTAAAATTACATAATACAAACTATACTCTTTAAAGGATACAAATATTTCCATGGGTTATAAATTTAAATTAAATTTAAAAAATCTCAACATAAGTCATAAATTGTATTCACTGTTTTTAGGGTACAAAAATCTGGATTCCTTGCCATTCAGAAGTATGGCAAACAGCAGAGATAATAGAGGCATATGATGGACATAAATTAACAGTTAGAAAAATTAAATCCAGAGATGAACAAGTTATTAAAATTTCTTCAGATGAAGAACTTCCACCACTTCAGAATCCTGATATACTTCTAGGAGAAAATGATCTGACTTCATTATCATATCTACATGAACCAGCTATTCTTTACAATTTATATTGTAGATTTGTTCAAAGTCATGCTATTTACACTTATTGTGGTAAACATGAATTGCTTTAAAACAATTTCATCATTTTATTGTCTAATACTAAATCTTAAATGTATAATCTTTTATGATTAGGTATTGTCTTAGTTGCTATCAACCCTTATAAAGATCTTGACATTTACGGTATTGATACAATGATGGCATACAGAGGTCAAACAATGGGAAGTTTAGATCCCCATGTATTTGCTGTTGCAGAACAAGCATTTAATAAAATGGAGATGTAAGACAGTAAATAAAATATTGTGGTGTGTTATTATTATGTTTTAATAAATATTTTTTTTTAGAGAAAACAATAACCAGAGTATAATAGTTTCTGGTGAATCGGGAGCAGGTAAAACAGTCTCTGCTAAGTATGCGATGAGATATTTTGCTACTATTAGTGGGTCTGAAACTGAAACTCAAGTTGAGAAGAAAGTTTTAGCTTCTAGTCCTATCATGGAGGTAATTTAAAAAAAAAATGTATTCAAAGTTCAACCTTTTATAAATATTACACTTTTAGGCTATTGGAAATGCCAAAACAACTAGAAATGATAATTCATCTCGTTTCGGAAAGTATATTGAACTTCATTTTGATGATCAGAATCACATAACAGGAGCCAGTATGCGAACTTATCTTCTTGAAAAGTCTCGTGTTGTACACCAAGCAGTCGACGAACGGAATTATCATATATTTTATCAATTATGCTCTTCTCGTGAAACATTCCCTCATTTACAACTAGGTGAATTATTAGTGCAAATTTAACATATTATATGCTAAATAAATACCAGAAATATAGGAAATAAATACTAATTTTTTTATTTTATTTTGGATATTAGGTGATTCGGAAGAATATGTTTATTTGGCTTCTCAACCTAGTAGTGATAACGATCGTCAAAATTTTTTTGAAACAGTCAATGCTCTTAATACATTAGGGTTTTCCCAGGAAGACCAAGATCTTATGTGGAAAGTATTAGCAAGTATTTTACATTTAGGTAATATTGAAATTTCTGACAAAAATCAAAAAAATCCTGGAGATAGTGATTCATGCTACATATCGGTTAGTTTTTACTTATGACATTTAGATTTGACTGATTTAAAGATTACATAATTTGACTATTTTCTTAATTTAGTTGGAAGATCCAAGTTTACAAATTGTTTCAACTTTACTAGAAATCAACAAAGTAGAACTTCAAAAATGGCTATGTTATCGTAGAATCGTTAGCATGAAAGAAACTTATGAAAAACCAATGACTGCAGATGAGGTGAAAATAACAATTTTTTTACTCAAAGCAAAAAACAACCTATACCTTAAGCACATTAAATGTTTGCGATACAGCTTGTTATTTAAATACATGATTATTTTTGAAGAAGGAAATCATGTATTTATGACTCACTCACTCACTTAAATTACTTTTTAATATAATATTTATACATATAAACGGTCGAGGCACCATTTAAATGCTTGTAAATTTGTTTTTAGGCAATTGGAGCCCGTGATGCTTTAGCGAAACACATTTATGCTTCATTATTTCAATGGCTGATATCAATAATGAATAGAACAATGTGTGAAACTTCGCCATCGGTTTGTTGAATTAGAATAACCAATTCTATCATTATCAATTATTATTATTTAATACTTATTTATTTAATTTTAACTGTAGACTAATTGTCCAATAATTGGTGTCTTGGACATTTATGGTTTTGAAATGTTTGAACTAAACAGCTTTGAACAATTTTGCATCAATTATGCTAATGAAAAACTTCAACAACAATTTAATTTAGTGAGTTTTATTAAAAAAAATTATATTCTTTGTTTGTTTTGAAAATTAAACTGTGTCTTATTAGCATGTATTCAAACTTGAACAAGAAGAATACGGAAAAGAAGGAATTGAATGGAAGTTCATTGATTTTTATGATAACCAACCTTGCATTGATCTTATAGAATCTAAGTTAGGTATACTTGATCTTCTTGATGAAGAATGTCGAGTAAGCTATTTATTATTTATTTGTTAGTTTATTACATAATATGATTAAATTATATTAACTAAATATTTATCAATATTTTAGATGCCTCAAGGATCAGATGCATCTTGGACACAAAAACTTTATACCAAATGCATAAAATGGGATAGGTTTTCAAAACCTAAATTTGGTATGTAAATATGCATTACAATTTTAAAACTTGATTACATTATGTATTATTTTTTTTTTTAAAGCTGGAAGCGCTTTCACAATCAAACATTTTGCTGGTGATGTTGAATATTTTTCTGACGGTTTTTTGGATAAAAATAAAGATACTGTTTTTGAAGATCAAGTGTGTATTTTCAAATAAATAATTATATTTAATATTCTATCTACAAATTTTTAATTTAACTATACATATTTATTTTAGGTTAATGTATTAAGAAATGGGAAAAATGCTATGTTACGTACAATATTTATGGTAGAGAATTCAATTGATCGTAAGCTTAGTATCTCAGATCGTAAATCCAATACTCTCACAACTCCAAAATCAGCCACAATTGGAGCAACTTCAAAATCTCGAATGTTAACCCCTATGAGACCAATCTGTGCTACCATAGGTTCACCTACACATACTAAGCAAAATAAGAAAACAGTATGTTAAGATAACATTAATCTATAATTATGATAAAAAAAAATTTATTAAAAAAATTTTTTTTTTAAGGTGGGTTCACAGTTTAGAGATTCACTTAATGCCCTCATGGCCACACTCAATGATACTACTCCACATTATATAAGGTGTATTAAACCAAATGATAACAAGTTACCATTTGTGTTTGACCATCAACGAGCTGTTGATCAATTGCGAGCATGTGGTGTATTAGAAACAATACGTATTAGTGCAGCTGGCTTTCCTTCTAGGTAAAACATATTCTTCAGATACTTTTTCTTATTTATTTAATTATTAAATTATAAATATTTTAGATGGACCTATGTAGATTTCTTCTTAAGATATCGTGTATTATTGAAGTCAAAGAAAATTAATAGAGATGATCCTAAATTGACTTGTCAACGAATTGTTGAAGAACATATTAAAGTATATTTACATGATATTAACCTCAAAATTCTTTAAACGGCTTAATAAACATAAAATTTTACAGACTGAAGACAACTATAAATATGGTAATTCAAAAATATTCTTCAGAGCTGGTCAAGTCGCATACTTAGAAAGAAAACGTGCTGATAGACGTAAAGATTGTAGCATATATATTCAAAAAACTTGGCGAAGATACATATGCCAAAAAAAATATACACAAATTAGAAATAGCGCATTATTAATTCAGCGATATGGAAGAGGTGTCCTAGATAGACGGTAATAAAGTTAATTCGGATTATTTTGTTACAATTATTATTATTTAAATTAATTGAATAGATTAGCTACACATTTACGGAGAACTAAAGCTGCTACTAAAATTCAGAAGGTTGTACGGATGTGGTTATGTCGTAAAAACTATTTACAGTTACAAGCTGCAATACTTATTTTGCAACGGTATTATCGTGGCTACAAAGCTAGAAAATTCACTTTAGAATTAAAGCGAAATAATGCTGTAAGTAATTATTTTAGTATTAGTATGTTATGCAATATATTTTCATTGATTACACAAACCATGAATGATTTGTTGGTGGCGTACTGCATGACAGTTACCGTATGTTCATAGACAAGTTTAAACATGATGTAGTACTTGGTGGCCGCTGTAAAAAGGCAAATAATCTCCTCTTGTGTCAGTAGAATTGTAATTGATTTTTATTGCCATTTAACGAGAGTTATTTATTTTCCATCAAATAATCACTCAGTGATCTATGGTTTATACAATCAATGGTACTTCTAATTAATAAAAACTTTACCCTTATAATAATATATTGGATATGTAGGCTGTGCGTATTCAATCAATAGTTCGAATGTGGTTATGTTATCGTCAATATCAGGATACATTAGATAAAATTATTAAAGTCCAGTGCTGCATTCGAAGATGGTTTGCAAGAAGATGCCTAAAAACATTAAAGAAAGAAGCCCGATCAGTAGCTCATGTGACTAAGTTAAATAAAGGCTTAGAAAACAAGATTTATATGATGCAACAAAAAATAACAGAATTGGTAAGTTTTTTTATTTATTTTAAAGTATTAATTAATTTTATAAATTATTGAAATTCGAGGCTTATCCCAAAAGTAAAGTCTCCATAATTATAAAAAATTTAAAAGTGATCATATGCTATTTAAAATTATTTTTTGACATAATCGTTGTTCATATCATGACACTTTTGTTGTCGATCTGGAAGCTTTTGTAAGCCAGCATCATAGAACATTCCATCCACCTCTTTTTTCAAGTACTCCTTCACTTTTTCGTCTGAATTCAGTCTTTTACCTCTAATATATTTAAGTTGATAAACAAGTGATAGTCCAATGTGGCAAGGTTTAGGCTGTAGGGGGGGGGGGGTAGAATTTCGTAACCAAACTTATCCAAAAGAACTTTTATGTTGGGTACTACGTGAGATCAAGCATTATCATGCAAAAGACGCACTCCCTTTGTTAGCATTTCGGGTCATTGGTATTTTAGGTTTGATGCAATTTTTTAAGCATCACACAATACGATGCCAAATTAATGGTGGTCCCTGTTTGCATAAATTTGATGAGAAGGATGCCTTTCCTGTCTCAGAAGACGGTCACCATAATTTTTTCTGGCAGATTGAGTCACTATTTTTTTTTGGAAAAATTAATGTCTCCACTCCATTGACTGTTGTTTTGATTCTGGCGTAAAGTGGTAGACCTAAGTTTCATCACCTGTCACAATTGAGTCCAAAAATTCAGCTACTTCTTCACCGTATAGCTCTAAAGGCGCATCCACACTATGCCAAGGGTGATGTGGACTTTTTGTTGGCACGTGCCATTTGGCAAAGTCTTGCCAACTGGCATGCCAAGTTGTATCCGTCGACTGTCGGTTAGGATCAAAGAGAGCCAAGTGGTAAAATGAAGTGTGGCATAGTGTGGACGTGCCTTAAAACCTGAGCAGACTGAGCATGGACTAATATAAGATTTGCTCATCTTATTCATGTGTCACAAAGGTACTAAACATCCGATACAACTAGTTAGAAATTAATGATCATATTGTATCAATTTATAAAAATAAAATTTTCCTTGGCCACTGGCCACAAGAAAATTGAAGACCTTACCTATGGGACAGCATCATATGTTAAAAAAAAATGTTTTTATTAGTAATCAATTTGGGGGCTAATTTAAATGAAAATTATACGTGTTTTTTTTTCAAATTTCTTAAAACACTGCTTTCCTAGCACATAATTTCATATAATATCAGATAACTGAAAAATAAAACCGTTGTGTTGCATTTTTTTATATAATTTCTAAAAATGGATAAATTTGATAATAATTTTGCTTAAATGATTATCCCTCCTTAAAATAAATAAAACTAAATAATATGTAAGTAAAATATTTTTATTGTTTTTTATGTGCGTCCTAATATTTATAGAATTTAAAATTTAAAATAAGTAACAGAACCAATAATATTATTAAATTTTTTTAGAACAACCAATTGTCTTCTACTAAGTCATTACAGACTGAACTACTTGAAACTAAGCAAAAATTAGTTGAGCAAAAACAAATTACTTCAGAATTAAATATTGCCAAAAAACATGCACAGCAAATTCAAACTAAATTTAATACTTTACAAAAAGATTATGAATCACAGAAGAAAATTACCGAGAACATGCTTGAATCCTATAATAAAAAGTGTACAAATGCTGAACAAAACCTTTTAGAAGCACAAAAAGTTATTGCAACATTAGAATCGAATATATTACTTTTAAAACAAGAAAATGAAAAAAATTTAAAAGAAATTCAAGGTATGTTGTATATGTTATAGCTTATACCTTAATTAGTGATGATGAGGAGAGAGGCATAGGTAACCAGTTTACTACAGTAGCATTTGTATTTAATATATTATTTTTGAAAGTTGACATAGAGAACATCAGTCAATGATACTGCTATACTAATGAAAAATTGCCTATTACTTACATTATTATAATATTAACATGATATAAATTAAGAATCTGTATTTATTTGTACCTCAAAAGACATTAAAGTTTAACATTACACTATACTAGCTGTGGCTTAACTTGTATGCTAAATTTTGAAATTCATGCTTAAATTTTATTTCAGAGGGTTGGAAAACTAAATTTGACAGTGAAGTTTTAAAATTTCAAGATGAAATTGAAGCAGAGAAGAGTAAATATCAAAAGTTGTTATCAGAAAAACGTTCAATTGAAGAAAAATTAGAAATGTTTGAACAACAAGAAATTAATGCTTCCAGCGATAATTTCAATCGTAATAAATTTGATTTGAGTTTTCCATCTTACCAAGAAAATGGGTATTCAACCAAAGGTGTTAAAAGTGTAAGTTACTAGTTCAAAGTTGATTTAAATTTTTATGGATGAAAAGGTTGATATTACCTATCTATAATTGATAAAATATAAATATATAAATATTAGATTATTTCTATAAAATCAACATCTATTTTTTTAAATGATTCAATGTTGTAGATATTGTGTTTGAATTTAATATTTTGGATAATATGCAATAATAATATAAATCACCATCTTTCCAATAAAACATCATAAATGACAAAAAAAAAAAAAAAATCATTCCTATGTATAACAAAATACAAGATATTAAATAGGAGTGTATTTATCTTTTCAATTTCCTTTAGAATTTGATTATTGTTTTGATGTTTCGTTGAGACTGTGTGAGTAAGCGGTTTTTTTCATTAATACATTTTCTTCCCCTAATTGTGTATAATTCAAAGAATGGTTCTGAGTAACTACTGTCTATTTTCAATCCATAATGATTACAAAACATACTATATTTTACAGAACAATTTGGAAAGTGGTGATTTTCTAAAACTTCAAAAAACTTTAAAAACCGTTCAGATGGAAAAAGATATGTTATTAAAAAGAATAGAAAATGATAAATTAATCCGAGATGACTCTAATGATAATGATGTAAGTATTTGCTAGACTATATAAATAAAAACAATAATGAATATGTTGTACGAAGAATATTATACAATTTTAGATTTCTCGGTTAAAAGAACAAAATAACTTATTGCGACAAAACTTAAATTCACTCCGTGAAGCAGCAGCATCATCAGACAACAATAATTTCATCGTCGCTGATGATTTAACCCGTAAATATCGAAAAATTTTCAAATTTATATTCAATTTAATCCAATTTTACTTATTATTCCCTTGACTGACGAAGCTTTTCTTCGTATTTGAATTTTTATTTATTATTATTTATTTTATTGTTATTATTATTATTATTATTATTTTACATTTATAGTCAAATTAGATGTTCCTGTAATTTAAACATTTCAAGTCAATAAATGCATAATAGTCAAACAAAGAACTCGTGTCTTTTCTCGTAACCAATTCTTCATTTTAGGATTCATAACTAAAATTGAATTTTTATAAAAATAAAAATTTTTATTTATTTAGGACAATTAGAAACATTGCAAGATGAATTATTCAAAAAAAAATCAGAATGTGTTAAATTACAAATCCGTCTTGACAGTACAGCTGAATCATTGCGTAAGATTGTTGACTATGAAACAACAACTTCATCCTTAACTGAAGATAGAGAATTGAATCAAGCAATGGATGCTCAAAAAGCTATTAATCGGTATTAAGTGTTTTAGTTTGTTTTTTTTCAAAATATAACTATATATAATTAAAAGAAATTTTTTGTATTTAATATTAATTCTATGACAGTCATATATTAGATGAGTTCCAAACAGAGAAAGAAAAATGGAAAGAAGAAAAAGAAAACATGTCCTGTCAACTTGTTAAGTTACTTGATGAGAATGAAAAACAACAAGAACTTTTAGTTATGGAGTATGATAAGAATCCACAAAGTGATGCTATTTTGCAATCAGATATGAATAAACTTAATTATGATAATTTAGTAAGGACAAACATAATATTATAAAGTTGTACCTGATATAGTAATATATATTAATTAAATATTTATATTAAATTAAAAACTGAAAAATGATTACTTTTTATTGTTTTTTCTGTTAGTAACTTTTTATTTTATTTAATAATTGCTATATTATTTATGTATTTAGAAATTGCAACAAAAATATGATGAACTCCTACGAAAATATGTGGCATTGCGAAACGATATGTTGATAGAAGGAAAAGAAAATTCAACTATTAATTTTGGTAAAATTATATAATTAACTTTTTAAATAACTTATTTATTTTATTTTGTTTGATATTTGTGTACATATGTAGATGTAGCATTAGACAATGAACATTTTGCTAATAGTACAACTATTTCTAACAATGACGGAACAGTCATAGCTAAAAAAAAAAATCGCTCAGAATTCATGGGAATGTTTGAATGCTCCGTAGAAGATGATCCAGTTGTAGCCAGAAATTTAATTATTGGTAATTTATCAAGATTTTAAATAAATGCATTATCTTAAATTGTATTATGTAATATAGAATTAAGACCTGAAACCGCATTGAAGTTATTACCAGGTTTACCTGCATATATTTTGTTCATGTGTATCCGTTACTATGATTTTGCGAAAGAAGAGAAAAGAGTAAGTATTTTGATGTGTAAAGTACTTTTTTTCTGATTAAAGTGTAAAAATGTTGCTATTGATTACTAATTAGATTGGATTATTTTTAACAAATGTGGCAAAAAACCTTCAAAAAGTAAAAAAACGTCAAAATCAAGACACTATGATTTTATGGCTTTCAAACACAATGAGACTAGTACATATTCTTAAACAATATAGTGGAGAACCAGCCTTTGCTAATGATAACACATCTAAGCAAAACTCTCAAGTACTACAAAATTTTGATTTAGCTGATTATCGTCAAGTGTTTTGCGACCATGCTGTAATACTTTATCAAGTAATAAAGTTGAATAAGCAAATTAAAAAAAAAAAAAAAACAAGTTTATGATTGGATACCATAACATCTAATGTTCTGATAAATATATAGTTCTTGATTAAATAAAAATAATTATAATAATAGAATTATAATATTATATAGATTTATTTTTTTTAATCATCAACTTTAAAAATTTTTACTTAAGCAATGTTGTTTTGTTGAATACTTTATTATAGGATTTAGTAATCAAAATGCAAGAGAGGATAAGAACATTAATAGTTCCAGCTTTATTAGAGCATGACTCGCTTGGCATTGATATTGGTAGAAACATGAGACGTAGTTTAGGTTCATTAAAATCAAATCAATCACTCTCTAGTCCCACCACACTTACTTTGGAAAATGAATTAAATACTATGTACAGCCAATTGTTGGTTCATGAAATTGACCAAGAAGTTATTGTACAAATATTTAAACAAGTAATTTTTTTTTTTTATCATATATTTGGACAAAAAGTAATGCAAATTTGTAAATTGTGATTTTAGCTTTACTATTTCATGTGTGCCACTGCATTAAATAATTTATTACTGCGTAAAGATTTAAGTTACTGGGCTAAAGGGATGCAAATTCGATTCAATTTATCACATATTGAACAATGGATAAGAGATAAAATACTTTATGTAAATAGTTTATTATTCTTATTAATTATTTGCCTTAAATTATAATATGTATTATTAATATTTTGCATAGCCGCAAGATATTGTTAACACATTATTGCCAATTATTCAAGCATCACAGCTATTACAAGCAAGAAAAACTGAAGATGATGTCAACAGTATATGTGAAATGTGTGATAAAATGAATGCAAATCAAGTAAGTATTTATGTTCTTAATTATGTATTATTTATCATTGCCTGTTGGATAATTTTAAAGTCTAATATTTATTATTATTATGTTTCTTTAATTTTTATTATATAAATACTTTGTGAATAAAAAAATTAAATAGGGAATATAATTTAAAAATAGAATAAAGTAAATGTCCGATATTTAATATGCATATTAATGTATGCAGTATTTAATTCACAATTTTTCTGAAAAATCAGGAAATTATTGAAAGTAAAATTTTGAAACGTCAATATTTTCAGAAAAATCAACTATAAAATGGCTATAGTTAATTTTTTTGGAAATAATTAAATAAAAAAAAATATTTTTTACTTAAACTTTTAAATATAAAATAATTTTAGTTCTTATCCTTGCGAATCTTATTACAAAACCAGAATTTTGATATCTCCATTATTTCAAGAGATATCGCAATGGGTAAATCCTCGCATAACACTGTATACTAATAATTAGTTTGCATTTCAAAAATAAAATAATTTTTTTTTCATTAACACAAATTTACTTTCGGCAACATGCCTTGGGTTACAATAAAATAAATTATATGGGACGAGGTGGCCGAGCGGTCTAACGTGTCGGCTGTGGCTCAGCCAGACCGGGTTTGATCCTCAACCATCGGGCAACATTTTTCTCCTGGCAAGTTGCGGTGTCCGAAGAACAAGTGCCGCCATACAGGGCTCTGTGGCATGGCAGAAACCTACGGGTGCCCCAATAAAAATTCTGCCAAAAACTCACCCACGTGTAACACACCTTACCGTTCCATAAACCTACAGTACCACCCCCTTCCCAATGGCCTAAGTTGCCGCGGGATAATTGATAAAAAAAAAAAATAAATAAATAAATAATTTACTCAAACATTTTTCATTTTTTAGATTATTAAACTTCTGACATCATTTAAGCCTACTGATGATTGTGAAGAACGTATTTCTATGGATTTCATTAGGAAAGTTAAAGACAAATTGGAAGAACGGCCAGAATGTCAAGATAAGGTAATTTTAATACTTGATTTAATTTTCAGAGGACACATGTTATGAGGTCACTCTTTAGTCTTATGAAATGGTTCTAAAGAAAATTCAAGTTTATTATCAAGATATATATTTAAATGACTTAATATAAATATTTTTGAACAAGATAAAAATATTTTCCATAACAATTTTTTAGTTCACCTGTGTATTTAATAGCTTCATATATTTGAAAAATTACCAATAACCAATAATCATGCTATCTTTATTGTGTTTTAGGAAAAATTATTAATGGATACTAAGTATCTTTACCCAATCACATTTCCATTTCATCCATCTAATATAAGACTGGAAGATATAGAAATACCAGAAATTCTTAATTTACCTATGTTAAAAAAGATTTAATTAAGACTTGCATTTAACTGTTTTATATAATTTTATAGAAAATATTAAATTTGTCATTCAATTCTATATTTTTTAACAAATATGTATATTTCTATGTATTTGAATAAATAAGTATATTTAACTATTTAAATATACCTATTATTTTGGATTTAAAAAAAAAAATAAGGCTGTGAAATATCAAAATCAATATTATTATATTTCTTTATCATAATTTATTATAATTTGTTAACTTGAACAAAAAATATATCTAATCAAAAATAACTAGAATTTATGTCTTTTATTATAAAAATTAATATTATAATGTTGTAATAATTATTATTATTTAAAATTTTATTAATTTGTTGAAAATTAAATTGTTAAAAATATACCTAAGATAGTTTTATTTTTTATTTTAATCTGATTAGTTGTATAGCTTACATCTTACATAATGTGTTAATTATGCCATACCATAAGATTGAATTTTTATAGTTATGTAAATGTTATTCAATTAATTTCTACATAGTCTTCCCCATTTAGAACGAAAAATAAGATCATTAATATGTCTTATGATAACGATACATTTGTTTTCACCTTCAGGCATAAGACATACTAATATAAAAATTTGTTGTTAGTCTTAAATTTCTGAGGAAAAGAATGCTTGGTAAAACGTTTAAAGAAATGCATATGTGATAAAGACCGGCTATTGTCGTATGCTGATTCAATTACAACTTATATATATATATTTTTAAATATTTTCATATTAAGTATTAAATATATTATTTAGTATCTGATTTTATAGAATAATTAAAAAACAAATATTCCTAAGTCGTTGACCTTATTGCCATATATTTTTTAATGATTTATTTTTATTTATGCTTATTGTTTAAGTGAAATGTAATAGTCAAAAAACGTACTTAGCGTACGTACAATAGCCTAATATGAATATTGTTAAATTATGAATTATGTATTGAATTGTTACCTATTAAATTAAGTTTAATTCTATATTTTTTCACTTATTCAGGTCAAATATTTCACGGTTTACTATTAGTTTTCTATTTAGAATTTTCTTTTTAGAACAGAATACTCAAATTTTAAAATATTTATGAAATTATATAATATTTATTCTTTAGTGTGATGATGAATTTTAAAATAATTTTTAATATTAAAAATTTTTCGCGTTCAACGGAAAAAAATAGCAACATTTGGAGGTACTTTAGTATTTGAGAATTTTGAGTACAAGTTACACACAAATGAATTTAATTGTAACAATTTTGTATGTAAATGTATAACTCTTAATATCATAATATTATGTGACCCAATGATGGTCTGGGATAGATACCCCCCCTGACCCATTTTTACAATTACAATGTTTAACGCCTGATAACCTTATATTTTTAATAATCAATCACTGTATGTTAAAATATAGCCATATCCTCCTCCCTGATCCCTCTGACAAAATCATTTGACTACCACAGCAGTGACCGGGATTTTTTATGTTTTCACAAAGACTTTCAGTTAAACGGATTTAAAATATGTAAGATATTGTTGCACAGTTGTTTTAAAAAATTGAAAAAATCCACCTAAGTCCGAGGATCTTCAACGAACATAAATTCACCAATATATATAATTTTATAATATGTTATTACTTGCTATAGGTCTTATCTTGAATACATGATGAAACGAAATAGTAAGGAAGATCCATATTGGAGAATTTGGTAGTTATATATCGACTGGTTGGTTGTTAAAATATTAGAATTAATACCCGCATGTGTTGTCTTCGTCGTAATACAAGTGCGTAGCATTGCAAATTTTACGCTCAGCAGATTACGTTTATCTCCGTTAGTTTAAAATTTAGAGTGAATCGACCTATTATAAAAATTAATGGCAAGATTATTATCTAGGGAATCTCATTGGCTTTTTATTATATTTTAATTTTAAAATGGTTAATTGTTTGTTATATCTAAAAGTACTCATAACTCGCTTTAAAATCAAAATATTATAAAAAGCCAATGAGATTCCCCAGATAATAATCTCGCCTTTAATTTTTATTATAGGTCAATTCACTATAAATTTTAAACTAACGAAGATAAACGTCATCTGCTGAGCGTAAAATTTACCAAGATGCTACTACGCACTTGTACGACGAAGACGACATAATATTATGCGGGTGTTGCGTTCTCTTAAGGCGTGTGTGTGCCCTAAAATAGAGTAGGAAAGAGCAGTCGAGAGAACTCGCAACTGGAAGTATTCACATGGCATGCATAGGCCACATAAACCTAGATAGGTCGAAAGTGTATAAAAATAACACGAACTGAACAAAATAATGTATGGTAACGCGAGGTCCCTTATGGACCTGCCCGTCTATCGTTGACTTATTTTGATTTTTTTTTTTTGGTTTTTCCGTTAACTTAGTTCACTGTAATTTTTGGGATATCGGCAATCGTCTTTTGACAAATACCTATAGATAATGGTTAAACAGATGGTAGACATATATTTTACAATTTAGTTAATCATAATTCATAAGTTTCTGCATATTAGAGATTCAGTGCTTCCACCGACAAATTTGTCTCGCGTTAATTTCGCACTGTATTCTTATTAAAAATTAAGAATTTAGTTCTACTCGACGTAGTTGTAGTTAGGTATTAGAAACTTGATAGGTATTCAAATGTAAAATAGTTGTTATCAAACTATTCTTATTATTACCATGTAGAAATTCGAAACAATCCACTTTTGCTTAAAACTGTCAAATTACTAAAATTTCATTCACAGTGTGTACCTAAATATTTAAACTTAGTTTTTGAATTGTTGAAAAAGTGTTTTTTAGGTCAAAAACCAGAATGCAAATTTCCTCAAGAATTTTACTTGGTAATGCAATTATTAAATATCAAAATTACATACGTTATATATCCAATTTCGTTTAATATACCTATCTAATCGTTTAAGTGGATGAAATGTTAACGATGTTTGTCAAATCACGTAAATGTGGAAACAGTTGTAAATATAGTTAAAAAATAAAAGTGTATTCAATTTTCTCATCATAGGCCCAAAAATGTAATTCAAGTGTTTTTTCATAGCCGGTTTAAAAATATCAAAACACAATTTTATAGACATTTATATACACTATAAAGTATACATGGAAATAGAAGAATTTTTCGTCATAATATACCATGTTACTTTTCTTCTATTTGTCTACACAATTTACATCGAACAACAACTTAACATGGCTTGCAGTAATAATAGATTGAGTCATATAAATGTAAGTGATCATTGGTAGATATAATTAATCAGATATATGTATTTATATTATGTTACTTTTTATTTATTTACTTGTATAGGTATTATGGTATTGGTTTATATGTATATGTACGTATTGTCTATACCTATACTTATCTAATATTTTGTAAACGCATTTAAATATATATATATATATATATATTTAATATTGAACGGAGCAAAAAAATTTCAATGATGTGTGTTTTGTATATCTACACTTTCTTAGCACAGGTACATATGCTACGGTATTTAATTTTAAAATCTTTCTGATGGAAAGGGAGTCTAGTGACTAGTTGGTTAGTTGGTATTTTTTTTGGGAGGAGATATTAAAAGTTGAAAATTCCAAGTATCTACTTTTCTTAATTCTTGGGATTTGGGAAAACGAAAATGTTCACACAAGACCAATGCATACCTTTCCTTTAAATGACAACAAATAAAATTATAAATTTATAATAATTATCATAAACAATTGAAGATACAAAATAATTAAATAAATATATATTTTATATTCTTACAAGTATAATATTCTTACCATCTAAATTTTAAGTATAAATAATTGATCATTTAATGAACCAATACAATTGTTTTTTTCTTACAATTACATATTTATGTTTTGCAATTGTACGAATCTATGAACTTGAAAACCAATCATTGTGGCCAAGTTTTCATGATTTAAAACCTTGTGATCATCGTAAATAAATGCTAGTTTTATCATAACCCAACTTATAGGACATAATATCATGTTATTTAATTACAAAAATTAAACCATTTAGGTAGACGCCTAATATGTATAATATTTTAATAATAAATTTAAAAACACATCATTCAATTATTGTACAATCATTACATTCGTCTACAATACATTCTCAGAATGTGTTTCTAAATTTGAATAATCTAAAATAAAATAATAACAATACAATAAAATTAATATTTGACATGATTTATAAATAACTCTGTACGTTAAGATATAAAAATGTATCACATTCAGTTAAAATCAAAATAGAATAATAGATAATACTTTTCATCAAATAATTTATGCATTATATAAAACAGACATACTTATATAAACTAAAAAAAATTATTTTATTATTTCGTATTCGCATTATTGCATTAAGTAGTTATAATTTTCTTACACAATTTTATGTAAATGATAATAGGCTTAAAAAAAATAATACATCAAAACGACATAGATATACATACGTATAGCAGTATACATTATTACTGTAATAACAACATAAATATAAATTAAGTACCGTGTTGGTATAAATGTTAGTTAGAAAGCTTAATTAGATGACTACCGTTTGAAAAATTCATAATAACTTTTTGTTTTCTTTTTACATTTTAACTTAACTTGGATATTACAATATTTTCCCTTTAAATGACAATCAATATAACTTAAAAGTATAATTAGTTTATCAATAATAATAAAAATTTAGAATACAGACAAAAATATATATTTAAACATTTTATATAGTTACAACATTAAAATATATATATCCTTACTACTTATAGTAATTCATTTCTTATTTTAAGTATGAGGCCATGTCATGTATAAATTGATCAATAAGGTGTTAAGGTTATGTAAAAACTATGAAGTATAAATGTAAAAAAATATATAATATAATTACTGATATTTTCTAGTGGTGGCAAGAATACTTAATCGATATGGTTAAATGGAAGACAATATGCGCCATACATTTTAAAATTCAACGCTTTCCAATTGTATGAACTTGGAAACCAATTGTGGCCAAGATTTCATGGTTCAGAATCTTGCGACCATCAAAAATAAATGCTGGTTTTATCATACGTTTATAAATTTTTTCATAATCCAAGTTCTAGAACATAATAATACATCGGTTGGTTGCAAATAAGAAATAACTATTAGTAGAGTAAAAGCATTAGACCATATTTTTAATAATGATAATTTTTCATCGGAAATAAATGTGTATTTTGTATTAAAAATTTAAAACATTATAAAATATGTATTATCTTTAAAATTTGGATCAATAATCGGAATCAAATACGTAAATTCTAAATATTGGATACAAATTTTAAAACAGATGTGTAAGTAAATATGTATATAACATATATGACATCCTAATAAAGGACAGAAAAAATTTGTTATAAAACGAAATGCTTTTTATTATTTGTATGATGAAATAATTTTAATTAAATGAATAAATGTATAGATATTATACTTTTCAACTTTAAATTTATAATAAATATTATTATTATTTTTTATCAGCGAAGAACCCACGGCAACATACGCCATTGGGTGTGGGGTGGTGCGGCGAGTGTTATTTTTGTAGGTTTTTAAGTTGGTAGGCTGGTAAAATTCGTGTTTGTAATACAAACACATATACCTATACACAGGTACCTATTTGTAACGATGTAATTTCAACCGATATAAGTTTGTTTGTCAATCGACGTCTATCTGACGAAGAAAAACTATTGGTAAGAGTTAATTATTATATAGATTATAAGACTATAGGTAATTAAAATGGTATTTTGACTGTTCAAGGTTTTAAAAAATGTATGGAAGCCCCAAAAAAATTATGACTTTCCGTTATTGGAACTTAATAAAGGCAGGAGCTTAAAATTTCAGTATGCATGGCTTGATAAATATTCTTGGCTTGCTTATTCTAAAGCTTTAAATGGTGCTTTTTGCAAGTACTGCGTAGTATTTGCTGGTAATACAGGTGGTGTTGGAAACCAGCCTTTGGGAAATCTTGTAATATCTCCTTTCCAGCAGTTTAAAAATGCACATAGAGTAAAAAAAAAAAAAACATTGTACCAAAATATAATTGTTTTTTTGATCTTTTAAAACTTATCTTACACTTATCTGTACAGACTTTAGGTGTTCATCAAGCTAGAGAATATCATATTGCTTCAGTTACTGACTCTGAACATTTTATTAGAATAAAAGAAAATAACCAGCCGACAATAGTTGAAAAAATAGATTCTAACAGGTCAGCTTAACAAAACTCAATGCAATACTGTAAAATGAGTTGCATGAGTATATTATGTAGTAGAACTATAACACTTTATATGGTTAGTTATATTTTTATTACCAACACTCCACAGACGTGCTAAAATCATCGAAAATAGAAAAAGACTGATTCCGATCATAGAATGTGTTTTGTTGTGTGGACGTGAAGAAATTCTATTGAGAGGGCATAGTGACTATGGGAAAATAAAAGTTGATGAAATCATAGATGAGCTGGCATTAGACCCAAGAAAAATTGACCTTCTTTTATAAGTATTAAATGAGACTACTGAGATTGTTACTGATTATATTAAGATGTATTATAATATGAAAATTATATATTATAAAAATAAATATTTATATGCAATTTAAAGTAATTATGTCATTGTTGTGTTGTTGGGGGGTGTGGGGGGCGTAGCCCCCCACGGGTCTGTTTACTACAGTTCTTGTCATCCACCCCCTAGAAAAAATCCTAAATACGCCACTGGTTTGTATATGTGTGGCAAGGATATGTTGCTAAAAATTCCGGGCGGTCACCCATCCGGGAGCTAGCAATTGCGGCCGGTACGCACGCTCAGTGCGTTCCACAGATTGAGCGTACGACCTCGCCTCACCGAGTCACATAAATATTATTATATTTATAATAAAATGATTATTTCGTAAAAAATTACCACAAATTCGTCCCATTCGGTGCATATTACAATAGCGTGTGTAGAGTCTGCAGCTGTGTATGGATTATTGTGGATTTCAATAGACCTAATTACGTTTTCTGGATTATCTGTGACGTAAGGATGCGTGAGGTCTTTTTGGATTTGTTCTGGTTCCACCTAAAATCAATGATTTATTTTTCTATAAACAAATTATGTACCAAAATAATACCATAGAGATGATTCGATAAATGATTTAACGATAGCCCTAGGTATTTTATCACAATATTCTGTTCAACTTATTTTTAAAAAACAAGTTCACATCATAATGTTTCAATTAAATACCTACATATGCTGTACAACTCTTATTATTAATTTTATATCTTGTGTAATGAGTAATGATGTCAATTAATTTTAAATTATGTGATTTGTAGATAGAACCTACAATTATACAAACTAATATAGGTATTATAGTACAGCTATTAAACATGAAATTGAAATAAATGAGATATAATTATTGATAATTTAAATAAAGAATAAGAATGAGACACTCGTATACATATAGGTTCTGTGAATAACGATAATAATAGATAACCGTAGGTATTTTACATTGATCATTAGAAAATAAAACAGCATCCTCGTCAGTCGTCAAATGTTGTTTTCCCTTTTATAGAATTTCACATTTTATATAATATATTTCACCATACTTTTATTGTTCGTCGAACTCACCTTCGGGTCATAAATATTGAGTTTTGCTCCTTCATCGAGTAACGTCTTACCAACGTGTATTGCAGGTGACTCACGAGTATCACCCGTGTCTTTTTTAAACGCAAATCCAAACATTGTTATTTTTTTACCAGTGACCGTATTAAACAATGATTCAATAACTTTATTTGAAAATCTAGATTTTTGATAAACATTCATGTCCAGTACCTGTAGATAAAAATCGATCACAGTAATTTTATTTGTCAAATACCTATTGTAACACTATATAGATAATAAAGTTATATAAATAGAACGATTATTATACTTGTTGCCAATAAACAGCTACTTGTGGAAGATTTAAACATTCACATATGTAAACTAAATTTAGTAGATCTTTTTGAAAACAACTGCCTCCGAAACCTTTAAAATATTATTTGTATTTTTTAGGCAAAATGTGTCCAGCAATTGAAAACAAATTTAAGTTTGTCAAATCAGATGTTATAAGGAAACAAGGATTCACACAAATAATATTTACCGACTGACGCTTGTAGAAATTTTGGCCCAATTCTGGAATCGAGGCCTATGCCCTTAGCCACCTCACTGACATCTGCACCAGTCGCTTCACATATAACTGACATTGAGTTAATGCTGGAAATCCGTTGAGCTAGAAATGCATTAGCCGCCTGTGAACATGATACATTTTGGTAAATGTTACCATAATATACTTATTAATTATTATAATAAGACAAGTAAAACACGCTTTGAATTTACCAATTTGGTTAGTTCCGAAGACCAAGTGTTCGTCCTGAGGATTTTCTCTTCGGGTATCCAATTTGAATAGACTTTACTGAGTTCCTTAAAAGCCCACAAACCGTCGGCGGTCTCTTCGTGTCCTATAAGAACTCGGTCTGCATTTAATAGGTTTTCAACAGCCACGCCTTCTGACAAGAACTCGGGATTAGATAATACCTATATATATAGTAACAAATAATAACGTATACTATAATGCACAGTTCCAAACCACAATGGTTTTCGTTCAAATTTCATCTCGTATGCGAGATAAACATTTTGAAAGTGGACAAACAAATTATTGTATTATTTACTATAATGTATTTACCTTGTACGCGTCAAGGTCGATTACAGCTAGTAAAATGGTACGATACAATATATTGAATCATCCGAGTAGACTAACCATTAAATATGCATACATAATATCATATATATAACGTAAAAATATATTAACTTACTTGAAATTTAACATTTGGCTTGTGATTAGCACTTAAAATTTTTAATATGCTCTCCGCTGCACGCACCGGGACTGTACTTTTTTCCACTACAATTTTATCACTAGTTGAAACTTGGGCAATAGTTCTAGCACAGTTTTCAACGTACGTTAAGTCGGCAGCACGTCCCTATAATATAAATAGCAAAAATAATTAATATCAAATTATGTTCGGTGTTTTGTAAATACCTACAATATGGCATTTTCAATTTTATAACTAAGACAATATTTTTATGTATTTTTTTTTTAATTTTAACAAGAAATATACAATCTGTACCCTTGGGTTCAATAAGAATATGTGATATATATATATATTTTTTTTTACATGAAAACTTGAGGGAAGAAGCCATCCAGTGAAAGCACTACCTATTTGTTTATTATTTTTATTTTATATAATTTTAATTTATTCATTCAGTAAATATCGACACCGTTTTCTTTTCAGTCGTCGTGTAGGATTACCTGGAATTGTGTTCTAAGACAATATGAATACTTTAACTTAAGAGGACGTCTTAGCCACATTTGTTGTCTCCGTCTTACACGTACACATAGTAAATTTTCGTTCACTACCTAGTTTCAATAGTGACAATAGTGTGCTGTTAGTTTTTATGTTACAGTGAATTGGCTTATTATCAAACTTTTAAGTAAGTCTGTGTTATTTCGTTGATTTTTTATAATATTACATTTATAAATGAGTACATAAAGTATAATTGTATAAATATTTTAAAATGTACATATCTTGTTGAAAAAAATATTGTAAAAAACAACGCAAGAAAACTGCAGATGTTTTTACCAAAAATATTCATAGTGGGTTAGTTCACTCTAATATCAAAACTATCAGCACACTATTGAAATCAGTGAACGAACATTTGCTATATAGTACGTGTGTAAGACGGAGACAACACATGCGGTTGCAACGGCCTCTTAATATTTTTAATTAATGTACGCTCGCACACATACACACACACACATGCGCGCGCGCGTGCACAGTCATATAGGTGTCAATTCCGGGGGTGCTAAGGGTGCCCAGCACCTCCAAAGGCAAAATTAGTGCCTACCCCCGTATTAAATACGAGTAATAATAATTTATATTTTATATTATATATATTTATATCGTTTTTAGTACATACTTAAAATACTTTTAATATTTTTTTCAAAAAATAGTCTCTTGCAACTATATTTTAAATAAATTTATTGATTTATATTTTGATATACAGGACAATTTTTTTTTCTAACTGTTTAACTTGTTTTAATGTACATTAATTACATTATAACTTATAATAAAAGTTTCTATTGCCTTAAAATATGTACATATATCAATTTATTCGATAATAATCTTCTGTTTTATTTATATATATATATATTTTTTTTTTGAATATGTTGTAGAGTATTTGTGATTTTTAGAAAGTGTGAGCGGTGTAGCCTTTCAAGAGTAACTGATAAAGTGAAAAGTTGATTTTGGAGAGACTTGAGCACCCCCGAGTACTAAGTGGATTTGCGCCTATGCAGTTTATAGTCTAAGTATAATTTTATAAGCACGAATTAAAAATGGAAGTGTCATCTCCTATATGCCATTAATTTGCTTTATAATTATGATGTAAACAAGTGCCTATGAAATATGTTTAAACTGTATTTTAAATTTTAAAACAGAATATTTATACTTAATACAATACCGATTTATTTCTATACATTATTGACATTACTATAGTTCATAATATTAGCATATTCAAGATTCAAGTCTAACATGAGTTTGGATTAATAATTTTTTTTTTTTTGCTGACAATGATTTTACTCTGTAAGTCAATAAAAAATATAAAGGATTCTCATAACATATTATATTCTCAATTTTAATGTATCATCAAAATGTACCGTTCTTTTATTCTATTGGTGAAAAAACTGACTGACTGCAGTAAATTAATGTGCATTTTTAATAAGTACATTTAAATGCTGAGAATAGATGGAAATACCCTTTATAATTTAATTCTTTTATGATATAATTTTTATTAAAAAACGATCCAATAAAGAAATAATGCTCTTGTCGGATGCTTGTTTGGTGCGCAAAGTGTGCATTCTTAATTCCCTACATCTGCAGTTATCTATAGGTACTCGTTTTTTATTGTTTTCAATGATATTTAAATATTACATAATTACAATGAAATAATTCACTCGAACCAGTGTAAAAAAACGCACTGAGATTGTAATACATTATGGTACATGATACCGTACCGGGATTATAGGGAATAATTTTACACCGTTCTGGACCAATGAATTTCCAGATAGATGAAAAAAATACTTTTTCAAGTTCGGACCGTATAAGGACATAAAATTTATTTTTTTTAACAGGTAAATATTCACGCTACTTACTTTGCCTACTCCAAACGTCTTTGTAGGGGTGTTAACAGAAATAAAAATTAAATCTGCTTCTTGAATAGCTTCTTCGATGTTTGTGGAAAAGAACAAGTTTACATTTCTGCGTTTTTTTACAATGTCATCGAGTCCGGGCTAAAAATGACATAATGTTGAGTACAAATATGAAAAAAGTTAAAAAATACCACTTAATATTTTTAATCACTTCATAGATGGGCAATTTCTCTGAGTTCCACTGGGAAATTCGATGAGCGCTTATGTCTACAACCGTGACTTTTATGTGTGGACACTGCATTGCTATTACACTGCACGTGGGTCCACCAACATATCCAGCGCCTATACAGCATATTTTTGTGACCGCCATAGTGTCTTTAGCAGCTTATGAAAACCTGTTAAATTTAAAACAATAATCTTAAATCAGAACAAGAACACACATTCTTCATAAATAATCAACATAGGTAATAAAATATTATTGAAATGTTTAAATGTTCTATATAATAAAGTGCAAAATTGTAACAATTGACCATTGACCTGCATGTCGCAACTTGCAAGTGTATACAACCGTTGCTCAGCGTGGGCACATGATCGTTTTCTACCAAAAACGTACCCTTCTCTTTTCGGGTGCACACTAGTTTCCTCCCATTAGTCAAGTAATAAATATATGAATGGTTCCAAACATTTTCAAACATCATGTATCAAAATAAATTTATAATTTCAAGGTTAGTTTTTCGACCAAAACAAAAATTTATATAATACATTTAAAATAAAATGTAGAAAATTGTTTAAAATATAAGAATATTTAATATCTATACATATTAATGTCACAATATGCAATATGTATACTATTATTTAAAAAAAAAATATAATAATAATCAATTTTTGTCAATAATGTGTATAATTATAATAAATAGAGTGTAATAGAAAGACCTGACAAAAAAAAAAAAAAAAATGTTATGCCAGTTCTTCTTATGACAATTTTTTTAAATATTATGTGATAAATAAATAATTTAAGAAATATACCCATATCAGCATGCAAATTCTCAAAAATCATATTTTTTAAAAGTTATTGTGTTCCAAATTAATTTAACCCAAAAAATATTGAATCTAAAGAAACATTCTATAAAATAAACTATTTGACTTAGATAAATCTTTTTACCATCAAAATTTTTTTTATAATCAGATTCTATCTGTTACACCTCGTATATGTAAAAAAATAAACGTATAAGAATATAATTGTTGTAAAATAATGGCAAATATTAGTAATACTAATTAATATTATATACTTTATGTTATACTTATAGAATATTATTAAAATTATATAAATTGCATAAAATGTTATAAAATTAAATATAGAAAATTATTTAAATTGTAAAAATACCATTAAATTAACATTGTTTTTAAACTTATATTATACTTAATAATTATTGACAAACATTGTATATCATTGTTTTATTATTTTAAATTTATTATATGAATTTTTTTGGTCAAAAAGAGAAGGTTACGATTTTAATCGAACAGTGAATCAGCCGAAAAGGTAAGGGTATGGTTTTGGTCGAAATGGACTTGCCATTAATGTAATGCTGGCATAACCATTTTTCATGTCATTATAATCTATTTACTATTTGTTATTAATTTGACATGATGATATATTGTAACGATGCCAATTACAATGTATACATATACGATAAGATATATGTCACCCTTAAGAAAATAGATTTTTACTGCTATACTATTTTAATACAGTGGTTGTTTCCAAAACTAGTAGGCCTAGACTGGACAATGTAAATATCAATTTTTTTACACCATTTTACTTCTTTATTAATACTTAATTACCTTTGCTCTCATTTGAACCTTAATTATTATAAAAAATAGTAATTGCAATATTATATTTTATTTGATATTTGATTTTCAATAGGTACCTAATTTATCATTTATGAAGTATAAATAAACACTAAACACCTATATACAGTGTGACAGTGTTTAACAAAAAGATATGACAGAAAATGCCATATCTTTTAAATGTTTCATTTTTCATACATTTCCGTTACGCCTTGTATAATAAATACTATATACCTAACAATAAATATATATTATATTTATTATACTATATATTATAATATCAATAATTGAATAGAAATTTATATGCGGAATGCAATATATGATCATTTGGAAAATAACTTAAAGAAGTTCACTTTTAAATGCTACGCAATTAAAAACTAATATCACTGTAATAAAATTATTAGTAGGTATACGTCATAATATTGACTAGGTATCAAGAGTATCCTAACCAAACACATTAGGTTTAAGGTATGTAGTATGCATATCTATGGTGATATGCTATTTTAATACGAATCGATACACAAATATTTGAATATTAATTGATGTCACATTTTTTATCCTTCTTAACGTTTACCATAAATGAGTGGAAACTTTTTATGTTATTGTTTATTTTTTTTTATTAAGACGTAAAAAACTGAGTCGTTAGTTACTAATTTTAAAGCAATTTTTAAAGATATAAGATAACTCATAAATCATACCTCTTCGTGTGTTGATGTGTACCGTGTGAATTTGAAATAAATTAATGTGCACTGTACACTCTACAGTTATTAGTATATTGTATTACATTATATATTTATGATTAAATTAAATTAATACAATATTATATCATTATATCAGAAGTGGTTAGATACCAACCGAGTAATAACATTCTATAGTATATTACACAAATTTGTGTGCGGAAATGAAAACAGATAAAATAATTGAGTGTTTTAATGTATAACTTATTATATAGTCATCATTAGTATATCGTTGTGGTAATTATGTCGCTTATTATTTCTATTATTTTTTAATATCACTAATAAGTAATAAACTATCTATAATAATTATAATCAGAACTATATGATAGTGTCCAGAAGAGCATAAAAAATATTATAGTAGGTATTTATGTAGGTATTAACTTACATTTATAAAAACAATATCCTCAAAAAATATTCAGGTACTTTTATAGTTATATTAATTAAATAGTAATTAATTATAAAAATTAATTCGCTCTAAACGAATTTATTTATTAGTATAATGACGAAAACATTATATTTTTAGTTAGGTATAGTATTTTTGCAAATCTGACATATATCATTTGTACATATTATACGTGGCATAAGGCTCAAGAGTTATATAGAAGTTAAAATCGATCAAATATGCATGTAAATATATAGTAGATAGTTGCATAGGTATTTGGTACACCTATATCAATGTTGCATAAGAGTATATTATTTATAAAATCAATAACTATAATGTTGTTGAAATTTAAGCGAAAGAGGTCTAATAGAAAACGATAATATGTCATCGTAGGAATCGTCATCGTCAGTCCGTAATAAAAACATATTGCGTCATCAAAAATTTTGATAGAAAAATTTGGATTTTTGCTTACTTGTACACATTTTAAGATAATGAAAATACTTAAACATGCGTTCATCATTGAGTAGTCGTATACAATACAAAGAAATATTGAATATGCATATAAACATCAAGAAATAGGTATATGCACTTTTTTTCTAAATTGTATAATGTATAGGTAACATTGGCTAAACGCTAAAATATAATATATTTAAAATTTTCGTTTTTGAACTCGTCATAAATAATATGAAATGAATTTCTAGCTTGTTCAGCTATAAATCGAGAACATTCAGAAAAATATATAACACCAATAACTTTTGAGCCCCATACAACAGTAATCTAACATTTGAGTATTTTATTTTATTCTGATAAAACTAATTTTTATCTAAGTATATATTTAAATAGTCAAAATTTCAAATGGAACATCATAAAAAGTGCGCTTGTACTGTATATAATATACTTAAAAAATATGACAATATTTTAAGTACTTATAAGTACATACAACATACTATATCATACATTACATTTTATTAAATCGTATTTTTTAGTTATTTATTCATATAACACAACCTTTTAATAAAATCTTGAAATCTTCTCCTTTAAACCACAGCCGCTTAACACAAAGATATTCAAACTATATGTCGTGAGAGTTGGCGAAGAGAGCCGAGTAGTACCGGAAGTCCGGAAGCCAATATTATAATACAATTAATATAAATTATAAAAATTATTTTTGTATCGTGATGATGGGACCGATAACGAAACACATCACGCTACCATTTGAAGTTTTATTCTTAGAACAAAAGTCACTGTTGTTATCAACCAATATGGCCATAATATTGTATCCGTATTATTCAAAGTTTTTCATAAAATTTTGGGAGGTGTCAAAATGTTGTGAGCACACAAAGGAGCTGCAATATGAAAAAGTTTGAATATCTCTGCCTTAATAAGTGCATAAATCAGTCCGGATTTATCTGCAGTCGATAAGTGTACACGAGTTTGCTCGCTTCCTGTTATTATCAGCTGTCGACTGACTCATACGCACTTATGTCCACTAATAGATATTCACCATGCCTCGCGGCCCGTAAGATGACGGCAAGTAGCAGAAGGCAAGCTATGGCAAGACCTTAACAAATCAAAACGTAATGTATCCGCTGCTTACATTTCTCCGAGATCAAATGATAAAAACATAAATAAAAATTTAGTTTTCTAAACCTTTGTGCTGTATTTACCTGCAGTGAACGAAGGCTCGGGTGAAAACGCATTGTTCGCCACCCATAATGGTAATACCATTTTCCGTGAGGAACAATCTCGGAATTATAGAACATAAGACCTTGGGGGTAATTATTGTAATTTAAGAAAATTATCGAATACCTGAAACCGAGCTGAAGCAGTGGCTTCGATCGCTATAATATGATGTTTTACTACTTGTTGCGTACAGCCACATATTAATCATATTATTTTTGTATGGAGTACATCGGCGGGCACTATGTTAACAGGAACAAGAAAATAATATATTATGTTTTTATTATTCAATATTTATAGTATCACACGTCATTCACTATTGCGGGATAACATGGTCTATATGGGGTGGGTGGTAGAATATAGGTAGCCGACAGGATCAAGATTTCACAACATGATTTTTAAAGACGTTAGTGCCACTGATCAGAATGAAATAGCTGCCGAATATTAAACGCAACTCGCACCAATTAAGGGTAGTAAAATTAAAAATCATAATTATGCAACGCTTAGCTCTAATAGTATCTCATATTATCTAGTTGAACTATACCATACGACAATTGAACGCATTTTGCAAATATTCAGAAGAACAAAATATCACCTACTGTCTATCAATTATGTTATTTTTTGTGGACTTCAAAACAAAAGTAACAATATTGATATGATTTTCACAATAGGTATTTCAAAACTACTATTCTAACTTCCGTTTCAATATTCAAGCCATACAATAAACCAGAGTCAATGGCATGACTGCCTGCACGCTCGCGGACTCACTAAGTCATATTATTCGCATAAATCTCGGTAAGTAAATTGTTGGAGAAGAGCACACTCGCAACTATCAACTCAGGAGTCAACACACATCGTCACATATTGGACTTTTCATAAAGAATAAATGTGTATAAAACTACTCACCTCGAAGGCTCGAACAATAAACAACAATAGGGGGAAAAAAATGGTAAAACGTCTTCCTTTCATTCCTAACCATAACTCTGCGCATGTTTTGGAATCCCTACGGTACTACCAACCGTCACGGTTGAACATACCTACGCTAATTTCACGGCCATCTAGCCACCAACGTATATCACTTACCGGATAATAATATTATATATACGTACTACTAAATTGCTTACATTTCTTATGAATTTAAAATCATTAACAATCAATCAATTAACTTTACAATACTTCCAACTAGTGTTCGTATATTGAATTAAATATGTTTACAATTTTACATTAATAAAATTTTTGTTATATACTATTATAAAATTTCATTCAACATACCATATACTATATAGGTATAAATGTGTGTTTTTCAGTGGCGCCGAAGCCCATGTTGACGACAGCCATGGCCGTGGCCCGACCGACCTTTTTTTTTTGAAAAATGTGGCCGAAAGGTAATAGATGTATAAATGCGTATGACGTAGTATTGCGTATAATTTACCGCAAAACCATTAATTCCTTATAAATAAATATTCTTAACTGCAATATACAGCGTATACTAATGTATCGTAGTTGTATTATTGATGATTAATTGGAAACATTAATACTGCAGTTACACTACATTGTATTATTATACCTACTTGGCGGCACACATTAATAATTGATAAATGTTTACAAATAATATGCAAAGTATGCATCATTAACATCATATAAAATTTGTCTATTTTAATTGACTTAATACAAATAATAAAATATTAAATATAGTATAATTTTTATTTAAAATATGCATAAGTAAACGTTATTTTCTTAGGTATAGAAAAATTAAATATCTATTAATTTTAAAAACGATATTTAATTTTAAACTTAGACTTTATTAGAGTATAGAGTATGAAGTATATGAAGATGATTAATTATCTATAGGTGAAACTACAAACTAAAACTGACAGCTATACCTAAATCTACAATTGTTTAGTAGCAGATCTAGGATTTTTTATGGTGGATGCTATGTTGATTGTTGATAATAAAAAGCTTCTTAGGAACTTAAAAACAATTTCGGAGTGAAAAAAGTTGTTGGTAGTAGTTTACTATTAGTACTAACCTAACGCGATACCTGCAGATATCAAAGTAATTTATAAAAAGATATAAGTTCAATACGCAGAGCGGTGGGTGCTTTAACTCCCAAGCACCCCCCCCCCCCTTAATATCGCCACAGAAGTGTTCATAATTTATGAATATAAAAATGTAACTCGTGAAAATTGAAATTATTTAAAAACAATGAGAATTATGATAGAAAAAGAGTTAAAATATAAAATCCACAAAAATTAGTGCCTTAGTGAGATAATGTTCAATATTGCTTATAATATATTAATTAATATAAATTATCACGAATTATGTAGTAAGGGGTACTATATTTTAAAGTTAAGTATACTATATACACTGTATACAATTATAAACTTTTTAATATACTTGTACGTGTTTCTATTGATAACTTTAATAGTTTACCAACTTAAAATTAAATTAATTAAATTAAGAAGTTAAAATAAATATTTATTATAGCAATCGAATAAATTTTTTTCGTTTCATAGTAAAAGCTTGCTTGTTAAATAGTCCTAACTGGATTGAATTAATTAGTTAGTCTATATAGTTTCTAGACAGCTTAGCTAATGAACCTTAAAGGAAAATATTGACCGACTGATTAATGAAATTGTCTGATCTGCTGTTATGGCCGATGGATGATTACAACTGATGTAATATAGTGTTGGTATACTTATTTATGCGTATTCTACGTAACATAATATAAAGGAAATAGGTATCGTAGTACCTATACTAGTATAATATAATATTAGTGTCTTAATATGGAATGTGAAGAATGAAGGATTATAAATTATCAGAAGTATTATACAACTATAATGCAACCATATTAATTATTATTATTGTTATTATTAATTTTATTTATCACGTATTTTAAATAAAAATTAACTTACACTTTTAATGACTAATTCTTCAAATCCAAAGTATATAAAATATTTTATATCAACTGAAACTCAAATATTTGTAATAGGTTCATGAATCATTTCTGAGTAACTAATTTTATCTATAGGTATAGTTTATAGTTTATAGGTAATATTATACTATTCATATTCTAAAAATCTATAGTTAAAATTATACATGACTACGTGACATTATATATTTACAGGTGTCTACATATTTATACTTAATTTACAAATTTAATTTAAAAAAAAAATATATAACGATTTCTTTGAAATACGAAAATATATGATTTCATATTGCAGTAGTTGAGTTACCATGATGATAATAGATACGATCATAGTTAATTATATAATGTTATGCATGATTTGTCATTTAATATTTTACTGTAATTATTTACTGTAAATTATGCACATCATGATCCTCATAAAAACATGTAGGTAGATTATGGAATATTGTGTATGCCCATAATTTAAAAAGTATTGAGAAGTAAAAATTTAAATATAATATACCATTTGTCCATTTGTTATTAGTACTTATAGTTATACATCTTTTTAGTTATTTCATTATACTAATAACATTTATTAATTAATACTTAATAGGTATTTGATTTTACAATAAACTTATCAATGTTTAGTGAAGACGTATTAATAATTTAATAGTTAAGAGGACGCCATACGTGCTTTTGTTTTCTCTGTCTTACAAACACACAACATGGACAAGTTTACGTTTACAATAATACGTTTTACCCTGTAATTTTTAAAGTTAGAGTGAATTTACATCTTATAAAATTCAAAGGCAAGAATATTATCTGGAGGATCTCGAATGATTTTATTGATATTATAATTTTTAAGTAAGTTATGACCATTTTTAAACTTTTTTTTTGTTTTTGTACATTTTATTATGAACGATCTAACTTATTTAAAAATAATATCAATAAAATCTTCCAAGATGCGCTAGATATAATATTCATGACTTTAAATTTAATAACAGATAAATTCAATCTATAATTTTAAAAACTACAGAGTAAAATGTGACTTGTACGTTTGTAAGACGAAGACAACAAATGCCCGCGTGGCATCCTCTTAAGATCGATTAAACAAGTGCTTGAAAATATAAAAGATGAATAACATGATATAAAATTATACATCGTATTTCTATTTTGTAATCTCTGAAATTCTCAATAATTAGGAACCATACACCACGCAGATAACCGTGCACTAAAAATTATGAGTAGGTAGGTAAACAGTAATATTGTTATTATTCTGTATCCACTATACAATCACATTCTGTTTTCTTATATTAGGTACACGTCTGAAGCAGCAGAAAACTAATAAAAAGATGGTATACATATTTTCTCATCGTATATGGTATATATACCTTAATACCTGGTAAATACCATATTATATACGTATGTATATGCGTATAATATTATACCTATAACTCAATGTACTTATTAAAGAAGCACCATCTGCAGGTACTCTTCCTGACAAGTGACAATACAATATACATGAATTTATAACTATATTATTAATGAAATACAATTCCGAGCATTAGAAATTTAGAAATCATAAAGTTCCTATGGATAAGCGACGAGAAAAATATAATATTATACATTTTTTACCTAGTTTTTGACTTTTTGTCACAAGCTGTAATAAGCTAGAACTTCGTCAAAAAAACATTTGTACAACAATAATATTATATTGATTTATAATGAGTAATGACATACCTAACGTATAGTTTACCCTCTCCGAAGCATGCGATATTATTCGAGTCGTTATTTCAAAATACTCAATTGCATTTTCGTGAATACTGCGGTGTCATCGTCGTCAGACCAGCACACCGGTTCTTGAATAATAGTAGTTCGTAATGATATTAGGTACAGTAACACGATCCGTTGGGCGGACTAATAGGACGAGATGAACTCGCGTGAACAGAACAAAAATCGCACGTGTACGAGTACGACTACTACCACGCATCGAAATATACTCACAACATTATGCATAATATTATAATATTTTAATATACTTTTAAGCTCTCGTGAATATAATAGTATGTAATACGTCACATTGGAGTACACCTCTATAAATAGTTTGTGAACAGATGCGAATATCACAAATGAATAATCATTTTTCTACTGAAACAACCACTTAGGAAATCGATAATGTCACTTAGTATTGTTAGGTTATTAATTATTATATATTATAATATATGTATATATATATATATATATATATATGATATCATGTCAATATAAATATAGTATTTATATAATTATACTTATATTATACTCGTGACAGGCTGGTGCCTTATATCAAGTGCGTGGCTTTACACGTCATACGACATTCTCATAATATCAAATCTTAGAAAACACTAGATCCACTTTATTATATAATATTACGTGGTCCACGACCCACACAAAAGAGCTCATAACGAAGCTGGCGTACGCTTCGTACACAAGCAACTCCCAGAGTCCTGAACCTACGTAATTTTGATTTTTTTTTTTTTAAATTCAAAGGACTACACTCATCGCGATCAAATTAATATTATTTTTGCTACTCGAAACACATTATTTCTCAGCAACATGTAAGGTACTCGTCCTGCATCGTTTCCGAACGATTAATCCGATTTACCGAGTATACATCGCACATGCATCGATTGGACTCTAAAATGACTAAAACTAGAACCCATGACACTTTAATAGTGTTCTCATATTCATGACCAATGCATTGTCTACCCAACAATAAGTAGCTGCGTCAAACGGGACGAAATTAGAAAAAAAAATTAAAAAAAAAAAACCGAATACACCGGCTATAAAGGATGACTTTCGTTGGGAACTCGTTGAACATACTTACGGTGGCAGGTACATAATACTATATTTATCGTCAAGACGTTAACACTTCAAATGAGTGAGGCGAACAATATCAGACAGCACATGCAAGTAAATGTAATAATTTATTGTTATTATAGTCGGTCAAATTATTATTACCGTGGATGTGGGTGGTATCGGAACTTGGCGTATTTTGACCGGCAGCGTGATAACGTCGCTCGCGGACTGTGATAAGCGGTCGGCGTGTAGCAACACAGAAGCGCAGCAGGGCAGACGTCACCGTTTTATCGATCAACGGCGCGCGCGCGCGCACACACACACACTAACAAACACTCGCAGTCGGACACGAACGGATCAACGGACACGCACACAGTGCCACAGTGGTACGCTCTGCGGCGGCGGCGACACGGTCGTTGCGACGCAGCGCCGAGTCGGTGACGACGGATCACGAGCTGATCCGGCGGCGGCGGCGGCGGCTGACGTGGCCACGCGTTGCCCGGGCTACGCCGTGTTGATGTTTGTTGTGGTGGGGGGAGGGTCAGTCTGCGGCCGTTGACGCGTACCGCCGCCAGACGCCAGTGGCCACGCTGCTTGGTTCGCAATGCGACGGCACGTAGTCTTACTAGTCTTTATATACTTATCTATCGCGTCTGTCGGGATGCGTCGCAGAAATATTATTAATAATTATTATGCTACTTGATGGTGATATTATAATTTATAATTATACCAGACGCCAGACTTATACGATTTATTACTGTACCTGTTGACGGAGCTGATCACACACGTTTCGGCGACGACTTGAGATGGTGGTGGGAATGTCGCCGTCTGTTGACCTGTGAGAGAGGAGACCGATGGTAAATAGATTTTTAAAAAAAGAAAGAAAGTGAAAACCGATCCGAGTGCACACAAACATTAGTCACCACTCTCAAAGCATTACACGTTTTCGTTAGGTTATTAATAGGTACAACGCGAAGAAGGCTGACCTGTCCATGATACTTCTCGACGCCGCACAGCCTTCTGCGATCTATTATAATTCTATATAGATCACTGGTCATGGGAAAATACGATCATCAGCTGTTGTTACGACGTGCGACGGTAGTGTGGTATCTTAGGTATAGTGGCAAGGACTTCGGTTATTGCTCGACATCAGATACCACGGTTATGATACATAATTAGGTATATGACCGCGGAACACCGGTTAAGAACCACTGGTATATGTCGTACGGTCCAAGTCGGCGGTGTAAATGTTTGCAGGTCGCATTTTCAACCCCTAAACAAATATCGGGGTTGTAAAAGTACTCTTTAGTCTTTAGCCACCCCAAAAGCGTATAAATACTGCAATATCATATAATAATATTGTTATCGAAAAGTACACATGATAATATGTTTTTAATTTTCTTAGAAGTAGTAGATATAATCATTGATTACCGAAGAACGCTACAACTTCTGCTGTGTTCGTGTGACAATATGACAATATTATATTAATACTCCTTGATTCGTTAATAATTCTGATTTTATTGACCAATTTATACACCACGGATTAGGTAAAATTGAAATATATCAACCATCCATATTAATATGTCTCATGGAAAGTGTATCCCATATCCTCTGCCATCATATAGTTGCCTTGCAGGTTGCCTTTGTTTTAAGAAAAAGATAGCTTAATAACTTATACGTCAGTGGTTCTCAAGCTGTGTGTAGAACCCTTGGGGCTCCGTGGCTCCCTGGTATCGGCGCAAATTAGGAGGGGGCTTTAGGGGGAAGGCTAAGCTCCTTCAAACGTTTCAATAGCTCCCCCAAACATTTCCTAAATTTTTTTTAAGCTTTATCAGCCTATTATTAGAGATCATAATGCAAAATTCGTGTTCTTTTTTTTAAGATTATGTAATTTGTAAATGAGACATGTCATGGTTGCATTAATTTTTAATTTTATTGTACATTGTAGACTTGTAGCTATAAGCCTTAATACCAGCTACCTACCAAGAACTAAGAATACTATTATAAGCATTCTTATCGCGGAGTTTATATGGTAGCAGCACATATTGATTAACCATTTGGTTAATAAAAAGTTTGAGAACCGCTGCTGTACCTACGCGTAATATCTTATACCGACGTTATACCCTATATTTTGTGTACCAAGTTCTAAACCTATTCTTTCCAAAAATCTGTTGTCTTTTCGACAAAGTTATCTCTCTCGCTTTTAATAGGTATAGATATAGATGGACCAATAATGTAAACTTTTTTGATTATCGTATATTATGTCGTCCTGGAACTTACTTTACACTCTGCTGCACGACGTTCTTTACTTTATATGTCAATATGATTATAAAACTCGATCGACGCGTGTAATAGTTATACTAAACATCTGCACGGTCCGGGTCGCCGGGACCCGGGACATAAGACAAATATTTATCTACAACTATATAATATGACTAATATTACAAATGTGAAATGTTGAATCTTTAGGTTTCAGGTCGAAAAAAAGTGATTATATCGTTTACCAATACTCCATTAAAACAACTGTGACCAATAGCAATATTAAGTGCGTTGCAATGTTGCATCCCAAACACAGATCGGAAAGATTGTCTACTGGATTTACGAAAATGTTGTAAGCTAACAAGACGTATTATCTGGCATGGTGATTGTGATTGTGGATTAGGGTTTCTAGAGTTTTGTTTACCAAATAATTAACTTAATGTAATTTCTTGTCAGGTGGCACTACTGAAGGTCTTCCTTTTCAAATATTCCTAATGTCATATAAATAAAATTTTGTCATTTGATTATTGTAAAAATAGATTGTAAATATTATATTCTTCTTAATAAAAAAATAAAAATAAAAAAATTTCAAACACCAAAAAAAAAAAGAGTTTTGTTTACAGCGAACGTACATTTTTAGAACCCAAGGAATGACATTAATTTTCTTGACAAAATGTATATTTTATTATTTTATTTTTATTTTTGTTTTCGAATATTGTCAAACTTATTTTAGCTATTCAATGCTATACCAACCAATTCTGCATTTTAAAAAGGGAGGAAAAAATAAAATATACATTTTGTTTTGTCACCCTAGTTGTTATACATATTATAATACCTACGCGCAGTCACACGGTCCTTGACTCGCGAGTCGAACACGGGTTGAATAATGTACCTATTGTTTTATTTTTCATGTCTATACGAGTATACGACCAGTCTTTATACAGAGTGATTCAAAAACCATACTCACCCCCTTGTTTCTTCAGTTAAGCAGTTACTCAAAACCTGATTTTGAAATTATTTAAAATACCTGCTTGAAGAATTCTAATTCTAATTCTTGAGATTTCTTATACTATTTAAGGAATGTTGTGTAGAGATACCTGATACACCCTTATTCAATTTTTCAAATGAGGACCTCTCCCCATTTTTTTTACTGTAAATCATTTAGCTAATTATTTCATCTTAAATTTAAATGAGTACCTATAGTTTTGAGTTATACAACATTGTGTAGGCTTTAAGGATAAAATAGGTCCATGATACCGGGTTTGGAAGATACAGGGCTATGGTGATTTCAATATTTTAATGATTAATATTGATATATTAACATTTATAATTTGTGATAATGGTCCTATTTTATAAAATTTGTATAATCAATATTAGAGTCAACATCACTTTTATAGATCAAATAGTTCAATTTTATATTTTTTAAAACCATTTTTAATGATAATTATATTAGGATATACGTTTTTAATAACTGATATAAACTCGTGCAAAAAAATAAATCAATATAATTATTAACTAAAACACAGCAAAAAGAGAGATTCTTGAAAAATAGAAGTTTGTTATCGCCACAGAATAATCCTTAAGTAATACTGTAATGTCCAGGCATTATTAAATAATTAACTAAACGACTAACATTGTTAATAAAAACTTTATTATAACCAACAAGGCAACATGGACATAACAACTGAACAAAGCTGCTTATTACCTTTTTAAAATTAACAGCTACTAATAACTAAATAATAACCAATTTGATTGTATGTGCCAGTGGCACCAACGTCGCATACACTACAAATACAATATAATCTTAAGAATTGGAAGACTACATGGTGTTTATGTATATATTTAAATTTAATTTGAATAAATTAATAAAGGGAAAAAGGGAGTGAGCATGAAGCTTGGCGAGTCCATGAATCACTCTGTAGTCTGTACTCTGTATAAACGATATATACATGGACATTATTATATTCAAATTCTTATTTCTTATTGTTTATACCCTATCAAAAAATATTGCACAAACTACGCCTACTTCCTTGTACATATTAATATGCATGCACGTGCAGGTAATTCGATATAATACTGCAAATATGCTATCTTATACCTACCTATCTAGTTATCGTACAATATTGTACTAAATACTAACTACTATTTCTATTTAACACTAAAATGTTTGCAGGCAGACAAAAGAGACATATACTAAGTATAGTACCTATGTATAATATATTATATTATAATATACCTACCTTCGATAATATATGAATATATTTTAATTATAATTTATAGTAGTAATAGTGCGCTGATATCATCTTAAATTATAGCCGATTACAAAATAAAGGTTAATATCTATAAATTTATACTTATAATTTATAACTATTATAATAAATTAATACAATTACATAAAATAATATAATAATTTTTTATACAATATAAAATTGATATCTGAGTAACTTACCATCAAATAGTTGCATAAAACTAGATTCAATTTCATTAGTCTTTTAGAAAAAATAAAATAATCATTACGTCTTCGGGATAAAGTTGGATGTCTCTATGAGAATATGAACAGCCAACATTGAACATAGTTATTTCCGGGCGTGTGAAAGCGATAACAACCTGAATAATAGTTTATAGTATTTTGGGAATGGGAAGTACGGCAGTCGGAAATACTTCAGAGTAAAGTTATCGCCGTATTCGTCGACGCATCGAAATATTATACAGTTTAATATTAATATATTATAGTCATTAATCTGCCGCAGCCCACAAGCATAACATTTAATCAATTACAAGTACATTAAAATTTAAAACTATACTTCATTTATTTAGCAATAACTAATAAAACTCATTGTTTTTATTTTTAGATTCTGAACGAAGTGATGAATGTATTGATTTTACAATGATGTGTGTGTGTGTTTTTTTTTCCGTGTCTGTGTACAGCATAACTAGTCGAAATAATGCTTCGATTTCAAACTTTGGGGGTGGTTTCCGATGTAAAATTGAATATCCTTGGTGCATTATAGAGGTCAAAAGTAAACATTTTCCAACAGTTTTCAAAAAAATCGAGAAAACAAAAAAAAAAATGACAGAAAAACAGGAATTTTTACGCAAAATCAGTTTTCAACCAAATCGATTTGTTTATATGGTTGTAATTCAAAAACTAATCGCTGTAAATACTTGAAATTTTAACCAAATGTTTATGTTAGTGTTATATATATACAGTTTAAAAATTTAATAAATTTTTTGACTTTTTTTGAGTTATTTATAGACCATTGAAATTTTCGATTTTTTTGAGAATTTTTTTTGAAGTGTCGGTAAAAAAATGTTGGACGACCAAAAAAACTTCAAAATTCTATACAAGGTTTCTTATGACTTGTTCTTATTGTAGCTAAAAAAAATTAAAAATCGTTAATCACAATTTTTTTTAATAAGCATTTATAGTTCAAATATTTACGAAAAATTTGCAAGTAATTTTGAAGTTGAAAAATCATAAACATTTTTGTGTTTATAACTAAGGATTAAAAATACAACACTAAGTTTTCCATTAGTTTTCCTTCAAGTAGTTATAGAGAAAACTCGAAGCATCATTATAGGAAAAATTTTAAGTGCGTTTGAATTTTAAATTTTTACGAAATAGCGTTTTGTTATTACTCAAAAAGTATAAGTCGTAGATACTTGAAAATTTTACCAATTATTTAAATTGGCATTTTCTTTTATTATTATTTATTATACATAATGACATTTAAAAAAATTTAAATTTATCACTTTAAGCTATTTTTAACTACAAGCTTATTCACACCTTTTAATTAGGTACGTTGGCAATGACTTATAAGTTATAAGTTATAACCTTATAACAAATATTCTATAAATTAATATAGTGATGATATTAATGTACTATTATATGATTTATTTATGGGGAAAATTAATTCAAACAACCACAACGTATTATTAATAAAAAAATGTATTACCAATTAATAGCAATATTAAATATAATAATAAAATGTCCTTAAAAATATATAGATTACCGCTGTCTCGATTTAGAATCGTTTTTTGCATGAATTGTATCTCGACATATTTACTAACCATACAGTATAAAGCGACTTCTCCGTTTTTATTTTACTATTTGATAAAACTGCCTACTTCAGGATTCAGAAGTTATCTAAAATATGCAATAGCATAATTGTAGCAACATAATATGATATTATATATTATATTATATTATACTATAATAGGTTTAGAAATATTGAAGAAATAATAAAAGTTTACAGAATAATTTTTTGATAATACTTAATTAATGTATAAAAAATAATTGTATGTAAGCCAGGTATTATTTTCCAAGTGACATAATATAGTCATGAGAGTCATGACTCACGATTGTATGACGATGAGTCAGATAGGTGTACTGTCAAAAAGGCAGGCTACATTAGATCATCACGTCATTAATTCATAACTAAGATAAATTAATAGAATGTGTGATTAAGGAGTAGGTGTTCCAAATAGATAGCACATCAATATATCTTCATACAATATTATGTAAAATAAATAAAATATAATACAATCAAAACATAAATGCAATCTTTTAAAATGTTTTAAAATAGCCTTTTTTTATTATTGAACATAGTCTTCGCCTATATGTGGCTATGTAGTAGGCACATAGTAATATGGTCGAATATTAATCCTTATAAGTTCTTATATCATCTTTATAGGCACAGAATATATGAAATATTCATATATATTCATAAGATATAACTGTTTTATAAACTATACTTTCAGTTTCACCCATCTATAATATCAGTCTTTTTTCTCTAGTTTCTCTACTTTTGATTTTATATTTTTAACATACGATGGAAATCATTAACTCTAATAAAAATAAGCCCAAATTATGTTTTAAGGGCTATATGTACGTTCTCAAACATACCGGGAAAAGTTGTATAATATTATGGCGTTGTAGAAAAGCAACCATGCTCAAATTGTCCAAGGACCATATTTTATACAGATCTTAAAATGTCAAAAATGGTCAAAAGTGGAACAATTCATATTAAAACACATAAACCAAACAAAAAAGAGGTTGGTAAGTGTTATAATGAAATGAAAATTCAAGCAAGCTAATCTTATAAAATTTATTAATATGATCATTAACAATTTTATGTTTATATATGAATACGGACAATAGAGTATGACCAATTGTGTTAAACATTTTAAATTAATTAACATATAACATGTGTATTAATAATTGTATATATATATATATATGTATACAATATGACCAATGTTTAAAAATTTTGAATAATACTTTAAATTATATTTTTTCATATATTTAATTAGAATTGTTTTTTATATATTTGACCAATAATGTGTAAAAAAATTTTAAATAATACCTATTTTAATACTTTAATTTGCAAATTTATTTATTTTGTATTAGTTTTTGTTTTAAATTTTTATCATCTTGCAATTTTCATGTATATATTTGCACATATGGACATACGTTTTATGTTATTTAAAATGTATACTACAAGTTATACTACTTACGCCTTAAATAATTATTACATAGTTTATATAATATACTTTATACTAGGAATATATTCAGTTTAATATACTTTACTGTTTATCGTTTACAAATTTTAAAATTCAGAATTAGAATTTAATTTCCTTTTAACTACAACAGATAATTAAACAATACATAATTCATTGAATAAGTACTTATAATAATGTATAATAACCAATAGTGTCAGACAAGTAGTGTCCTCCTCTCTAATAAAATGTTTTCTAATTAATCTAATTTCAACTTTAAAGCAAGTTAATATTTATATTTACGTTTTTGATTATTTCTTGTACACAAAGTAAAAACGTATAATGTATTATTTGAATTAGTGTACAAATTGTTTTTATAAAATTAACATTTAAAAAAATGTAAAATTCCTTATAGGTTTTATTATTATTATTATTATTATTAAATATTTGTATTATTTTGGTTTGCAGTATTCATAATAATTAGGTATATTAAAAATACAAAAACTATTAATAAGTATACCTCTACATTATTTTTATAATTTTATAGTTATAGTAATTTAATAGTAATAAACTAATAAAGTAATAACATATTATACTATATATTTTATGAAAAAAAAATGAAATTTTTAACCTATTTTACTTATATACGAATTGTTTTAGGTTTTATTATATTTTTGAAAAAAAGATATTATTAGTCATATTTATTAGTTATTGATTATATTTTATGTAATTCTCTATTAAGTATAAAATTATGAAAAAAAATATTTTTTAGAAAATTGGGGGAAAATATCCACATCGAATTTTTTTTTTTTTGGGGGGGGATGTCCTACTACTACGCCAAAAATAGTCGAGGGTAAAATGTCCGGAGGGAAATTGCCCGATTACCATACAAAATATATTGTTCCAGCTAGGAGGGCGGCTCTGATCCTTAATCCTGCTCTGAGTGTAGGTATACTTATAGCCTTATAGGCCAGTGGTGCCCAACTCGCGGCCCGCGAAGGTATTCTGAGTGGCTCATTACAAATTTTTAAATAAAACAAAATATTCTAAAAAAGTGAAGTTATATTTATTTATTTTATAATAGTAATGATAATAATGAAATAAAAATACATATATTTTGGTGGCACGCTGATTAACAAAAAAGGTTAGACATCACTGCTATAAGTTACAGATATATTAACTATTTATCAACCATAAAGGGATGTAAGTCATCTACTAAATAGTTATTGAGTTCTCCGATTTAATTTTAGTTTTAATCTAATTGAGATTTAATAATTTGCTCCGACAGTTATAGTCAAGGCCGGATTAAGGGGGGGTCTAGCCGGGGCGGCAGCCCCGGGGCCCTCTCAAATACCCAAGTGAAAGGGGCCCAAACAATTTTAAGCCGATACATAATTTTCAGTGATTTAAAAAAAATAGTTTTTCTATATTTTAAAAACCATTTTTTTTATCGACAAAAATAACTAAATAGTAAATACTTACAAAAGCACAATGGTAGAAAAGATGCATTTTACCACGCACTAAGGTTAGACATATATATTATGTATATCTTAGTCCGTGGTTATAATTTATGTTATTTTTATTTCTGTAATAACATAGACATAAAATTAGAAAATAATTACAAGTCTGTATAACTTATAGTTGTTAAATACTTTTATATATTTTTTTGTAAATATTAATACAGAAAAAAAACTACTTCATATTATTATATTTATATATTTATATAACAGTCGTGTAATAAAAAGAGTCGGAAAGGTGATGTCATGGAGAGGAGTCTGAAGAGTTCTACTCCATCATGATGTGTTTATTTAATATTAATATTAATATTTTTTAATGATGATGATGATTTTAAGTACAAAAAAAAATCATTGAAATGTTTAATGTTGTATACATTATAATTTATCTCAATAGCCGAGAACTAACGAAGAATAAATATAGGAAATATTATTTAATATATAATAATAATATATTATAAATTATTATGATGTTTCATGTGCTTATATTGAATATTATATACAGATAGGTATGATCAAATGTATTCTTTTTGATGATACAAAGCACATACGATTTGAATTCGTTGTACGGTGGAAACTAAAATACAATTATAATTTTTCCGTTTTTGGTATAAAAATAATTAGTCTGGAGTAAGTTTTAAAATGTTTTTTTAGATTTATAATATTTGTAATACTTTTATGTACTTGTTGAGTCTGTTGCTGTCATGATGGTTACTATATGTCTATATATATACAACTTTCAGTTTTCTTGTATGCTTATTAGACCCCGGAATTATATTCTCAAATATGCAAAAAAAACTTTTACCATTATTACACCTGTTTCATGATTCGTAAAGATTTCGAACCCCCGTCTAACTGTGCATAGACTCATAAAAAATATGCAAAATAATATAATTCCGGGTTCTAATGATTATCAAGGAAGAGTGAATCCATCAGTGCCATCAAATCGTATTATCTGTTTTATGTTAAGTAAATTTAAATACCTATTACCTCCATGTTTTATGTATACGAAATAATATTGTACGCATACATAATCCATTTATTTAAATTATTCTATTATTATTTTGTAAACGACTTACATTTTAATATTTAATATTTCTTCACTTCTCAGCTGGATTAAACATTTAAGTTTCTCAAGTTCCCAATACCTATATATTCATTTAATATTAAAATAAAGAAATTGTGTCATTCCCTCCTCACGGTCTCACCTAAAAAAATTTTATTTAAACCTTATTTATTATCATCGAAAAAATGTATTTTACTTAAATAGTATAAGTATATAAGACTATAAGTTATAATTTAACTAAAAAACAAAACAAAATATATAGAATATTAGAAATAAAAATAATCATTTTTAACATTAATATATTTTAGCCTGAAAAATTTAAATAAAATATTATTAATAAGACTATAGTAGGACTTATTGCAGGTACAAGATAATTGAATAATTCAACTCTGAAGTAATAAATAATAATCATTACAAATTAAGTAAGTACCTATAACATAATCCTAAATTGTAATCCTACTATTTTGAATTTTCGCGTGAGTGTTAAATTTTACTCAGTCCCAGATAGGTCAATCAAGCATTCGAGAAATCTCGAAGGGCCGCTAACGTTTTGGACTAGTATGAGAAATTTTCCACAATGCCCACGTTACGATTTTAATGACAGCTATATAACATTACACAGTCAAGAAACGTGATAAATTATTATCATTATTATTTATTATTGATATTAAAATTCGTTCAATATATATTATAGTAAATGACAGGGGTGAATGAAAAATATTTCTTGTAGGGCCACGACGGCACGACTACTCAATCCGGTCCTGATTTTACTTTAAAATATTAATATTATTTTTACAATTGACTTTATGTATATACAATATACATTAATATTAATGTTATTTTTTTCTGGTTTGTAAGTATGGAGGTTAGGCTATCCGTCTTTAGATTAACTATACATTATATGCATAGATATAAACATTGATGTGACCAGAGGTGGACTGAGATCTTGAAGTCCCGGGTAGGTATAAATTTTGCAAACTATAGTATACAAGTGACGCATGTTACAGTTTGTATTTTCAATAAAAAAAAAAAAAAAAATAGTTCGATCAAATTCTGTTTAGAACCACTACATAATGTGACTATAGTTCGAGTGCTTAATGGCTAATCCTGCAGTAAGTCCTGTATGGTTGTATGTAGAACTATGTTATAGGTGTTTTGTATATATTGTAAATGTATAAAATGCATCCAACAATAATTAATGTCATGTATAGTTTATTTTATGTTCAACTAAAATATGGTAAAGAAAAATGTGGAAATTTAAGTTAATTAATTTCCAATAATGTTCATTTTATGGGTTATGGTATTACGTTGAACTGTGTTTATTATGAACATTTTTTTATTTGAGTTATTAACAGCATTGTTTTATACCTATATAGGTGATAATAATATAATATAATACAATATTATTATGAATGATTTATTCCGTTTTTACGTCTAAAACAGTACAATTTGTGAATTGTGTTCTTGTCGTCGATACATTATTACTTTTTTTATTTTTTTTTATAGGTAGTAATTTTTATTATGTGGTGGTGACAATACGGATTATATTATAGTATTTTTTATATAGTATATGACTGTGTGAGGTATTTTTACATATTAATGGAATTTATGGGGAAGAACGAACGACGAGTGAATATAAAAATACTATGTACACCAGAGTATTATATTATATACACATGTGACATGTACGATAAGCGTCACGCACTATTCCTAATCCCGTGTAGTTGGATAATGTAAAAAAATTCACGTTCGGGGCAACGCATTTTAAATTGAGTGTGTTCAACAATTTAATATTTAGTCATATATAGGAATAGCTATCTTTTATAAAGTACAAATAATATTCGTGCAGAGTCTGCACTGCAGACGTATAACTAATACTACTATGTATATTTTATAAAATATTTTTTATAGGTAACTATATAATTAGTAGATTATACCATAAACATTAAAAAAAAAAATCATTATTTCTTATATCTGATACCTTTCTATTACCATTATGCCCACATATAATACTATATATACACACAGAGACACCGATAACATGTTCACTTCTATTTATCCTATTTGTTGATACATTTGTTCTACATCTGATTTTTTAGGCATTTTAAGGGTATTAAAGTTCCACCATACTTTTAAGTACTTGGATTTTATATGCTATTTAGATATGATAGCTAATATAGAACTTCCAGATTTATGCATTTTATGCATTTCGGCTACAACCATAATACGTACCACCATTGATTTTAGAATATATGTATATTCTAAAATCAATGGTACCACGTACCTTATATTAGCTCTGGCAGCTAGTATTGAGAGACGCACAGGGATTTACTCCCGACGAGACAACCCACAACGCATGTCCAATCACCACTGGTGATGCCCGCACATCATCAACGGATCTGCACAAGGGCTTGGCTCTACGATTTCCAGCAAGGCGCCCGCACCATTTGCCAAACCAAACCTAACCTAACCGAGAACTATAATTCTCATTACTTTCTGTTTTTGGTTACGGATAACTTCCTGTGCATATACCAGTAAGCTGGATAAGCGCCGAGGATTAAAACTGTGGTAGTCCTTCTCCTTATGCCCACTCTCACCGTGCGCGCTTGCCCAGCCTTCACTCGGCTGTAGCTTTCACCTAGACTAGGATTCGGCCTTTAACCATATAGTAACCTCAGTAACCGTCACTTTGAAACCAACTCTCCGTCAATCGCTCACAAACCCGTGGCCGATGATCGACAACGTGCAGTGAGTGCATGACGTCAATATCTCAACATCGTGGGGCTAGCTACCTCTCGAAGTAACATTCTCTTTCCGGTTAACTAAGCATATCAAGTCATCAATAGCGAGATGCTTGATTCGAGAGTCATTAGTGTTCTTTTTCTCAGCTGTGAGCCGTCCATGGCTGCCTCTCAAAATAGAGATTGGCACAGGTCATTTTTTTCCGAAACAAAACTCAAATTAAAAAATATTGTCAAGTCCAACCCGATGTTCGTATTTGAAAAAAAAAATTTAAATACGCTGGACAAGTCAATTACAGTGTATGTTTATTGTATATGATTAGTATATTAGTATACCTTATCAAATTCTCTAGTCTTCTACGATAACCGTTTCCTGTGGGAAAAAACTTTGTTTCGAAGTTTTGATATTCTACTTGTACTATACACACTATAATTTTTGTTAAAACGTAAAATAATATAGAATTTACAATATATACACGTTTTATTATTGACTGGAACGTCCGGAACGGTTAAAAGCCCAATACGATGATCCAACCAGAAATATTTGTCTTATAATATTTACCTAAGCCCGGTACGGCCTGGATCAGACTGGCTCGGTTTTTGCCAATCTCTACTGCACAACGGATGTTGGCGAAACAGTGGCCGTGATCCTCGAGTTAAATGCTCAGCCTAGTGGTAATGTTGCACCTTCCAGAGGCGTCTAAAAAGAGATTGACCAGCTCTTCTCGAGGTTGAGGTCGGTACCTCACCACCCACAAATCACTGTGGATTTTGGTGTGTCCCAATTGGCCAGTTCCTTTTACAACAAACAAGGAATAGTGTGATTGAATTCTTTCCAGTGTCCCAACCACTTCAGAGCAGATCGTAATGTAGATAGTAAGATAGTAACTTATTTTTCTTTTTAGAATCAACTTTTTTTTATTGTAAATTGTTAATTAGTAGATTTTTTCAAAAAAAATGTATGTATCATGATCAATTAAAATTGTAATATTTAAACAAGTGAATTATGAGTTACAATAATGTTTATATTATTGATAAAAAGTTCTTAAATTTGTCATACACTCTAACATAAAATAAATATTTAATAAAATAATAAATAATATTAATTATTCGTATTATTTTATTATTTATAGTAAAATTCTAAAATTTATATTTATTGTAGTCTGCAATTGTCCACAGTGTCTTATTGTAAATAAGTAATATCTGTTGTTAGTATATAATAGTATCGATTATATTATCAATCTTATGTTTAACAATATTACCTAATTTAAAATAATATGACGGGATTTCGACTATTATACCTATAATGATTTATTCTGACTTAAGAGTTATGACAAATCACAGATGGCAAATAATGAATAAATGTGGATATTCATACGTTTAATATACAATATTTACATGAATTAAAAAAAGTACCTTCCCATCTGACTAATGACCACCTTAGACGACGACGAAATTTGCACATCCGGCAAGCCGATCGAATTCACCGTCTTATTATTATCGCATTACCACCTACGGGCTACGGGCATTAGAGAACAGACAGTAGACGCCAGACGGTAGTCTTTAGTCCGGTTAGGTAGTCATGAATCGTGATGTAACCGGCTGATTTAGACATCATTATAGGTTTTATTGTCATGTCCTGAAACTTTTAAATTATCTAAATAATTAAAAAATGAAATTAAAATTGTATCAAGTTATAAGAAAAAAGCCAAGTACCCAATATCAAGTGCCGACCTAATAAAGCCCCTAAGTTATTAGGTACTGCCGTACTGGGTAGTTATAATTCACATTATTATTGTGGTTAATGCTATGTAACGAGGGCGACGGTCGACGGGAATACAACGATTGCGCTCTACCGACGAACCGCGCTACCTGGTCGCCGGTAACCCCACTATGACCATAATTCGTTCGTCGGCAGCAGCAGCAGCTGTAGCGGGCGGCGGCGACGGACGCGACCCTGGCTCGCGTGCACCAGTCGTCAGTGTGTGCGTGCGTATCGATGCGGCCCGTGTACCGCACCGCGATTTGTTCTCCCCACCGGGAACGACAATAACAACTGCGGCGGCGGCGGCAGCGGAAATCGTGGTAGCACGTTTTACGCAACCGACCGGTGAACACGGACGTGGTACCCACAGCGGTGTGTTGTCGGGACGACCGCGGTTCTGTTCGTTATCATTTTTTTTTCTCAACGCCATGCCGTCTCGCATCAAACAGTCTCGGTTTGCATAGCGAGAACGAACGTCCGACGCGTGCGGCGCCCCGCGTTCATGATCTCTAACGCGCGCACAAACACACATGCGAATATACGATTGTAGTGATAAATAACAATAATAACAATAATTATGATAAAAATATATTACAATAATATTGATGTAAATAATAATATCATTTGTGTCGTCGTCATTAAGTAATCGTGTATACGGTTTTCTGGAACGTTTAGCTATAAGACACACAGTGCGCCGTGTTGTTGATTTAAATTTTTTCTTGCGTTTTTTACTCGTTCGGCTGTGAATAATATAATGGTTTAACACTTAATTATCTATTATATAGTTTTTTTTTTTTATCGCTATCCGGTGTTATCTGTGCGCACGCCGATTGTTTACCACCCGATAGTGTCAGCCAGACGGCCACCACATCTCCTTATCAATTTAACCGTGTGATACGCGAAATAGTGGTCCGCTGCCGGTGCGACCACTGCACCACCATAATGGCTGAATTTAACGTAGACGTTACGCGGTTACCCGACGACGTACGTGAAAAGCTTGCGGAACTGGAACTCGAGTTGTCCGAAGGCAAGTACCTACTCTAAGTTTTTACTCTTGCGGTCTCCTGGACTGGGGTTAGCATTGCTGGGGTTGTCGCCTCCCCCGCACCAAGCCTTCGCCAACCCCTCTACAGTCCGGGGTGATTCATTCTACCGGCTCGGTTTTCTGTACAGAGGTTCTTTATATGCCCCATAATGAATGTCCCTTTTGAGGTTATAGTGTTGTCATACACTGTTGTTTGCTGTGACCCCCTGATTTTGGGGTCTCTCAGGAACTTTAGTACTATACCGTCTATACCTACCTATCAGTATGACTGTAGATCGGCTTAAGTTCCGTCCACATAAGTATTGATTGTGTGTACAATTTTTATCTATGGAAGAAACATATTGGACTAAGTACTATTCATATTTAATGAATGATTAAGTTTATTGTTTATAATTATATAAATATATAATAAAAATAAATAATTTAGTCATGTTAATTTCACTTTTATCTTTATTTATAAATAATATATTTCAAATGGCTGTCCTTAAATCCATTTAAATATCTATTTTTTTTTAAACTACTTTATGAATTAAAAAAATTGTTAGAAATGTTTGACTTGTTATTAACCGAATTCCTACCAGTTTTTATCAATTGAGCAGATTTTTGTTGGTTAATAAACTTAAATTATAAATATCATAATTGGTTAATTTGGTATATCTATAATAGTTTTATTTTAAATGCTTTGAATTTTAACCAGGTGAGTTGTATTTCTATTATTTGATTTAAAATTGGTAATGATCTGTATTTATCAATTAATAGGTTTATATCATGGTGTTAAAATGGTTTATATTTATAGAAACTTGTATTTTTTCTGGTAAATAAAATAACTCAAAACTTAGATCATTTTAACCCCATCATATCACTAAAAGACAACATTTATATGGTGACCTCAAAACAGTTTTCAAGGAACAAACTATATTACTGATAGAAAGGTAGTTTTAGCTATTTTATTTATCAGTAACAATACATTTATCGATATATCTTTTTTTTCTTTTTACAATAGATTTACAATACAATATTGTATATGCTATAAGTATAATATTTAGTATTTATTATAGTATTTATAGTATTTAAGAAACCTGTGAAATAATTAATTTACAAGGAAAAAATGCAAATTTGAATGTGGACATCGTTAAAGAGAAAAATTATCAATGAATGGCACTTGTTATCTGTGGATCTAAAACTGTTTTAATATTCATAATATGAAGAAAAAAAAGTAAATAAATACCTAGTTTAGAACTATTCTTGTATTCATATTTTGTTTGAACATAAAAAGTTTGATGTGGTTATAAAAACAATAGTTTTGTGAATGAGATACCTAAAGAACATTTTGTTAGAATATGTGTTTATTTTTTATTTTATTAAACAACACTATAGAGTATAGAATTAATATATTTTATGCATTCAGAGAATACTTATAAATACAATAATTGCTAAAAAATAGTTAACATACCTGTAATTGTGTGCAATTAATATTATAGAGTTGGTTTTGGTCTACCTTCATCATATTATGATAAACAAAGTCAAAATCTTGAATATCATTACCTGGACGCAAAAGCAATAAACTAGTACCAGGCTATTAAAATTGATGTTATTTCCAGAAAGGTGCATTGGCAGATATCTAGGGGGCTTAGCTACTGATAACCACTAAGTCCCCTCAAAAATGTTTGCCAAATTTTTAGAAACATTGTTTTCAAATAGGTATACATCGTACATTTCAAATGTTGAAAACATTTTTCTTATAATATAATATATATATACTATATAGTATATACCTATACTACAGCCGACAAGGGTCAATATTTCTAGGAATAGGTATAGGTCGAACAAGAATAAAATTTAATTTAACCATTATAGGTTGATCGACAATCGCATAGTTAACATATACCTAATTGGAATTCTATTCTAGGTATTAATCATTTACCAAATTTATACAAATTGTCACAAATAAGACTTACTTTGCCAGCTCTGCAATGTGTGAGCTCAGTTTTTCAGATATATATGTAGAATTATTACATGGGTGAGAACTTCTATGCTCTAAAATCGGTTTTTTAATCTATCTATTCTTCACATTGAAGAAGACATGACTAAAAGTATTGAAAGTGAAGATATTTTAAATGAATTTTCAAAATCCTCCAGAATGATTTTAAAATAAAATATTCATTACTGTTATCACCTAATTATTGTTATTTTAACTGTCTTTTATATATTTAATATATAAAAGACAATTATAATTGATATAATTTTATTATATCAATAAAAAAAATAGATTTTTTGGATAAAATAAAATTTGAAATAATGTTTATAATATTGGTAAATAATTGAACACTAAAAAGGGTGTAGCCTTTTAAGGCTTTTAAGGGAAATACCTCTACTTTTTAGATTTATGTAAATAATTGTAGCCCCTCCAACATTTTTAATGGATATCTGCTTATGGAGAGGTGTGTTTACTTTTTAATAACAATATTGTATTTTTAAGTTGATTTTGCTAAAATAGTAAAATCCCTTGGTGATCTATGAAACCATTTAGAAGTTAGAACAAAAACATTAAGTTAAAACTAGATATTTTGATTTCAATGGTTTTAAACCAAAAATGGAAATAATATCATCACATATTCACATCTATAAGTTGTTGGCACTGGAAACATATTTGTGAAGAAGCCTTCTTTAAATGATTGTTAGATAAATATTATTTTGATTATTAATGTACAAATGACTGTTAATTAGATTAATACTAGGTCTGAACATGCGTTAAAATATTAACAAAACAATCCCTAGTTTATAAATACTACGTCTTATTTTTGGTATTATTTTGAAAATATTAGTTCTACACTTCCATTTGCATTGACAATCTTGATTTGTTGTATAATATTTATGTAGTAAAATATCACAACAACTCATTGTTCATTCCTATATAGGTTTTTTTTATTTAGGTTAAGATTGTAATAATGGTTAAGCGTAATTCATTTTTTCTATATTGATATTACATTATGATCACGTAGGATGAGTAACATTACTGATAGTAGTCAATAATTAAAAATATTGATACCTGTAATTTAATAATTTTGAATTTTAATTTTTGTTACCTACTTTTATAATTTACTAATGTTATTCATACACATAACAAAAAACAAAGTTAGTTGACACAATATATAATAGATAAATATTGAATTTATAAATTTATTTATTGTGATCTTTCATAGTAGAAATTTATATGTAAATAACCTTTCAGGCAGATAAAGTTTAGTTGGCCCTCTAAATGGTTCTTCCTAAAAACCAAATGATTTAACCATATTAAATGTTTTAGTAACTACCTTCACTATATTCACTTATCGGTTGAAAATTAAAATAACTTATTTGGCAATTGAACAAGACGTGGTTCTATTGTGTGTCAGGGTGAATATTCAAATGTTCTGTTGTATGATATAACATTACCTGTGTGTTTTACTTTGCAAATTTAAAATTTACATGAGGGGCATATTTTGAATAATAAATAAAATATAGACAGTAATATAATTCTGGGTAAATATTACCATTGGTGATAAATACTTGTATTTATATTATTATATATTATATATATAGTCAAACCTCTCTATAATGGACCTTGTATTAAATGAAATCTCCCTTATAATAGAAAATGTCAATTGTTCCAGTGCAAATAATATATGCAATTTCTTCCTCTCTATGGCCGAAAAATGTTTGGTCATATGCGATTCCGTTATAGAGAGGTTTCACTGTATATATTTATTAACTAAATACTAAAAAATAAATTTTTTCGTTTAAAGAGTGTTACTGCACTTGTGTTCTTTATAAAACTCGATAAAACTACATGGAACAGATAGAACGCATTCACACAAGATTATTTATATTAAGTTTTTGAGTGATATTTCATCATTAAATAAGATTACCCATTAAAAAGTTATATTAAAGATAAAGAATAATATTTTTTAGTGTTTGTCTTATTTTACCAATATTTGTCAAAATATTTTCTTAAAATAATTTAATATCCATTTAGACGAATATACAGCATTTATTTTTATTTTTCAAATCGAATATAAAATCAATTAATTATAAAATATAAATCCGAAATGTCAAATCTTCAAAATTATTACTGTCTATAATTGTTCCTCTAGATAATTTTATCTAAAATTAAGTACCTATTCGAAAATCAGAAAATTGGTTTTACGTGAATGCGTTTTATTTATGTATGCGTGTGGGTCTAAGAAAAAACAAATATTACACATACATTCTTTAATTTTATCTGGATATGGACGGCAAAAATGTTACTATAAAATGTTAGATTCTAACAAGTGATATTTATCACGAATCGCATTCGCATATATTATGTTAACACGTTATTATTTCATTGTTATTTAAATAATAGATGGCGAATTTTAAAGTTTATGACAAATATAATGTTGAAATTCCTGGTTAGGTAAGTTAAAATTAACAATAAATATTTTAGACTTAGGTATATTTTATAAAATCGTGGTTCTTTTTAACCCTTTCTAATTTTATTTTGAGGTTTTTAAAAATGTACTGATTATAATATTATGTACTTATCAAAAAATTCGATTTTTTATTCACAATATTTCGTAATTTTTCAAAGACAGTCTGTATAGTTATAGAGATATATAAATATCTAATTATTTAAAATGTTTGAAGAGTTATCCTTGAACTCAGTTTAATATTGATGAATTGAGATATGTATAACACATTTACTCGTAGTGTCAAATTTTTGAAACACTTGATTACTCCAAACAAAATTCTGTTAACTTTAATTATTCATAATTTATTTATTAATTGTTAATTATTACTTTTTAGTTAATTACGTAGTATTTACATTTAATTTTACATGTTTATAATGTAATGTTTATATAATAATTTATATTTGTACAAAGCATTATTGGAATTATATAATAGTACGAATGTTCTCTTTCAATCATCGCTGATATAAAAACTCGTTCAAAAATCAAAATTAAATAAAGCCTAATCTAATGTAAATAATATGAGCTATCTACTGATTTAAATAATTATATCTGATGGTTTGTTGGAAAAAATTCTCATTATTCGTTCTAATGAGCAATCCTGCCATTGTTAATGTCCTTGATGTTTTGTCGTTTTGATAATATTCAAACATCAAAAATAACATAAAGATCTTTAACGAAATAATGCCATTTTCCTATTAGTTTACTTAATTCAAGTAAACCAAGTACTGATAATGTTGTCATAATTAATCTACGTCTAACATTATAATAAATAAACAAATCTTTAGAAATTACGATATTTTGTTTTTTGAAATATAGTTACATCTATTATACTTTTTACCATTTTATACTTGATATATGATATTGACAAGTTGCATCTTTAGAAAATGTATTGAGTCTTATTTATAAATAAACTGTCATGAGAATAAAGATCTATTTTTTTCTTAGTTATTCTATAACTAAATATAATTAATAAAAATATAATACGATTTGTCAGATTTGACTGTTAGCTACAAGGACTAAATTTGTGATAATTTGGCGTTTGGACTATGCAATAGTGGTGTTTAATTTCGGATTTTACTTGATAGATTCATTGAGGCAAATGCCAAATATTAATTTAATAATTATAAATGTTAGTTCTTACATAATATTGGTAATTTACCAGGTGACCTGGTCCAGGTCACTGTTATTTAAATGGTATTTCCTTCCGTTTTGGCTGTATTTTTAAAGTATTTATATACAGTTAGAAAACCTAACCATAATTTCAAAATAAGATACCTACAACGACTTACTTTACACAATGTAAATCTACTAAATAATTTTGGATTCTGAACGAAGTGATGAATGTATTGATTTTACAATGATGTGTGTTTTTTTTTTTTGTGTTTGTGTACAGCATAACTAGTCGAAATAATGCTTCGATTTCAAACTTTGGGGGTGGTTTCCGATGTAAAATTGAAGATCCTTGGTGCATTATAGGTCAAAGGTAAACATTTTCCAACAAGTTCCATCGTTGGTCACAATTTTTTTTTTTATAAGCGTTTATAGTTCAAATTTTTACGAAATCTGATGAAAACACGAAAATTTGCAAGTAATTTTAAAGTTGAAAAATCATAAAAAATTTTGTGTTTATAATTAAGGATTAAAAATATAACACTAAGTTTTCAATAAGTTTTCTTTCAAGTAGCTATAGAGAAAACTCGAAGCATCATTATAGGAAAAATTTTAAGTGCGTTTGAATTTTAAATTTTTACGAAATAGCGTAACGACAACGATTTATCCTGAAACGATTTTAAATATTTGTTATTATTCAAAAAGTATATGTCGTAGATACTTATAAATTTTATCAGTTATTTAGATTGGTATTTTCTTGACATGATTTAATTTTCAAAATATTTTTACTTTTTGAGATATTTATAGACGACTGAAATTTTCAATTTGTCTGAAAACATTTTTTTGAAGTGTCGATAAAATTTTTTTGGCCCTATCAAAATACTTGAAAATTTAATACAAAGTTCCTCATAAGTTATTCTTATAGTGAATAAAAAATTATAAGAATACATAGGCACAATTTTTTTTTTATTAGCATTTGAAGTTCAAATATTGACTTAATACTTCAAAATTACGGCAATTTTCAAATCATCTTAGATAGAAATTCATAAAAGTTTTTAGATCTAAGATTTGAAAATTTAAGACAAGGCTCCTTTCATATTTTTACAATAGCAGTTGAAAAACAAAAGAAATATATATGCATAATTTTTTTTTTAAAGCATTCAAGGTTTGAATTTTGACAAAATACGTAAAAATCACGAAAATTCACAAATTATTTTAAACTAGAAATTCATAAAGTATTTTCCTTTTATATCTAAGATTTTATATATCCTAGACAGATAAACCGTCTCCGTTCAGAATCGTTTTTCGTATACAATGATACCTATCATATTGCATTCAAATTTAACCTAGCAGAGCGATACCCACTTACCCGCTTTTTTTTATATGGATACCAAAGTAAAATATTAAATATAATTGTATTAAATCTTTATTCGTTTGGGGAGACCTAGTCGGAATCGGGACAGGTTAAAATCAGATTGAAGTCTCCAACAATTGCTAAAATAGACCTTTAAAAATAAGACAAGGGCAAATGATGGTCATTCATTCCTAAATGATGACTGTTATGCTTCACATTTTTCCTGCCTAGAGATTACATCTGTCTACACTAAGTATCTTAACATTCTTATTTTCTATGTGATCACAGATCAGTTCTATTTCTCAGTTCTCACCACAGTTTGTATTGTACAAGTCGTGTCGGAGTTTACTCCGTATCAGATAAAATAAATAAATAAGCCAAATTTAAAGTATTTAAAAAAATATATTCAATCTAAAACCATTCGCTATTAAATGTTAATAATAATATGGTGATTTGTTTCATTCCCCCACTTTACACACGTGAAAAATATTGGCTTCTACTCTTTGGTCATAGTAAACATAGCTTTATAGCGCTTTATAGCGAGAGGTTATTATTGACCTCTTAACCTAGAATAGTTGTATTTTCTGATATAATTATAATTGTCTTGTATTTTGAATTTAGTTTTTTATTCATTATTCTATTTATCTTAAATAAAAACTTTTATAAACTATTTCCGATAGTTTTGTCATAATATCTAGACTATAGTCTATAGTATAATATAATATAATATAAATAGACAATCTATATAGTCCTATAGTTATACCATAGTTAACTTGTCCATTGGCTGTTTTTCTTACAACCGTTTATTGTTGTAAGCCACTCACGATTATTACAATGCATGCGCAGTCGTATTGTATGCTTTGAGTAGTTACTAGTTAGGTAGGTAGTACAATAGAACATGCAAATGAACATGTATATTGTAATATTACTAGTATTTACTTGTTCACACAGACTGACACGTTATTGTAAACTTATGACAGAATTAGTAAATTATGATCATAGATATTTTAGCTATATTTACACGGTTTGTCGAAATATTAGCAATTCACTGGAGTTTAAAATGATTATAAATTAAAATAATTAATTCAATATAATTCGTAACATGTACAAATGAATATACAGAGTGATTTATTTATCAAACAACACTAATTTTTTCAAAACTGTAGATTTACACTCTTCTTGTATTGTATATTTTTTTTATATTTTTCACCCTTATATTTATTATGTAATCCATTATCAACTTTTGATTTTCAAATGGTAACCTATACTTAAAATTTCATAAATTAATAAAGCTATTTTTTTTAAATTAATTATTACGTTATAAATTCGAATTTAGCGCTAGTAGTTGATGAGTTATAGGTATTTAAAGTTTTTGATTGGCGTAGTGGAGGGGTACTGGGTTACCCCGCAAAATGTTGGTCCACTACTCCGCTTGTCTAAACTTAAAATACTTATAACTCATAAACTACTCGTCCTAAATTCGATTTTTATGAATCAAAATACTTAGAAAAATATTTTGCTTAGGAATATGAAATTAAAAAACTATGTTGTCATTCAAAAAAGTAAAAAACTTAAAAATGATAAGGATAAAAAATATTTAAAAATATAATTTTTTAATAAAAGCGTTGTTTTTTTAACAACTTGAAACTATGTAAAAAAATATTTTGAAAAAAGTCAATACTTTTTTAAATAATGAGTGTTGTTTGATAAAAGAATCACCCTGTATAAATAAATATATATATATATATATATATATGTTTTGTTCTTAAGCAGACTATTAAAATTACCTTATTAATATTTTTATATTAATTATTATAAGATTCGTTAATATATAGCGGTTAATGACAAAGGTTAGGTTAGGTTAGTATTTCGTGCGTTGTTTTAGATTCTAAGCGGTTCAATAATTGTATCGGTGTTACAATGTTATGGATTTTTAATTTAAATTTAAAATTTTTGCGTTTGTGTGCTCGATAAATGTCAAAATAATGATTCGATTTTCAACTCCAGTATCTTTTTCTATGGGAATGTGAATCTCGTTGGTGCATTCGAGAGGTTAAAATAAAAAATTTCCAATCGATTCCAAAAGTGCCAGAAATAAAAAAAAAAAAAAAAAGCGGGTAAGTCGTGTATGTCGCTCTGCTGTACAGTAGGTTACAAGTGGGTTACTGTAATGGATGGAATTAAATTTGAATCCAATGATATTATATCATTGTATACGAAAAACGATTCTGAGCGAAGACGGTTTATCTGTCTAGGATATATTATAAATTATTAAAAATTTTCAAATCTTAGATTTAAAAAGAAAATTTTTTATGAATTTCTAGTTTGAAATAATTTGCGAATTTTCGTGATTTTTACATATGTTGTCAAAATTCAAACTTTGAATGATTGTAAAAAAAAAATTGTGACTACGCATTTCTTTTATTTTTCAATTTTTATTGTAAAAATATATTATGAGCCTTGTATTGAATTTTCAAATCTTAGATATAAAAAGTAAATTTTTTATGAATTTCTAGCTTAAAATAATTTCTGTATTTTCGTGATTTTTACATAATATCTTGTCAAAACTCAAACTTTGAATGCTTAAAAAAAAAAATTGTGACTATGAATTTCTTTTATTTTTCAACTGCTATTGTAACAATATGTTAAGAGCCTTGTATTAAATTTTCAAGCTTTTCTGCCTAACAAATAAATTTTTATCGATATTAATTTAAAAAAAACTAATAATGATCGAAAATTTCAAATGCCTATGAATAGTTCAACTTAAGTCGAAATTTTTTGAAAATTGCATGGTGGATAGAATATACTTATATAAACATTAGGTGAAAATTTCATGTATCTATGGTCATTTGTTTTAAAGTTACATCAAAAACCAAAATCGATTTTGTCGAAAAATGAGTGTGCGTAAAATTTCCCGTTTTTCCCTTAATTTTTAGTTTGTTTTTCTCAATTATTTAGAAAAGTATTAAGAATTTTTTACTTTTGACCCCCCAAAGTACCAACTAGATTCACTTTCTGATCGAACGAGGTACTGAAGTCAAAAATCGAAGCATTTTTACTGCCCCAAAACGTGATGACAGACACAAAAAAAAAAAAAAAACACATCATGGTAAAATCAATACATTCATCGCTCCGCTCAGAATCTAAAATAAAAATATAAGGAAATACGGGAATTTTCACGTAAAAATTTTGGTTTTGATGTAATTCTAAATAAAAATTTGGTATAAATACATGAAATTTTCACTGAATGTTTATATTTGTTTATATTATCATATCCTATAGGTACACCAAACAATTTAAAGAATATTTCAAATTGCAGCTGAATAATCTAGGAAGAAAATTAAGTTAGACTGTTCGAGTATTTTAACATTTTTTCCATTTAATATTTGCATGTACCCTTAAGTTATTTTTGCAATAAAAAATACTGCAGCAGTTGTATAAATTCATTACAAATTTGTTTTTGAAGAATCGTTTTTAAGTGTCATATTTCATAATATGACTGTTATAATAAAACCTTACAGGTGCATCCATAGTTTAGATAATCCGGGTATTGGCTTCTAACTGTAATGTTTCGTATGCGTGTAGTTTGTATTCGTGACTATATTGACCATTATTATATACATACTGGTTAAGTCTGCGTGTACAATATACATATCAATAATAATCGTTTCCTTTAACGCACGTGTTTTGAATTGGAAATAATTTGATATAATATTATTGTATAAATTGTGGGAGGGCGTAATTTTATAAAGTGCTATGTAGGCAACTTATCATTATCATACAAATTATTCACATGATTTATAGTTTTGTATTAGGTAGGTAAACGTGAATAATTTATTATACCCAAGTAAAACTGAATTGGGATAGGTAATCTTTTTTCTTAAATCCTGCTTTGTAGTTCAGGTTGGTTACAATTTTTAATGTATTTTATAGATATGAAGTTATATAGATTCTCAATGGAGTGATGAATATTGAATTTATTGATTTTACAATGTTTTAAGTTTTAGATTCTTGTCGGAGCGATGAATATATCGATTTTACAATTAATGTAGTATTTGTGTTTTTCATCACCTTTTTGGACAGCAAAAATCCTTTGAATATTTTACTTAAGTATGTGTCTGATAAAAGTAAATTTTGTTGGTTCTAAGTTTAAAATTCATAGTAGTTTTCTAAAGCGTTGATAAAAACCAAAAAATAAATTCAAACGCGAATTTTTACACAACATTTTTCAACAATATCAATTTAGTTGTTTTTTTTGTGTCACTCAATAATAAATAACCATAGATAATTGACATTAAAGTTTAAATAATGTTTATATTTTTTCTTATAAGTGTTTAAAGTTTGACAAAATAATCAAATTGTTTTGTACATAGTTGAATTGTTATAGTTAAAGATTGAACATTTGTTTAAACACAGTTTTTTTTTCAAAGATATTTCAAGTTCAAACATGGACGAAATTAGTAATTCAAATAAAGAATCATGATTTAAATTGTGTTTCATTGCACACATATGCATATTGTGCCTAATTTAATTTTAAAAACTAAATAAAACTATTGAAGTTATTTTGTTGTGACAATTGCAATGTTTTCAGAAAAAATGTATTCAACGTTCTGTATTACTAATTAGTATTGTGTAATAGCAAAATAAATTATTTCAATAGCAATTGTAGTATGTATCATAAAATAGACTTTGTAATATAGGCTGACTTTTTTACTTAACTTTTTTTCGTATACAATGGTATTAAATTATTGAATTCAAATTTAACTCATCCATTATAGTGGCCCACTTGACTTCAGCTACTTAACAACTGAATCGTACCCATGTCTTGCTTACCTTTTTTATTGTGTGTATTGTCACCACCTTTCAGAATAGTAAAGAAGTGTTTGGATATTCAAGTTTGATTTTGGGTTGTGCTGCAAATTGGATTTATAGTTGGTACTTTGGGAATCAAAAGTAAAATATTCTCTGAATATTTGAAAATAATCGAAAAAAAATATTTTTTCCGAAACAAGATATTTGTACTCAATCACGAATAATAATTATTAATAATCTTTAAGTTATTTAGATTGAATTTTTACAATATTTTACTATCTTATATTTTTCTGGTTGTAAAGTGAATCTAGTTGGTGCATTTGAAAGGTCAAAATCTAACAAATGTCCAATAGTTTAGAAAAGCTTAGGGAAAAAATAAAAATTTAAGAATAACGGGAATATATGCAAGATTGGTGGAAGGTATATTATGTAGTTTTTTCACTGAGTGTTTAAAATAAACATTTTCTATACGCTATAAAGTTTCAAAATATTTTGAATCGTTTTGAGCCATTCATAGACATAAAAATATTTTGATATTATACTAGTTTTTTTTTTAATAAGTGAAAATTAATTTTAAAGTTGAGCATAAATCTGCAATTATTTTGTATAAGCATCTGAAGTTACAAAATACATCAACATTATAAAAATCTGCAAATTATTTTTGGGTTAAAAATCCATAATTTTTTTTTTATTTATATCTAAAACTTTAAACAAGATTCTTCACTAATTTTTCTACTTAAAAAAAAAAAGATTACTGGAAGGTCAAATAAATTTTTATAAGCGTGCATGTAACGAAAATCTTATTTTGTTGTAGTTAGTTGCTTGAATTCAAATAATTTAGGCACGTTATAGTGACCTACACGATACCTAATGTACAGCAGAGTGGGTAGAGATGGTACCTGCCAACATTCTTAAATTCAAATTTTGTAGTTCCCCCGTTATTTGCAATGTTTTTATAACAAATTTAATAAATAATTATAATTCAATTTGAGCATTAACTATTTTTTTTGTCTGATACTAATCAACAAAATTAATAGTTCCAGAGATTATATTTTAAGAAGTAAAATTAAGAATTATGTGCCTAGATAAATTATGTATTTTTTGCAATGTGATTCTGCTTCAGAATTGTTTTAGATGATAGAATTATTACTGATGCGTTTAAATAATAATATTAATAATCTAACAGTGGTGAATAATATAGTACATCCATCATAAACAAATGATTGTATTTGGACATTATAGTCCTAATATTATGTAAGTTACATTTCTTTATCATAAAATTGAATTTTCATATAATATGTTACACTTAAGTTTTGAAGTGAAGTATTTATAAGTAAGCAATAATATTACTGAATAGGACATATATAATGGTGACTCATTTGATGTTGATGTGTCTATAATACAACCGGTTTGCTGCTGACCAATATAATATAATATAGTGATATTTCATTTACCATCATCTCCCAAGTGTTAGTGTTATTTCATAGATCCAACATTTCCCCTCCCCCATACGACAGAAATACGCTTCCATCCGGTCGTAAAATACATAGTATGGTTTCATGACGATAGAAATAATTTTACACTTTAGAGTTTAGGTTGAAAGGAGTACCTAATATATATTTATATATAATCTTAATTACTTTTCTGCATTATATTATATTATATTCATCAATTCTTTTAGTCACATTTTATATACGAGCCAGTTAATATTTATTATATTAAATAACAACCTAATTGGCTTAACGCATTTATCATGAAAATGGCTTTACCCATTAAGAAAAATAAAAATAATTTAAAGGGATGTTAGTTATTGTGGTTTACCAGGTACCTGTTTGTGTTATCATTTACGTCACGTCTCAGGTATGTAGTCATATGATCGTCCTTGGCATCAGCGTGGTGAGGGGAGGAAACAAAGACTATATTACAAGTAGTGGCAATTGAGCGTGTAACATTCAGTTGTTAGACATTCATAAAATCATAACCATTTATAACATGTAAAACAGCTGACTCGTGATTATGTCGCCATGTCGGAACACTTGTTTTTGAATATCAGTCATCTTACTATTTTTGTTGTTCATGTACCTACACTACATATATTATATTATATATAGCTTAAATAAATTCGAAAACGATTTTAGGTTTTATACTTCATGAAGTTTCAATAGTATGTCGTATTGTAATAAATCTTTTTATCGAACGTTAAAAATGTAATACATTTCAACAAATTGTAAAAACGTATTGTTAGTAATAGATTACAGATAGATATTATATACAAGATAACGTCGTTAGGTAGTGAGAGGTATAATGTACATGTTAGATTTTATAATCTGTTGTGTCGGTTACATTCGTCGTTATATGTACATATAAACTTTTTGCTACTATTGTTATGTAATTATTTCCAGTCTGGTTATCAAATTTTTGAGTAACAATTTATTAAAAAATAGACAAAAGTATAATGCCTATTTTGTATGATTAAAATCTTCTTGTTTTTGATATGTTCATCATTTTCTTTATATCTAAGCTTTGTATGTATTTTTTTTTTATAAAAGCTTTGAAATTATTTTCAATTTGTTTTTAGGGTGTGAATTTGAACAAAACTTGCTCACGTTTTTTTGTATTTATTTAAATTGATGCTGTTTTTTTATTATTTGCCTATTAAGTTTAATAGTTAAATTTTTGCTGTAGGTACTAACACATAATTAAACACTCTGCTATTGACGTTATCACAGTAGATGTATAAATGAACTATTGTATAAACTACAAATAATAAAATATTCTTTGTCTCTATAGTGTTCCTACCCTGTTTGAGTGCATGTGTAGAACTAAAAAATGTATTTGTTTGCTTTTGAATAATTTTGTGTATTTGTTTTATGAATTAAAATAAGATTTATTTTGTCTGATTTTTATCATTACTAATTGATTAGATTTTGATTTGAAGCTCTTTGTTTTTGTATGACAAATTTAAAATCAACAACTATAAGTATATGAGTCGTAAGCGTGTGTGTTATAATCAGGCTTACCTAGCTGTGTCGATTAAATATAATTGAGGCATAAATATAATAAAACATACTCCACACGCTAAAATGGAATTTCAATTATTTTCAGCTACGAATAGTTTTTTTGTTAAACTTGACGAGTATCATCGAGTACCTGCCTTTTTTTGCTAGTGTTTATAATATATTATCTAGTGTTTGATTATTTTGCGATTATTTTTACCGCTTTATTATTATTATTTCTAGTTAACAAGTGCATTTTATTTGTTTTCTTGAATATTTGCATGTACTAAACTAAATTTAAAAACACTGCTAACGTCTGTAAAGCTATTTTATTTCAATAGCAATAAAATTTATTGAGAAAATAGTTTATGGTGGCCACCGGTGTGTTATTATTTGTTTACATTTTTATTTTTATTTTTGGTGTTGGAAATTAAAGTTGTGCGAAGATTTTAGGTTTTCAAATCTGTTTATATTTAAAGTGAATATAGTATTATTCTTAGTAATTGTTTGATATTAGGTTTGTATTATATATTTATATGTATACGTACACCTGTTTTTTGCTTCTTTTTTGTGCTTACCGTATGTTCCTTTCAGGCTATAAGTCAAGTAAAGATATAGTGAAGTGAGACATCTCCGCCCTCCGGTTAAATGATCCGCTTTAAGCGATTAACATTATTTATGCATAATATCACGTCATTGCTTTAAAATCAATTTTGAATGCTCAGGTTAACAAATTTCGATCACCTATCTACATACTCGGTTAATAATTAATTGTCCCCAGGAGGTCTAAAATCTTCCGGTGAATTATAAAGACTATATTCTATTGTCATAAAACCTATGTGCGTTAGAAGAGAACTACGTGGTCCATCTTACCGCATAACGAACTGTATTAAGCTAATGACAATGGGTAACGGACTTCTATTCATAGGTAGGTACTTCAACTTATTATGAAATACTGTATCACTGAATAATGGGTCTCAGCTGTCGACTTGTCGTCGACCGTATGTATAATATGAGTTCCTACATAATAAATAATGTTTAGAATAAAATTGGCAAAATATTATGTTACTTATAGAAACCAAATAGGCACATGTCTTCACAATGCCTTTTTTTCAATGAAGAATTTTTTACTGTTATTACTTTTAGTATTACCCGCATAATAGTCTTAATTTTCAACATTTTTCAACTATACAATATAGTACTTTTATTAACTTAAATAACTTGGTATTACAAACAGTAATTGTTTTTTAAATTATAATAAGGTTTTAAAATTTTGAAGAAGAAACTATACTACTTATCATTGTAGATTATAATTAAAATGTGTTATATTTGAGAAAAATTAAAGAATTTTACTCCTGCATTGGTTAGGATAATTACTTCTTGTAATGTCTAAGGTAAATTAAATTAAATTTTTTATTTTTTAAATTAATTTTCGTATCAAAATTATTCTTTATAGTTTATATAAAAGGAATAGGATATATGGTTGTAGACTTATTGCATTGAATTTTGGTGAAAGCTATTATTGAGAAGGTCTAGATACAGGTCATCAAGTCAGTATTTCAAAGTGTCAGGCCTTAAGGCAAAAAAATTAAATTCAAGTGTCAAACAGAAAACGTTTGATAATTAATTGAGAATATGTTACGAATATTTTGTGTTAGTTTTATATGTATTGTAATATTTATATTATAGGTACTATATATATTTTTCAAAATTAAAATGTTAATTAGTTTGAAATTAGAAGTTAAATACATTTATGGATTTATGGTTTCATTTTTATTTCACATGTAAGCCATGAAGATAATTTTAAATTTTGATACCAAATATTTTGAGCACTTTAAATTGACAATTTTAATTATAACGTGTGCGAGTTTATAACAAAAATACACATTGTTTGATACTGGTTCTGCCAATTGTCACCAATTACTTATAATTACTTATAGCTATATTACCCACGCCCGTATAAAAGCACTTCTACTGGTGAAATTTATTATGTATCGTACATAATTTTATAGAGCCAAGGACCTTAAGTTCTTCGGGTCAACTGAATATTATCACTGATAAAAGTGCCTTGTTTGCCTAATTTGGTTTTGAAGTTATTTTTCAATATTAAAAGTATGTATTCCAAAAGAATCAAATAATATTAATGTATTTTTTTCCCACGAATATGGCGTCAATATTATTGTTGATTTTCATGGTCCAATTAGTTACAGAAAAATCTAACTTACAAATTATAATATTTATATTATAATATTATAAAATATTAAAAGGAACCGGTTGATTATTGATTTTTTTCTGTTAGTGAACTTATTAGTTATTTAGAATTTACGATGTTTCCTAAAACGAGTGTTGTATACTTGGAGTGTATCTGACTTTCTTCTCTTCTTCGTCATAGTTCAAACTATTAATTGACTGGTTTTCATATTATTCCAATGCATTTCGTATCCGTTTTTCGCAATTCCATATGACCATACTGATTTATTATTTTCAATTTTGTGTGAAAATATTTACATCAAATTATAATATAATAACTGAGATGTGAACGTTATTAAAAAAATTATTTAAACCAACAATTATAAATAAGTTAAATTCTAGTAAAGTTTAATTAGATGTATATAAATTTAACTAAAAATATGTTTACTAATAAATTATTTTACATAATATTATGAGTGTATGGTATGAGATCTGCATTTTATTATAAATTACATAAAAGCATGTGATTTTGATTTTGTTATAATATAATATATTTTTAGAGTTATGAATCATTATTTGATGCTTGTCGTTTACTTTTATGTGTAACTGACCTTACAATATTATATTCTGTTCCGATGACTAAACTAATTGTAGCGAATTTCAGGGTACGCTGATATTAATTTTATAGTAGGACAATTATGTTTTTTTTTCATAATATGAATATAACTCCATTTATTTATATTTATGTTTATTGTTGTCAAATATGGTTTTTAATGCTAATTCGGTATATTTGTGTAATGTTTCTTTCTTAATATGTTAAATTCAACCAAGACAAATAATCGTTAAAAAAGTGTACTCTCAATCTTTAATTATCTACAATTGGATTGATGTTATTTATTCAAGAAAAACACTCTTGTTTTTGTATTTCCTTTGCATATGTAGAAAACCGGTTAACAATCTGATTCTCGGTAATGACGAGTGTGTTGACCCGAACGTGTGATAATATGCCAAGGCTTGCTACACATTGAAATATTATATAGATTATGATTTTATTTGAACTATTTTTGTTTCTATAATTTCAGCTTTTGTAATGCTATTTAAGATAAATACATAGGCTTAGTACAATGAAGTACCTATTTTAATTTTAATTTTGTTTAAACATATACCTACTTCATTTAAATTATATCAGAATTTTAACAAAATTGGATTAGAAAAAAGCCACATTTTTAAATGTTTAAATTAAGCCTTAAATAGTGTAAATTATTTGCGTTTCTACTAGAACTAGATGAAAGTACCTATATAAAAATATATATTTAGATTCTAATTAAATATTATTATACATAATAGATGTTTAAAGTATACATTACTTTAGTACTGTGTGTCTAGGTACGGATTTTTTTTTTTTGATATTTTAAATATTTGAGGATTATTATATTATAACATGCAAATATTTTAGGTTAATATTAATATACTATTTAATATATTATTAATATAATAATATATATACATTACACATAATACATTATTGAATACATTATATTTTAATAGTCATAGGACAGATTCAAACATATAACAATGAATAACAAATTCTTATAAAAAATATGTTTTCTTTTTATGATTAATATTTCTATAGTAAAGTAAGTTTACTCGCATAATTGTTTTAACTTGTTGTTATGCGTTTTCATAAACACAATTATTTAGTTGAAAAATAATAAAATTGATTTTTAAATGTTGGCTTTTTGTTTAAAATAAGTTTACTAGAGTGGTTTATGATTCCCGGGCTACATGTGCCAATGTACGATGCAAAACGGCAACGGCACACCCAAAATAGACAATCCAGTAACAGCATACACATAATTAGAAACGGATATTATGACCTAGGGTTTAACGTTACTATTACATTCATTTTTATAACATAATATAAAAATGTATACCTGGAATTATAGTTGCTAGATAGATTCTAAAATACTAAATGAATAAAAAAACATCTTTTTGTTACTAAATTAATCATATTATATTTTGCATGCTTATGATTTTGCTATTTATGCTATTTAATTAATTTTTATTTACAGTTATGTCCATATATTGCACATAATATTAATCTTTTTTACTTTTTTATAAAACAGTGAAGTATGTGATTTGATGTTCTGGTTAAAACAATATACAGTTAATCAATTTTAAGTTTTAACCAACGAAAAAATGTTCAAAATATTGAATAAAATGTTTTTTTATTTTAAGATTTTATACTTGTTATAGAATACTTTGTGCCATTTTTATGTCATTCTAACCTCTATAATATCAGTCCAATTTTCTTTTACATATTGTTAAATACGACCATTATTTTCATAAAGCATCTAAATAGTATTAATTGTAGTTAAACTTTCTAACTCACAAATTTGGTACTTAAAGTCATAGGTAGGTACTCGTATATAAATTTGTGTAAATTCTAGTTATTTATTCGAGTTTATTAGTTAAATTATTTGTATTATTTATTATTGAACATTAAAGCATACGAGGAATTGCATTGGTCCAATAAGGTTCCAAATATTTCAACACAATAAAGATGAGTATGGTTAATATTCCAATCAATATTTTGTGCTTATATACTTAAATTTTAAAGTTTTTCTTTTTAATGTGATCTGCTCCGTAACAAACTTTCTTTGTTTGAGATTATCAAATTGTAAATTGTCTAATATATTAATAAGTTTATGATCATTATTGTTGCTAAACAAATTATTACTAACAGCAGTGCCTGGTCGGTTTGTTTGTATTCAACAAGATGTGCTATAATAATGGGGTTTAGTGTTTATGAAACGAATACGAGAGCACTAAGATGCAGACGACTGCGCGTGTTCATATTAGAATCGACCGGATTTCACTGTCATATAAAAAATATACTATCAGAGAATATGGATATTTAATGACCATATAGACAACTTGTGGATCGACATTAGACCTAAAAAGGACAACTTGTATTTAATGTTATTCTTTGTGTATTTTCGGTCCATCACTGTTTGGCTCATTGCCAGATTCGATCAGCAGGTACATACCCACCCATACGATATGATATTGCATAGTTGTGTCAGCATTTGTTTCAATGGCTCACAAACTGATAGTTATAAGTCCACTAACTGGTGGTCAGATTACCTTTAAATTTCGGCAACACGAGGTTATAGGGGCGAAGCAATCGTCGAATAAGCTAAAAACAAAAATAAGGTACTTCCCGAGGTACTTCCCTACATTATTTTTACAATTGTTATTTATTCTGAAGGTGTACCTACCGAAAAGTGAATAGTTGGGCGTAACACGTTTCCACCAAAAGTAGACCTTTCCCTTTTCTACCAATACCCGTTTCCACCAAATAAGATCTACCTATAATTAAATTATGGTTAATTTAATAAAATAATTTGTATACTACACTTGTATTAAAATCTTCAATACAGTAATAAGTTTATTTAAAATACTAATGCTGGATTGAAAAAATGATATATTAGTGTATTTAGTTATGTATATATTGTATCTACTTATATATATATATATATATATATATAATTGCAGATTGATATTTTTTTTCAATTGTAGAATATAGTAGTATACAATTGTTTTTGTAAAAACATGGTATATAATTTTTTTTGGTGGAAACGGATATTGGTGGAAAAGGGAAAGATACACTTTTGGTGGAAAAGGGAAAGGTACTCTTTTGGTGGAAACGGGCATCGCCCGAATAGTTATACCGATTTCACCGATTTGAATACCTAATCGACGAAACCCTTGTAGTGAGATCTGCGAATCGACACAATAGACAAATTGCGTATTTTTGGTTTCGAATCTATTGGTGCTACTGGTTAAGAGAAAATTGTAATCATACACACGTGGTTCAGTACCCGAAATCAGCTCAGAAAACCATCGTTTTTTATAGACTACTCCTCGGTTTGAACTGATTCGTGTCAGAAATGTCAGAATGCTGTCATACACATACTAGATTTTGATGTTAGCTCATGGTTTCTATATAAAATAAAAAATATAAACTTGAATCCAATTGCCGGGTAACAATATATATTGTGACACGAATATCTAGGTCCTTGGATAAGCAAGTGCAGTAAAAACCGAGTTTTTCATGATATTTTCGTTTCGTTCGTTAAACCATACCATAAACATATGATCGCTGTTTAAATGTTATAAGTATACTTTGAGACATATAGACTTGAATGCATAACTAAATAGTTCATATTTTATGAACATCATGGTTCATATATGGGTGTTGCATCTTTTGTTTTTATTACAAACCTAATACTCTTAGACGTTTTTTTTTTATTAATCTAAAATCAAAATAAATGCCTCTATTGAACCTAATTTTATACTTTATAATGAATTGTGTGTATTAAAACTAAAATGTACATTCATATTATTTACTATTTTTAAATTTAGTGTAATATATATTTTAGAAACGAAAATTATATTTAATCTTCATTTATGTTTATTATCATCTTGCGGAAATAATATTTTTACGTCAAAATTTAAAAATCTATATTTTAGTAGAAATATTTAGACTTTGTTTAGAAATATATTAGGTATAACTGAAAAATGTGTGTTGCTTTTTAAACCATTTCACTTCCATTTAGAAAAAAGTTTGTAGATTTTCATAGTTATCCTGTACACTGTATTACTGTATAGTGTATATAGTATTAGACATTAGTAGGTACCTATTGAATTTTAAAACAACTCTTAACTTTCGATGTATACATCTTGCATACATCATGCGAGTGTGCGACATATTCTTCATTTTGTTTTTCATGACCCGTAACGATGAAGTGCTCCTTAACAGAAATGTACAGAAATTTGTATGAGACAAAAGTGAAGGGGTGAGTGGTTTTAAAAACTTGGGTTTTACAAAGAAAAGAAAATTTCACCGTGATACTTTTCACATAAAGCATTTATATATTGTCTATTTCAACATATTCTCAGTTGAATAAATATTAAATTAAGCCAGAAACTTATATATTAATTCTGAGCTGCAACTAAATGAATATAATGATTTTAAAAAGATCTATATGTTTTAATTTAAAATTGTTTTGATTGTTATCGCGTTTTGCAGCAGAACAATTTATATTCTTCAATCGATACATTTAGAGTAGTTTTTAGTAGAACATTTGATCTAGTTGTTACTTTATGAAGTCAAATTTAAGATTTAACACTTGCACTATATTTATAGAGTAAATTTTTTCGTTTCTATTACTTAAAACTTAAAAATAAATTGTAATTTGTTTGGACAATTTCAGAATAACCAATTTGTAAATCTGAATTATAAGAATAATTTTGTTGAAAAAAAAAACATTTTTCTAAGATAAGTAGTGAAGTTATTAGAATTTTTTAAAACGTCAATATTTTTTTTGGAGTGAATTAATTTAAAACGTACATACATGTTTTTCAAAATTTCCTGACAGTATGTTTCTTACTTTATTTACTATCTTTATATTTCCACAACTTGAGTCATACGTTAAACGTATAAACATTTTTTCGTCAGACCTTCCTGTTACATCTTGTATATCGCCGATGAAAATCGTTTGCTATAAATTCTAGTGGAATTCAATATGTTATTTTTACATTTATTTGTTACTTTTTATTATTATTAGAAACATTTAAGTTATAGTTAATTAAATATAATATATATATGTTAGTACAACTAATACATTTAAAATCGGATCCGAAAAAACTAGTGGATTTGAAATAGGTATATAACAAAAAGACATAGTCAATTTTCTAGATTTTGAATTATATGTAATGATAAAGCATATTACACCAACAGCATTTATTCAATACTTACTAGTTACTACTATTAAATACATACATTTTAAAACTGAAAATAAAATAACTGTTAATTATTTTTATTTATTTATCAATGGATTGAATGATTTGCTTACAATAATAGTGTAAATTAGATATTAAATTTATATATTTATACAACGAGGTAAAATTATTTATCAGATCATTGAATGTCATATAATTTATTATGTTAGATTAAAATTTATTTTGATTACTTTATGATTTTTTACATATTTATTTATTGTTCTATTCAATGGTATGGTTTACCTATTAGTTAAAATTGATTACACTTAACATTATATGATGTGTACACTCAAGTGCGTGTAAATATATTTTGTAAACATCGTCTACCTTGACATATACTACACACACACACTGACCTCCTCTTATATTATGATTATTTCTTCGTTGCACAGACTATACGACTTTCTCGTTACTAAACGTCCAGGTTCTAATACTTACACATAGAAACCTAACGAACAGTAGAAATCAGTTGCCTACCTATCTATATATACACATACAGTTTTAAAAAAAAGATGCACTGGACGCACTATACACATAGTTGCACTTGTGAGTTATAAATATTTATAATTTCAGAAAAGTGTGATAATATAATCAAACATGAGCTATGTTTGCATATAAGTTCGAATTTGTATTTGTGTTGTTGGAATAAATTGATACAAAAATATATAAATATAGAAAATGCCTTCTTATTTTACTTACGGCATAGTAACTTATACGATGCATACGATGCATAGAACGAGTGTATAAAAATAGTTTAATATGAATTAACTGCAACAATCCGGTAAAATATCATAAGTATTTTAATAGATTGCAGTAATATATTATGCAGGAATGTTTATTTTGTATACTGATAACACGTATAAAGGTGTAGATTTTTGTATTTTGATACATAATTTTTATGAATTATAATAATTTAAGGGTAGTTGATATAAAACTAAATCTAAAAAATAAATACGTCTTATATATAACTATCAATCCTTTAGGATACTGGTTACAAGTTACTGGAATCCAATCGTTCCATATATCATTTGTAAAATTAAAAATTATGTAATATCGGAAACCAATGCAGTTTTGCTAATAAAAAAAAGTTCAATCTTGTCACGTTCAATTTACCACCTTTATTTCGAATTTTATACGTGTTATATCGCTGAAATAAGATAAATAGTTGTTAATGATTACTATATCACAATATTTACGCTTGTATAGTTATCCATCCATTTAAATATCGTTTAAATTACGTTCTAAAAAATAAATTATTGTATAACAGGCCAAAAATACAGTGAAGTGATTAAAGGGAAATAATGTATGTGAAAGAACATCGACAAAGAAAATCGTGAAAAACGAAAAAAATACTTTATATTTTGTAGTTATGTGTATGTGTCGTACTGTTTTGGATCAGACAATTGTCTTCAATCTCCAATATTGAGGGTGGTTTCAGCCTACTGGTAGGAAATGTAATTTAATATTAACATATTACCTAACCTATTAACTATTTTTAATAATTGAGATAAACTCACACAATACAATGGGATAAAACGTGTCTAAACGAAAGACATCCGTATATTAGTAGAATATATTTCTTAGGATACCCATGAGGCGGCAATAGTAGTAGATTTCGATTAAAATTATAATAATTATGGAATTATTATTATCAGCAAAAATATTTACAACTCATACCTGAATAAGTTTATAATTATTAAGAAGATAACAAAATTTGTTTAATAAATTATTATTATTATTATTTAATAATGGGTGTGATGTGTGCACTTAGATTACGCTTAAGCTTTAGGTGGTTATGTTAAATATTTTGTATTTGTTTACCGAGCGGTTCTGTTAACAGTAAACATATATTTTGTTATTTCTAAAAGTAATTCATTTTTCAGTAATTATTTCTCTATGAGGACTTTTAAATTTAAAAATATTATATTATATGCGAATTTTCTATTTTTTATCGTCATACGTATTTAAATGTAAACCAACATTTTTAATTTCATATCCTTAAGCGGTACATTTTTTGTTGTTGAAAATGTTGAAGTTTATAAAAGGGGACATTTAACCATTAGTTTAATATTTAATAAGGCATTATGTTTTGACAAGTAGAGCAGTAGCATTGATTTTATAATATTGTAAAATCAATGACAGTAGGAATACTCCAACATTCTGCAGGATAATATACACTCGTGACAAACGACTCATCTAAAATTTAAAGGTAGGTGTATGCTTGATGGTTTCGAAATGACAAGACGTGTTTATAAGTTAAAATAATCGCCTGTATCGTATGATATATATTGTACTTGTCTTCCGATGTTCCGAGTGACTCACCACAATGGTCTCCCCGGCGTGTACCTATACAAATTATTTTTAATGCGATTTCGTCGTCTCGTTCCGACTGATAACAACAGTAATACGTTAATGGTAATGACGGGAAACGACGATAATGGTGGTAGTATAATAATACCCATACACCCCGCGGAATGATGATAGTAATAATTATTATTTTAGTATTGAGACGAATCCGATAATGATCGGTCCGATAATCGCATTCGTCACGTTCCGTCCGAATGCTCATTGCTCATTTGCTCTCCGCTTCGGCACGGTGCAGCAGTCTCCTTGTCGCGAATGTGGCACACGCCAGTGGCGAATTTAAGGAAAGCCCCGAGGTGCCTCTCCCCTCATCGGCCTAAGTAAAAAAAATAAAAAAATACCTATTCAAATTTATCGTCTATTTGTATGCATTTAATAATTATACGTACATCAAAAAAATTTATTTCTTACTCATACCTATCATGATTTGATTTACTAAGGTAAGCTTTAAATAATAATAATAATAATAATAATTGAATAAATTTAAGATCGGCATTTTGGACTGAAGCCACAAAAAAAAAAAAAATTAAACCCTGGATTCTCCACTGACACACGCCGTTCTGTTTTCTGAAAAAAATGCGAAGTCGTTGGGGGGGGGAGGTAGGAAGTTCCGCGTTGTCCGTAGTTAACGGCTTATTTATTTTTCGTAAACTTGTAAGGGCTACTTTCAAATTACAGAGCTTATAATATTTGTCATTAAATTTTGATAGTTAAAGGTAGGTTGCATAACTAGAGACCATGAGCGCGGCTGCTAATTTTGACTGCTGCTGCAGTGTTTTAAGCGTAGAGTAGGTAGTCAGCTCACAGAAGTTCTTAGTAGGCAGGAACATAAAAGATTAAAAGTTAAATTTTTATATGCCCTTTTTCTATTTTATAATTTTAAATTTTAAAACGATATGTATATAAAAAATATACGTTTTATTGTTTTAGATTAGCGTTAATCATTCTGAATTGAATATTAATTCAACTAATCAAATAAATTCAAATTGTTTCAATACCATACAATTTAACTGTAATATTATTTTCAATCGAGTTTTAAGGTGGTGTGAGATGGTTATGAAATTCTATACTGGGTATTGGGACTTAAACGATATTATGTAGCTACAACACTGTCATTTTAACCACTAAATAATTTATTTGAGGTAAATTCACGTTGATAAACACTATATGTTTAAAATTTAGCAATTAACTCCAAATTGTTGTCGTATTTTAATTTAATATTTAATGTTTACATATAAAAGTTACATTGAAGTTACATGATCTTCCATTATTTTGTAATATATTATATTGTGTTATATAATGGCATTTAATACCATAACTGGATAACTGCTTATTTTTATCAGCAAGAACTCTAACACAATTCAAATAACTTAACTGTAAATTGTATATGAATGGTCATTTTTATAAATTATCACCACCAATGTGAATATTGATTTTTTAGTTACAATTTAGAGTTCTTGTTAGTATACCTATATATTATAATAAATAAAAGTGGATATTTTAAATAATTAAAATTCCTACTTTTTTGTTTATTCATATTGTAGAGTGTACATTTTCACATCCCGTATATAATAGTTTGTTAATTTAACATTATCCAATTTTTATTTAATAATTTAAGTCAGGTCATAATCATAAACAATTGTAGATTATAACATTCCAATAGAAATTCTCTGCGCACAAACACACAATGCACGTCATATATATTATATACATTTTCAAATCTTTGTTTTACTTTTATTATTCATTTTTTATCGCATAATATAAAATTAAAATAACTTACATATACAGCTAAAAGCATTATATTTGATACGAAAAAAAAAAATATCTTACTTGAATACACTATTAATTATTACAAAAATTCATAAATAGTAGGTAATATTGATTGTCGTGTATTTTTTGATTCCCTATCATTCTCTATCATTGTTGTTAATTTCCTCCAAGTTACGTTCATGGAAATTGCCTAACCCTAACCTATAGTGTGTCGTTGGATGGTTTTTTTCAATAGTTCTTAAAACCAATCGAGTTATCTTTACGTTTTAGTTTTATGTGTCAAAAAAGTTATTTAGTAGGTGTTAATGATGATATTATTATACAGAAGTAAGATTTTGATCGCAGTTTGAAATGTATTTCGAACAAAAAACCTTAAAGATGAATGAGACTACTTTTTTTATTCTTTTGCCAGCTGGGTCGTAAAATACATTCTATTATAATGTTTTTGAATACCTTTAATCCTGGTCTAGTTGGCCTACATTGCTATTTGCTTTACTACTTGCCGCATGTAATATGATATTTAGTGGGTTATGTTATTCGTAGGGTGCGGACCCCGTGCAGGATATTGTTATACATATATAGCGGCTCTAGTACACGGAGAATATTATTTTATTAATTCCTCAATAGAATTGTTAATTTTTTTTTTTTGATGAGTTGTAAATTATATTGTCGCATGGTTATGGGGACGGTAGTGCAAAAGTTTTAGATCGACTTAGGTTTTCGGGTTATCATTCCGATATATACCTAATTAGGTTCTTTGTCTACCTATTTTAAATTAATTATGTTTTAAAGGTTATAAACTTATAGGTATGTGATAAAGTGCATGTTTTCGCACGTAGAAAAAATGTCGACATATATGAGTGCTTTTACGTTTTAAATTATCATACTCGCTGATTGCCATGTCATATCTTTAGAGTGTAGACCGTGTGGTGTCATGCTTACACGTTGCTACAGTAATAATTATTGTTATTGTCACGCACTGATGCAAAACGTACATTTCTAATAAGTATTTTACATTCGATGAGTCACTTAGTCCACAAGACTAATTTTCTATTAAAACTACAAATAAGCAATTGTTAGAAATTGTTTTCAACTCGGGTTTTAAGGAGTAAATTATTTACTTATAATAATAGAGTTAATAGACAAATTTGGTATGGATGAATTCGATCAAGTGAACCATCAATATTATTGAAATGTGGGAATGTGATTCTAGATTTGTTTAGTTATGTTTACCAAAGCCGTTATTGTTGTTGAAAAAAAAACTGTGTTTTTATTGATTATTAGTTTGGCTGTGAGAATTTATTTTATTATTCAGAGTTTTGGCCGATTTTATTATAATTATTGAATATTATAATATTATGTTTTTTAAGTTCCAAGACACAAAAATTAATTATAATATTTAGGTACTAGTTAGACTTTTTTTACATTAATTATTTTTAATTTATATTTTAAATTTTTACTCTAATTAAATATTCCAATTAAAATAATTTAAATTGCTTTAAAATGTTTCAAATTATGATTGTATTTTATTTTGATGGTCAATCAAACACAATTACCATTATATTAATTTGTTATTAATAGGTGACTAATAACCAATAAGTAATTACACTTGTCTCGGTTGTGCGTTTATAAGTAATAACTACTTTCATCGTGGCCGCATATACGACGTCGCTTACCTATTTGGTAGTTATAATAAGTGTTTAAAGTGTCTACATTTTTAATAATATTTTAAATATTATGAATTATCACATTCAAGTAAAAATGTTATGATCATTTTTATTTATATAAATAGGTATGAATTAAAGGAAAATAATATTTAAAATATATGCAATATATATGCAATATCGCCAATATGTATGAACTAAATTTTCGTACTTGAAAAAAATGTAATTACTTATTTCATTTATTAACTCGTTATATTTGTATCGCTTATCAGTTCAAACTTCTGTTCATAAAAATATAATATTCGTTGATTTGACATGTTTCAATCTTTCATGATTTGTTCCCCTAAGGGGTTCTCCATATAACCATTTGTAATTTAAAAATATCTATCAACATACATTCGTACCTTTAAAACTAAAAACTAAACAAATTGTAAAATAAGAAAAATGTGAGGTTTAACTGCATTTGCTATAGTAATGAATTGTTAATTTAGAGTTAAATTACAATATTGACATTAAACTAACTACCAAGATAAAATATTTGTAACAACATAGTTTTAAAAATGGCAATTAATGCTGCTATTCTCTTATTGTTTTACTGTAATATTGCTATTTTAGTTAAACACGAGTTATTCTAATGTGCAAGCTTTGCCTTAAATTATTTTATTTCGTTATTTTACATTTTCAAAGGTATTAGTTGTAGATATTTTAATTTTAAATTAAAAATTGATAAAATATACATTGTTCACATTGATTTTATGATAATCCTATAAAATTAATGCCTACGACATAATTAAATTGTTAAGTTAATTAAAATTAAGTTCCTAATAATCAAATATCACCTATTTATACTCGAAGTTTGAGTGTTTGATATGTGCTATTTTATAATTATCAATTTTTTGAGTGAAATGATTATAAATTACGTGCCTTATTGTTTACCGAACTATTTCCTCTGCGAAATAATATTCTGAAAATCTGAACCAAAATCCAATTAATGTTGCGGAAATAAAATATATTGTATTCCTGTACCGGCTGTACCCATTCAGAGATGTCTATACGTTTACCCTTCAATCTTAGGTTCACAGTAAATGCACCAGATAGAGTATGTGCTGGTTATAGTTATTTTAGTTTCCGAGAGATAGCGCTGTAGTATACTAAAACTTCAAAATAAAATTACGAGACCACGTTTTCGTTTTAAGCAATATGTTAAATTTATGATTGATAATAATATCGAAATAGTTTGTATATGCTTTTGTATTTTAATATTTTTTATTAAATTGCATCTCAAATTATATTAATGTGGTATTTAGTAATAAATAATAATGTTAGGCTTTGATAATAATTCGTATAAAGTATAAACATTTTAACCACTTTATAGATCGTAATAATTAGGGCCCGAATTTCAATGCAAAGTGCATTTTTTTTTTATTGATCATAGACAATGCTTTCCAAGTATAAAATTCGTTTCATGTAGCGAGTGTTTCAAAGCAAAACATTTTATTTTGCGTTTTTTTGTTTTGCAAATTTCAGCGTTTTTATGTTTTAAGAGCATTTTTAGCATTATTGGGTAATTTTTATAGTTTTTCATGCATATTCGTTCAATATACTATAGTACTTATCTATTTTTAGAATGAATAATATTGCCCTAAAACATATGCGTGTCAACATCATAGCAGTATCAAGTCAATTTTTCCAATTTTTTTTTTCAATAAAGTAATAAATATATTTTAATAATAAATTCCAAATTAAAATAACAAATTGTTTAAAAAATGGCATTTTTTGAGGTAAAATGCATTTTTTAAGGACATTTTTGGCTATTTTTTAGAGAATATTTGTATGGTTTTAAGTGCATATTCAAATCCAGCCCTAGTAATAATCAAACTTATTGTGTATGTGTATTAGTGATATTTATTAAACAATAATAGGTACGTTATTTTTGATTTATTCTTAAACTGATTTCTTATCATCTATTTTTCTTATTTGAACTTAACAAATCAAGATTTATAGTTATGATTTGGTAATTCAACTATGTTGATTTTTAGCAATTGAGTTATTGTCGTTATTGCTTGAACTATTTTAACTTATCAAATCACGTTAAAGTGCTAATTTTATTTAGTATTATTATTTTTTGATTTCAAATGTATTCACAAAATAAAATAGTAATGTAACAATGTGAGTTTATGTATTATATCTTGCATAAATATTAAATTAAAAAGTATCATTTTATGCCTGTTCAGTAGAATTCTACATCGACATTCTAGAAAAAATAATATTATAATATAAAATTATTAAAATATACTATTAATTTAATTATATTTTGTTGGTTTTATTTTATTGTTAGTTTATTTCTGAACTGTTTTAATATTCATGACAATACAGTTAAAAATAATTAAACAATTTGGTTAACTAAATGTTTAATTGGTTAACTAAATACTTGGCTATGGGATTAAGGTCAATAAATATGTAGGTATATTTGTTTTTATGGTCTTGCAGTAAATATGAATTATACATTGAATTATGCGTACAACAGTTATTAAGTTACATGTTTTATAAATTAATACTCTGGTAACCCTAAAATTATGTGTAAGATTTTTAATATAACCGAACAATATACATTTTAAATTAACTTCAAGATTAAATGAAGTCGTTTTAATTTTAAATAAGAAAGTATAGAAGTATAGTGCCATTTTTAGATTCCTTAATCCTTAATAATATGTAAATGAGATCTAAGTTATTAACCGTGTAAATTATTATCTGAAAAACCTAAATAAAATTCAAAATTCAAAATAGTAAATTTATTAATTGCATAAAAACTTTATTGTAAGTAACAAACGTTTAATTAAAATTAACATTACAATTCCAGTTGTCACCAAAAACTATTTTATTTCGTTGAAATGTAAATTATTTTTTGCTAAAACATATTAAATGCCTTTGGTTGAAACTATGTATTTAATTTATACGTAATACGCCCTTAATAAAATAATATAATTTATAATATTCATTTGGAATCATTTTCGTTTGGAATTCGAAGAAAATGTTTTTAAATTATATTATCTTCATATATTCAAATGATATTTGGTGTTTTCACAAAATCGATAAATAGTACATAATAACTCACTGCAGAAATATCATTGTCACTGTAATTATGAAATATCAATTATGAAAAAGTCGATCAATGGAGTTTGAAAACTATTTAAAAGGTTAATTGTATTCTAGTTTATTCTATAAAATATATTTATATTCTGATACCTATCTACATAATTAAGAATATTTTTTATTTTACAAATAAATCTTTACCTATACCTATGCTAAGAATTTGCATTCAGTTTAAGTTCAAAAAGTTATGTAGTTATTTGTTATATATTGTTATTTAGTTTACCTAATTAAAGTGTAATATATTTTGTATTCGAAATATAATTGGTAAGATTTAAAAACAATGTTGTGATTAAGAAATTTAGCTGTTTTTTTTTTTTGTTTATCAAAACTTTTTTACAGTGTTAAAATGATTCTTATAAATGAGAATTTTTTGATCATTATAATATACGTATGTTGGTGGCATAGTCAGTATAATGCATTTGTTACTTATCGATTATTATGCAGTATGCGACTATGAGTGAATGCCGTATATGATGGGTCGAGTAGTATTTTGAGGACGGTGAAAAATGAAGCATTTATGTGAAAAATAAATGAGAGACTTGACTGACAGTCGACAGATACTGTAGTTCACGCAGTAATCACGTTGGGTACGGAGTTATGAATGATAAGTTTGCCGCAGGAAAAGGGCAGGTACCTAAATAAACTTATTGGCATTTTGTGTTGTTTTACGTTCGAACACGCTGCGTCGTACTTTACCAGTATATATGTACACTAATTATTAACTATATCTATCTAGTTGAAATCAACGTATGATTTTTACTATGTCCATTAATTCCTGCGGAAAATCCATAACATGAGCTTGTCGAAGTCTAACCTAATTTTATTACATACTGAGATGCTACGAAATACTTTAAGGTTTACTTCTGACTGAGACTGACGCCTTCAGGGGCTATTAAAGTAGGGTAGTTATTATTGATTAACATACAATAAACAAAAATTAAATGACGAACCAAACTCTTATCCCCTAAGTATTTGACCGTTTTTATACTATATACATAGCAGGTATATGCAATTTGAGCTTTAAAATTGGTTCATAAGGGTCCTGTGTTTAATGTTATATTTTTTTTATCCAAAATATTTAAACTCAATAATTCGTTCACTTTTAATGTATTTTTATGATGCATTATTCGTATAATATGGTGACGTAATATATGGTATTATAATAATCTATTCATAAAATATAAAACAATATTCATTTAGTGTTTTACTGTTTTATTTGCACATTAGTAAGTTATAATGGTTAAACATTTATGATATCGTTTAATATATTATATTATCAAATATTGTTTTAAATAAATAAGAAAATTTTATACAAACCGCGGGTTTGCGATAATACTGCAGTTTTTGCAATGGTTTCATTCTTTAGTTGGATCTCAAGGTTTCGATTAAAATCATATTGACATTTAAATGTTACATTATTCGAGAGTGTAAACGTTTTTTTCACGAGAAAATATATTTATTTTCGATTTGATCTGAACACTACGTTTAAAATGTATAATATTTCTGAAATGGTAAATATAAGTTTTATTCGTTTGTCATAAAGAGTAGATGAAGTATCTTGCAACTTCTGGTTGTAAAATATACGTAGGAACCCGAATACGTAGGTTGACATGGGTATACAAATATACAATATAAAAACATGCAAGTGCGCATCACATCACTTCCACAACAAAAACAATTTTAAAGATCGTTGTTAATATTTAGTTTTGATGGTTTTTTACTTGTTCGTCCGACGTTGTAATATTACATCTTAATAGTTTTAGTTACCTGATGATTGAGTATTTTACTATTCATGTTATTAAAAAAAAATTAATTTGCTTATTTCATATGAGATTATGCAAAAGACATTGTCGTTGTCATGTTTTTGTAATTTTTTTCCGTTCATTTATGAGTGATCTCCACATAGCTGTAAATCTTTTTTGTGACAATTTTTACTTAGATGCTAGGTAGGTATTTAGATTTTATATTTTTTTAGTACCGGATCTCTGGTTTTTTAAAGTTAATAAATTCTAAGAATATGTATCATTTATGGTTGCAAAAATATAAAATTTAATAAAAGCTTCTAAACCAAATTTTTGAGTTTGTTAGTTTCTTTCTAAAACTGATTTATAAATACAATTATTGCCAAATACGATAAACTTGAATGATGTTGTTTATTATATTATTTTCAGAGTTTGTTTGTGATAATAAAAACCCCTTACCCAGTATTATAATTTTTAATTCCCTCTATTTTTCACACAAGCCAAAATGATGGATTACTGTAAAGGTATACAATGATTTTGTTATAACATAGAATATTTTATTTTAAAAAAAAATTCGTAATTGTATACACCATCATTTTTTTTCGTATTAAATATTATTAGTATGGAACATGATGTTTACAAAACATTTCTATATGTATAAGTATTATATATTTTAATATAATGTTATAATGTTATTATGCATGATGTGATGGAAAATATGTTTAATTTTAGTAAGCATTATAACAAATGTTTTAGCTTGTTTAAATTATAATGTAATTTTAAGTTTTCTTTAACGATATCTGATCCTCTTTAAAGATAGTTTGAACACAAAAATGTAAAAAAAAAATATTTGTTTAAAAAACTTGACCCTCTGATTTAAATTATAAAGCGTATTATAATTTACAGAATCCGTATACGAAATTCCATTCCATATTATAATAATTTATTATTTGTTATTAGATATTATAATATTTTTATTATGTTTACTAACGTATTAAAGTTTTGAACTGTACAAATATTTAACCATTATTTGTTTGTGTGTTTTAGGTAAGTCAAATTCTCAAAACTCTGGATTCCTCATTAACTACGATTTACAATGCAGTAGGTACATGTACAACTTTTGGTAAGGGATTTACATGCATTTTGGAACATAATAATAACAAAAAAAAAACAACAACAAATTTTATTTGATTTAAATATTAGTGATAACTAAAAACTATATAGGTACCAAAATGTTTGAATAATCTTTTGTTATATAACATTTATATCGTATGGCGCGTTCTGAATTGATATGCGAATTTGGTAGGTACCAACAAGTTGGTTACTAATCCCGAATACTGTAAGGTTAATGCCTGGAAGATTAAAAAACCCATTACCTGCATTATCAACATTGTTGTACAATTTACCTATAAAAAGAATCATCTCAATTCACAACAGTTGAATGTAAATTTCATAACATCCGTAAAATAATATTCAATATAAGCTTATTAATGAGTATACGTTGATGATTTACGAACATATTACGTATTTATTTACATACTAAATAAATGTTCAAACCTTAAAACAGAATTTTTCATTTACAAAGCACTAATCATGCATATTTGGATTTACGGGCTCCTACTTGGGGGTGATGCCAGAATTACAATCTAAATAAAGTTTGAACTTTTCATAACTCTAGGCAAAATTACGCAACATTTTCAATACCTCTATGCAGGGTGTGTTTAACGGTAGTACTGTAGTCTGTATTCCTGTACATTTAGGAATTTGGTGCTCTTCATTCTGACCTGAAACATAAATTCTTGTATGGAGAATCAAAATAAATTTTTCAAAAGACTTATATACTATGATTATCGTCTATCTTCCTTTTATAATCGAAAATCTCAATACTGCTAATAATCCCGGAAATCCCTCCAAAAACGAGAAATTATATTATATTAAATTGGCAAATATTAAAAATTAAATATTATATATATACATATATTTTTTTTTTTAATTCTTATGTTTATACATCTCTGTTATCATATTATGTTAATTGTTTTTCGAGATACAGATGAAATATTTTCTAAATAAAACTAAGTGGATTGATAAACAAACCAAAATAATAAATACTTACATGTTTCTTAAGCCGGAGTGTTTTTTCAATACAAAATAAAATTTCTCTGATATGAGTTGCATTGTTTTTTTGGAATCCACAATAGCTAGGATGTTTCATTACACACTGTTGTTATGTCTCACATGTTTGTCAAAATAATTCAGTTTTGCAATTTTCGGGAACGTCGTGCAAAGTCAAGAGTGCTGTTTTCTCAGTTGATTTTCCAATTAACGATGGAATTCCTCAATTCCCCATACAACCGACCAAGCATTTCGGTGGTGTTATCGTCGATAAAGTATAGAGACAAACAGTCTCCACCACAATCGATCAGCCACAGAAGTGGCCGTATAACTTATGATAAACGATTTTTAGTACTTTTCGAAATATGGCGTGACCAGGCAGTGTTGAGCAAAAAAACTATGACCAACAGATGATTAAATTTTATAAAGGTTATACCGGGTGATTCTTTTATCATTGAACACTCATTATTTCAAAAAGTATCAATGTTTTTGAAAATATTTTTTTACAGTTTCATGTTGTTAAAAAAACAACGTTTTTATTAAAAAAATTATGTTTTTAAATATTTTTTATCCTTATAATTTTTTAAGTTTTTTACTGAATGACTTTTGAATGACAACCTAGAGTTTTAATTTAATATTCCAAAGCAGAATATTTTTCTAAGTATTTTGATACGTAAAAATCGAATTTTGGACGAGTAGTTTATGATAGTTATAAGTATTTTAAGTTTAGACAAGTTGAGTAGTGGACAAACATTTTGCGGCGTAACCACTCCACTCCGCCAATCTAAACTTTAAATACTTATAACTCATAAACTACTCGTCCAAAATTCGATTTTTACGTATCAAAATAATTAGAAAAATATTCTGCTTTGGAATATGATATTAAAACTCTATGTTGTCATTCAAAAAAGTAAAAAACTTAAAAAATGATAAGGATAAAAAATATTTAAAAATATAATTTTTTAATAAAAACGTTGGTTTTTTAACAACTTGAAACTATGTAAAAAAATATTTTGAAAAAATTCAATACTTTTTTAAATAATGAGTGTTCAATGATAAAAAAATCACCCTGTATATTAAATTTAAAACTTATACCTAAACATTTAAATAAACATTTTTAATTTATTAAGCATTAATTGTATAAAACGTGTCAATGGTCAATAATTAAATATAATATTAGTTAAAATATATTTAACGATTAAGTAAGTTAAAGCTAATCATGGAAAACGATAAATTGATATCATTTTTATTCGCAGAGTGCTGGAGTATTGTTTTTTTTTTACAACCAAATCGTAGTTATTTGAACATCAATATAATAATCCATTAAGTATTGACAAACTCAAAACCTCGGCGAATGCATGTTTATTAAATTTATCAGTTTTGTAATATAGAAGTTTTCTTTATATTTTTCAATCATAGATGTTTTTTTCGCACGTTGGATCTTGCAGGTGATTACCGCAGTCATCTAATACACTCTAGCTTGAATTATACTCTGTTCACGTATTTTCTAGAAAACTTATTGAAGTAGAGCCCAATAGATATGGATAATATGGATAACCTGCAAACGAATTAAAATTGACATTTACCAGCACAGAGCTTTTTGTCGCGACTGTGTACCTATACCTATGTTTAAAATAATGAGTTTTTATTTCTTTCTTTTTGCATCGTAGTTTAATAGTTCTTTTTCTCTCCTTGTTAACTATGTTTATTATTATTATTATTATTATTATTATATTGCATTCTGCATACGCGCTGTGATGACCATTGGTCTTGTAACCTCGCGTTCCATATTGTATATGAATACTTAATTTTAGTCCGCATTGTACTCCGTCGCTTCAATACAGAGTGAAATTTCGCTACATTTCCTGTCATTTACTCTCTGCACGGTTAGGCACTCACACACACACATATACACTTTCACTGTGCGGGGTTAGGTCGAACCAAATGCAGCTACGATGATATTGTTTATGGTATATTGTATAACCCATCTAAAAATACTAAGTCAAAATTAATAGGTCGCGTGTACATGTGACGTCATATTATTATACTTATATATAATATTATGTGCTTCTAGAAAAAAAAAAAAAACGCTATAGATACCTTTATAATATAGTATATATAGACTATAATACGTTTATAACAATATATACTTATATATAATATACATTAATAATTAATATCATAGACATTGGCCGCCGCCGCTGAAGTCTGTCCTGGTGGCATCTGGGTCGCTGTGGTAGTGTTATTATGTAGCAGTCCGGTTGGCCCGCAGCGGTCGTGCAACGGTCTCTCTCTCTAATGAATTGGCTTCCAAGACGAACCGGGAAGTCACGTCATATCCGAGTTCCTCACCCCTGCAAGGGGTTAATTAAAACCAGACAATCCGTTACGGTTTATGTTCCATTACCCATTACCCTTCTCAACTTGAACGTGAAAAATGTAGTAATAATAATAATAATAAAAAAAACACAATATGTAGATGGTGCGTGTGCGCTCGTCGCTTTTCTCTTGACGGTTAAATAATAATAATAATAATAATAACACAAAATAGCAATAATCTGTTGACATTGCAATAAGACTATGGGTAATATATACTATATTGACGTGGATCGTTGAACGTTCAGTGTCGGGGAGTAGGTAACAAAGCACAGACATATTATTTTTTTATTATGTATGACCTAAGTACGATTATCGTTCTATAATATAGGTACTATATTTATTCTATGTTCACTTGAGATGTTCAAACTGCATAATTTATAGAGAACTCCAGCAGACTGTCTTCCAGAATGTGTTATTTATTTTTGTTTTTGTTTTGCTATAGGTTTTAAGTTCTACTTTCAAACTTTTATTCAAAAAGTACGTGATTAGATTTTCCAATAATATAATGATGCATGCATTTTAAATTTCAAGGAAATTAAACTTTTAAATTAATTGTATTTTGGATTAAAATTATTTACGTGCACTTTCTTTGTTTATTTTGGTGTTTTTTTTTATTGTATTGGATCACAAAATAATCAATAGTATACTATTTTTATTTTACGATTATTTTAAAACCATCGCTCAGTTTCCGTGTGAAGATGAAACGTAATTTTTTATATTTATTTACAATTTTTTTTTATTTTTAATTTAAATAAGGCTTCAACTCCTGAGGTTATTAGCCTGCAGTAAATACAAAATACAAAATAGTTGTCATAGAGTATTGATCTTAAAGCTATGGGGACACATTATGTTTGACAATAGAGGGATTTTGTAGAGTATATGTACATTCAATTATTTTTCTAAATTAATTTTGCTAAGCCTATGTTTTTAAAAAAATTGTATATGTTTTTGGAGTTATCTTCGCCAAGTGCTTGTTGCATAGTTAATGAGTTCCCGAGGATTTGTCTGGAGTTGGTGAACTTTGGGCATTCTAGCGTGATGTGTTTAATTGTCAGCGCTTTGTCACAGAGTTCGCATGTCGGGCTGTCTTCTTTTATTATGAGGTGTAGGTGTGTTAGGCGAGAGTGTCCAATCCGGGTTCTTGTGGTAACTACTTCTTCGTGCCTGGATGAGGATGGGGGAGTTTTCCATGGTTCGACTGACGGTTTAATTTCTTTTAATTTATTTGTGTTTGGAGTCTTCTCCCACGAGCCTTGCCAGTGACTTTTAGTTAGATTATTTATTTTTTACAATTATTTATTTGTAAATATAAATGCAAATTGTTTTTAAACCGTTTCAGTAATATTGTTAGTTATTAGTTATTACTATATAAAATTTAATTTCATATTTTTCAACTGTTTTGTAAGCGAGTGATTGAAAATACCACTTTGATATTTTATAATAAATATAAGATCACTTTTTTTTACTATGATTGATACCTACGTGATTATTTATGCTAAAAAATTGTCCAATTTTATGCAATCCTCTGGATAACATGTTGAGTATTTGAATATTTTTAATGTCTGTATGTCGTGGTCTTGCTCAATAAATCAGGGACACCCCGATTGAAATTAAATACTAGTCACGATTTTATATTAGTTGTTTATTTTAAAAGATTTAGGTTTGTAATTAAGCTGATACTTAACGCTCGAATTACTACTTTATTATCGTGATACTTAAAATGACCTTTGTCAGCATATTATTATTTTTTGAACATTTCGATCAATATGACATAATATTGTGATTGTACGTTATAATTATATATTTACAAGAAGACCGTTAAAAAAGTTTTAAATAGGTTTTTATTAAATTTTGGACTTGACTAGAATGTTATTTTTGGATTTTCTATTAGTTTATCCATTATTCTATAGTAAATTTTGTATAAAATGAAAGAACTTTTTTTTAAATCTTACGTCGACATTATTTTGAGATATATTTTTATTAATTGTTCATTTTGTCCTTAAAAACTTGGAGGCTTATAAAGTTATAAAGTTATAATAGTATTTTAATCGAACCATTCGAAACATATTATTCACTATATATACCTTTGTTTCTAAAATGTTTAACTATTAATTGTTTCTTATAGTTTGTTAATATATATATATATATATAATATATGTGTGTGTGTGTGTGTGTGTTATAACTTATCGACATAAATATAATTGTAATCCTAGCTTCGCTAAGAATCATTAATGATTTATCGTTGCTTTCAAATTTCAAATTATAATAGAATGTGCTGCGTGGCTTGGGCTGAAGTCAGCCGAGCGAGACAGTGCTTAACCCCTCGTATCTGCCACAGTTTCCCGCCTCGTATCTCGTGTTGTTTATAAATCGTAATTAATTTTCCTATTAGTTATCAATTTGTTGTACGATGTCATTGCAATCAAAAAATAATTTTAACCATCGCTAATGGTTAATTTATTTACTCGGCTTGTTCATCAGTAAGTACCAATATAATATGGTCATAATTTGGGTACCTATGCTATTACACAACTAAATATTACATATATTATTGATGTAAGTACATAAAATTATGTGTTATTAAATCGCTGATAATGATTTTAACATTGCACTAAGTACCTACACATATCAGTTTTACTCTATATATATATATATATATATTATACCTACTGTGGTTATTCATTATATCGCTGTTGGGGCGTTATCCGTGTAATCTTGTGGGACATTAACTTCTCAGATGGATTTTCTAGGAAGTTTTGGGTCAGGTTGACTTAAAACTAAGTTGGGTTACTGCTGCTGTGTTTGTGTACACTGTATTACGTACGTATTTGTAAGGCTGTAGGCTATGATAATGTTGTATAATAATTATGGAATCACCGTTGGTTGCAGTGTTTTTTGTATGCTGCTGCTGGTACCTCAGTTGTCAAGTATATAGTTATCTCAAATAGGTACAGCATATGACTACTGTTTGATAATGCCGATGTGATTTTATTGAAGTGGCTGCTTGTAGATAGGTAGGTATTATAATATAATATGTAGTATGTACATACACGAGGGAATCAGGGAAAACGATTTCGATGTAGTAAATTATAGTCTTTATAAATCTCGCATGTACGCCGCCGACTGAACCTTTTTTTTTTTCTTTAACAAGTTTCAATAATTATTACTGAAGGTAATAAAGAAATTTATCATCGAACTTAATTATAACAATAAGATGTGTGTAGGTACAATATACATATTATACACAACGATTAAAAATTTAAATGTTGTATGATAAATTATAATAGATACATGATATGTACATAACACTATGTATAGTGTTATGTATATTTATTTGTATATAATAGTAACTATATTTAAATATTTGTATATAATATTTAATTATTTGTATATAATAGTAACTATATTTAAACAAAAATAGTAAACAGACTTATATTTGTAATGAAACACATAATTCGCACGAAAACTGTTTGGAAAATGACGAAATGCGAATTAAATTGACCGATGGCCGTAGTGTGTTGTAAATTTATTTGTGATGTAGGTAGTTGCCTAATATGGTTTAAAGTAACCAGTTCAATCAATGAGCTTTTCATGCTGAGAACATATTGCATATGATTTTTTTTTTTTACTTCATGACGAATAATGACATAACTGGTCTTCTGCAGTATTTACAATTCAATTTCAATTTCAATCGACAAAAAAAATTAATCTTGCATCTTCATTGAAGTATTGAACAATTCAGTGTTACGAAATAGTATATATTAATTTTTTTTTATATATACATATACATCCTTTAATCAATACTTACGTATGTTATATGAAATTTTGGATTGTATTATTATTGTATCAGTCAGATTTTAATTTTAAATTAACAGCGATTGTATATGATATATAATAACACATTGTAGGATCAGTTGTGCGTAAATGTATAATATATATAGGTACTATGTTTAATATAAAATGTGTATAATGTGCGTGCGTATAGACATCCTTCCTCGTCTTCCGCAAAGTTATACCTCATGAGAATTATCATAATATGAACAGAAGAAAAAAATTCAAGTCCATTGGTGTTTAAAGAGGTCCTTGGCCCTTGCTGCTGTTTCCCTATATGGCCAAACGACGTGCTCGAAACCGGTATTTATCATTCCAATCCTATTCAGATCTGATTTTTTTTTTCAATAACACACGGGTATATACGGGATCCCAGTCAATTGATATAGCGCGTTAAAATCCGTCCTTGGTAGGACAGTTTAAAAAATAAAAATAAAAAAACCAAAAACAATCCGGATTTTTTTTCTCCAAAACTCTCGTTAGGAAGATAAATCGCGCGTACTTGTTCGAAGAACTGGGAACCATTAATTTCTATTGCAACACCCGTGTGTATATACGTCCGTATGACGTAACTCTTATAGCTTTTTTCTCTGCGTGCGACCTTGAAAAACTGTTGATTTATGTGGTCGGCAGTCTTTGCATATGGTCGGACTTGGGCCGCTTTAAGCCGTCAATCGAATACTATTATACTAGTAGAAATTTTGAGAGATTGTTTATGCGTTTACATTATTATAAATAGAAAAACTATCGGCGCGTAATATTATTAATACGATATAATATTATTTTGTTCATTTTCACTTTCATGTAGATTAATCCTACTCAATTTAAATAAAATATTGATGGTTTCGTATTTGATTAGATTGAAAGTTCCGAGCAATAGGTATTTAAATTACTATTACGACCTAACTATAATATTGTGCTCGTTCGATATTGTTTAAGATTGAAATCGTATTGGTTACTGTAGGGATTTAAGTGTCTGGTCCAAACGAGCGATAAGTACTATAATTATATAATTATTTGATTAGTGCTACAAGAATAAATTAGTTTAGTATATATGTGTGCATAATGATTATTCCTTATATTAATCCATTTTGATTTTAGAACTATTATTATTATTAAATTGTATCAAAATTATTCGTGTTTCATCGGAGATAATGGCCGAGTTTACTTTCTTGTAAGGTATCTCGAAAGTATATACTCAAAATGTCAAAATTAATTAGTATACCTACGCCGCCGCGTTCAACTAAAATTCCAATAAGATTCGTGATTTTCATAAAAAACTACGATCGTAATAAATTATTATATTATTAAGTTCATGTGCAGTTCGCCAGTTATGATGTGAAACAATTATTATTATGTTTATTCGACTTTAATTTATTATAATATGCTGCAGTCACGTCAGCGGCGACGTCCTGAATGTCTATCTCTCTCTCTGGCTGTCGTCCAGTCAACATTTCTCCATCTCCCCGTTTTTCTCCCTTATAGGCTATATATACGTCGCGTTTCATTATGCAATTGTTTTTAACTGATAAATCTGAATCGTGAATACGATTTCACCAGTACAAAAGGTCACCCAAAGATGACCCCCCGAGTAAGAGGGCGGACCACATAACCTACCGTGGTTAATCTGGTGCACGCGGTCACTTTCGCCCAGTCTAAATACTGGTTTTGCTTATCCAGTACGGCATAATGATAATAATATGATTTAACTATTTTTATTATTATTATATTATATCATGTGTGTTCCGTACGTGCGTGGACCTATTAATTTGGTTTCCTGTCTGAAATTGATCGGTTATATATACCAGCCATTTGTAACATCTGCAGCGGAATTAAATGCACCGTCGTCGTAAATGCCTACTAAAAAAGTAATAGTAAAAAATAATAATAAAAATAATTAAATACGCATACGCCGTAGGTACATGCCTGTAAAAAGTCTGCCTAATGTGAAAATGTAACATTTGGCATACAGCCAAAGTAGTAATGTGCACAATAGGATCATTTCACCTACGCCCCACATTTTATAATACGACCAAGCTATTACGATAATCCCTCCAGGCTTTAGAGATATATAATGCAGTGTTAATTTATGACCTCTGGCTACTTAAAACGTTTGTTGTCAACGTTTATGTATATTGACCTTTAACGCAACTGAAGTATTTAATAATCGAAAACTCTATTTTATAGTTACACAAATATGTATCTCGTTTTGTGTAGGTTATGCTGTATAAAATATAAACCTACCACCATCAAACAATAATATTATGTTGATATTTATGTCTATTAAAATTATTTTAACTTATGAAAAAAAAAATCATAATTTAATATTTGTTTTTGAACTTTCTCGTTATATGTATAAAAAATGAGCAGTTCGTTTATTTGTACTTAAATTTTATTGATAAATAAAACAACATAAAGTATACATAGATTGACTAAGAAACTGTCTTAAATTAGTTGTAAAATACAATATTATAATATTTTTGTAATCATTTCTTGTGAACACGTGTTACTACGTACTTATAAGTATTATTATTAAGTATACGTACTACGGAGAGTTTTTTTAAATGTTTTTTTTTATTAATATTGGAAATCTGTTACATAATTGTCTGCCTTTTATATTAAGTTGTGTTAGTTTTGCAATACTATGCAAGTTGTAACCTTTTACAACCAACTCGTATTAAATGCATTTAGGTGAAACACATTCACTTTTATTAAAACTACCTATTATTCATTTATATGTATTGGTATTTGGTACCTAACAAGTAACAGCTATAACAGTGTTCTGTAAAGTTAAAAAAAAAAGTGTGATCGAATTTTATTAACAGAAATAAATATAAGTTTTTGAGTCCTAGTAGTTTGTGGGGTTTGAGCCTGACAAGTTTAAGAGAAAAGTAATTGGCGTAAATTTACAGGAAAATTATCGGTTATTACCTATACACTAAATATATTGTGTATATGGTATTATGGTAACTGTTAGAAATTTTATTTTTCGATACTGGTCTTAACAAATATGGACAACAGATAAACAGACACTGTTGTTAAAACATTTTTTTTTTTATGGTTCCTGTAATGTTCGTATATTATAATTTAACCAGTTTTCTATTTAAGCTGGCAATAAGTATGTTCTGTATATTATTATATTCTAGTAATGACATTTTTTATTTGTTTTTAATTGTGTCATCAGTGACGACTTAGTAGCAGATTATTACCATTATTATAATTTTAGAATATTATTATCAATAACTCTAAGCTCTATAATGGATGCCATATAATATTACAACAGGTGCCAAATTATGATAATTGGGTGAATATTGCGTATTGTTGTAAATCGTTGTAAAAATTCCATTCGCGATATTGACACGCAGTCAAGGGACGGGTCCAATCACAACACTAACTATTATCGACTAATAAACAACAATATGATCTACTAATACATGCAATATAGCATACGAGAATTTCGCTACTCATGCCAATCGATATCATCGTACCAGTGCCCTTAAGTGGATACGATGAGTAACTACTATTGGAATATTAATTTGTATATTGAACTTGACGCCATTGTATGTTTTTCTCGCTTCAGAAAATGTTGCTTAAATCGAAGCGCACTGTTTGGAAGTTATACGTAAACTATCTCCACCACGATAACAGCTGTATAGGCAGTAAACTCCGAACACGTGTTTCAGGAATTGCTTTCAAAATTGGGTGGGTGGGTGGGTGTGAGGGTAAAATAATAAAGTAGGTAGACTTCCATATCTTGTTGCTATAATTTTATTAAACACTGCACGAATTTCATTAAATTATGACGTGTATATATGCAATGTTAGTTTAGTCTGTTTCTCAGTATTCATTTGAAGGGACGGGTGGGTCAATCGAACTATTTTAACTGCCAGTTTCAATTTCATTCGGTGCCACTGTCTGTAGTCTACACTTCAAACTTAACCCACACGTTTCAAGATCAAAGGTTGTGCTGGTTGGTTTTTATTCAACAACTGAAGACTCATTCGGTATGTAAATCCCGCGGTCGTGCTGTATTATTATTATGTTTTGCTTTTTACGTACAAAGCTAGTGAACTATTTATTATTTATTTTATTAATATAATATGCACACTGTTGAGGATGCGGTCGAGTTGGCAGCATGCGCGTGCTGGACGGGAAGGTCGTCGTAGTACCGGCGAAAAAAAATATAGGTAAACAATACCAAACATTATAATAATGAAATAACAATAATAAAAAAAAATAAATATGAAACAACGAAAATCGTAACGATAATAATGTGCACGTATATAATATTTATAATAATAATTATATGCTTATAAACTGTTATAATGCGAAACCGAGAAATATAACTGAACTGAAATTATTACAACCATAACCCGTTACGCGCGCAGTTCACATGTCGAAATGTATGTTTCGTCTGCGTAATAATAAATAATTCATAATTATTGCGGCTTTTTGACCTTCTTGATGGTTCGACCGATGTGTAATACTATTTTAATATTATTATTATTGCCCATCGACAAGTCCTCTAGAGAGACCCTCCGTAGTCGTGTCGACCAGAAATTATAATAAAAACGTCTCCTTTTTAGGTCGATGTATACGCTTATCTACCTTATCTCACTTGCTCAGTCAAAAATTACGATACCGTTTAAACATATTTAATCGTAAAAAAAATTCGATTTCGTAGTCGCGTCACGTCTTTTTCTTTCCCTCTTTTCTGTTTGCGATGGTCGAATTTTGTGTTGGTTCATGTCCGTGCCAAGCAATGATACTATTAGTTGGTATAATACTGGTGGTATAAATCCTATAAATTTGAATGCCGACAAACACAAATCCACTCACAAATATATCCGTTCAGAGTTGTCGATTCCATTGCCATGAACCTCAAACCATGTTTTTTAATTATTATGCATATATAATAATATATATAATAATTACTATAATTACTATTGTATCTAATGACCTAAAAAAAAATTTGATTATTTGTTGTTGATTTAATGTTCTAATAAAGAGAACGCAAATAACACGTATAATGTGTGTACGTGTCTACGAAATCGTGAATACGCGCTGTTATTTCACGTCATGTGCAATGTGCATTATAATATTTATAATACATATTATAATAATGTGCATTCGATTGAGCGATAGTAATCTGCGTTTACGGACGGGGTAAAAGTGTGAGCTAAAAATGTGTCCTGATTGTAATGATTAATACCCTGCAGTGGTGTAAAGCAATGCTATTATTGCATTATTATATTATGCGTGTGCAATTTGTGAATCACAAATTGTGATGCACTTTTATCATAATACCATACTTATTCGTTTTCAAACGTGCTGCTGTATATGAATTTGTTTTGATTTAGTCTAAGTATGATTATAAATTCTTATAAAAAAGACCGTTCATGTTTCGGCTCAGTTTTTGATGTTCTTTAATGTTTAGTAGCAGTTTAATTTTTGTGATTTGCAAATGCAAAAATCATCAGATTCGTCCGTATCGGATGATATCTGTGGCTGCAGTACTCTAAAAAGTTAAAAGTGTGAATTATGCTTATTTGTTGAGGTATTTACATAATTTTTAGGCGAACGAACACGAAGCGATTGTTCAATAGGTACAAATGGTTGGTTTTAATTTTTTATTGTTGTATCATTAATTTAATTATAATATTACTATTATCTGAACGTTATAATAGTTAATAGTATATTATGCTGTTATAGCATAATTGTATAGGTGAATTATTGTATTTGGTAATACAATTAATTGTTTATGTAATTCGATAATTGTATAGATTTTTCAATGTTAATGACAAACGATAAACCGCACAATTTGTAATCTTTTCAATTTTATTAATTATGCGAATTGAGTTCTGCGGGAGCCTGAAACATTGATCTATATACTTTTAATATTATTTAATAATATCGTTGTGCCATTAAATAGATTATAGCTCTAAATGAAATGGCCGTCGCAACTTATACACCATTTTGAAGCTATATACCTATCTATTATACGTATTATAATTTATAACGATTCAGTAATAAGGACATTGTAACTATTACAACTGAAATAAGATAAACAACATCCTGCCATAATCCGAGAATTATATATAAATGCGCTGAAGTGGTCTGACTCGGTTCGCTCGAGATAGCTCGACAATTAAAAATCAAGCAAGTAATAATAATAATTAATTTGCTTTAGAAATTAAAATTTCTTCTGAGTTTATCTTGGATGAACCTACTGCAGTGTTGTAGTTTATTATTAGTAGTTAAAACAAAACGTCCGAATGGGACGAAAGTCGTTAAAGTTATATATAAATACCACGATGGCATTGTAAAGCATTGAATGAGATCGTCTAACCGAAAAAACACTCGGACCTATATATTGTATACGACCGTTTCAGAGAAACTAAAAAAGACTACATCTGACCTGTTGTGAATATTTGTTTTGCATATTGTCCGCTTTTTCCGCTGTAAATTAGAACAGTTATTCTGCACAAGAGTTGTTTGAATGGTTATAAATATGTTTTTTTAATGCTTTTAAATATTGTATGTGTGTGTGTTTTCCCGTTGTTTATTATTATGCTATAATTTTTTTTTAGTTTTGTCGGACGAACTAAACTCGTTTTATTTAATGTTTATTTTTTCATTACACGAAATAAGCTTGCATTTAATGAAGAGGTATAATATAAGCAATAAGGGAGTAATAATATTCTCTAAACATTCCACAATATGTTTTTAAATAAAATATAACGGAGTATAGAAGTAAATAAATATAATATAGATAATTCTGTGACATTTATACTATATAGAAACTAAATAATATCATTATGATAATTCTTGTTTATTAATTAAATTCTCCGTTGAATTCCTAAATCATGTGCCTTCATATAAATATATAGAATTTTATATTTTATTTCCTTGTATATTATATTATACAATTTAATATAATTATAACATGCGCTTTGCACATAGAGAGTAGATAAATCATTTGTTTTAATTGGGTCTATATATATATATATATATATATTTAGTGGTATGGTTACAGAATTTACATGCACTGTATCAAATGTAGTTTAAGAAGAATCTACCTGTTACCTGTATTTATTATCAGTTGAATAATATGTATGTATTTTTCACGAATGAAGTAACATATATTTGTCAATAAGTATACGATGATGAGGTTTTTCAATTTCAGGTATTTTTTTTAGTAATTTTCTTGACTATGCATCACCCACGTTCAACTATTTATTTTACCTTATTTATTGATTACTGTCGAATAACGATTTTAGTTTTGTTTCCATACATTAAATTATAATATATTTATCATTCCGCGCCCGAGCTTTAAGTTTTGTGAAGACTCAGGCATCCGCCATGGTAATTAGATTGCCATTAGTGCTTGCGAATTATTATTAAAATGTATTAATAAAAATTGTTTTGAATAATGCAATTTCCTATTCTCATTAGGTGTATTGGTTATTTTTTTTTTAAATCGCTTGAAAACTTAATTAAAAATATTTTTTCAAAATAATAGTATAACACAACGCATTAAATATCAATTACCATATTCATCAACCATCGGCTATCGTCACTTTTATCGTATATGGTTCGGTCACGGTCACTATTTTTAGAGATTTTCTATTATTATGCAGATGAATGAGAAAAAAAATTATTTTACATTATATTCGTAATCACTGCGGCAGATTATAATAATATGTAGGCACCTTATAAAAACCTTATAGAACCAGATGGTGCGGCGCGCACTTCGGGGTGGAACAAAGGATTAATGACGTGCTCTGATTGGCCGACCTCGGAACAGTGTCATTGCATATTGTGGGTGTACTTATATATATATACAAATAATAATATTTCTATATGCACATTATACGTATACGTTTTACAATAAATAAGTAATCGGATGCAATAATAAATATCGATTGTGCAGGACTATACGACTGGCACATTCTCGGTGCCGCCTTATATAGTAATTCTTCTCGGATACGAATGACATTTCTTATTTTTTTAAATTTTTTTTTTGTTCTCCCTTAGCGTAGTGTAATATCATCGCCGCTTTCGTGGTAATACGAGGAGTTACCGGTTTACACGTTTACCGAAACGAAAAACACAATACATAACACGCGTAGGCATAATATTGTAATATGTGTCTTGTCGGGAGTTTATTTCTGGTCCATGGGCTGCTACACTTACACTCTCTATACTATATATAATATATTATGTGTTATATAATATTATATTATTTATGGTTATTGGTGATATGCACATTATTATATACCTATATTATAAAATATGTTGAATAATATTATTCATGCCTATCATAATATTACTGCCTACCCGCTGCAGTATGCATCGCATTTTGTGGTCGTACACCTATAATATATCTTGTGAACAGATAATATATAATATAATATCAAAGCGTCATCATCATCCCCTCCGACGCACAGCGGGCGACAGTCATCCGCAACCAGCATCACAATGTAAAAAAACGGACCATCTAAGTAGTATCACCCTCTCCCCTATTCCCCTCTAACCCGCGCACCCTGCAGACACGAGCACATCCATCCATCCTCCGCGTTTTCGTCGTCATCGCATCACACGCCGCATTTTATGTATACATAATATGAACCTATATAATATTATATATATACGATTATTCTATGCGATGTCGATTCCGTTAATCACGTTTCAGACGCCTTTTGAAGTTCGATATACTTCATAATGGTAATCAAATGCCCCGAGGCCAGTCGGGCCGTCGCCCGTCCGCGTATATATATATATATATATATACAATACACATAGACGGACGAACTCTATAACATAATTGAACGGTAATAATATAATGCACGTAACAATGACGACTGACGAGTGGAAAAAAAAATAAATAAGAAACTTCGACAAGCATTGTTATATATAATATAACGTGTAGTGAGGATTACCTCCACGGGCGCACACACATAGCCCAGACCGCCGATAACACCTTCCAGATAAAAATATGTGTTTCGCGCGTATAGATTGAATACTAAATAAATACTAATGCCTGCTCGTATAATATAATACACCTCTCCCGTTGAAAGAATTCGCATTGTTACAATATTATGTTATGCTGATAATGACAACGGTATATTTATTATTATTATTATTATTATTATTGCTAAACCTCGCGAGTGTGTGTGTGTGTGTGTGTGTGTTCGGCGGATATACAATATAATTACTGCTCGAGGTGTTGATTAACCGCCGCCATCGCTGCTGGCACATACGCACAAACTATGTGGTTGTCTCGTATGGTGGTTTTATTTTATAACATTATCATTATATTACTATTATATTATTATATCGACGAAGACGCCTTAAACCAGACGAAAATTATGCAACCACCACTGTATAATAGTAACCATCTACCATGTATATACAATATATACACGACTCGGTCACTGTTGCGAGGGTCAATATAATATCGCCGATTGCATCAATGGCTTTCTCCAGTATGTACAGAGTGAACATCTGCAACACTGCACATATCCGGGATGAACATGGGACATATTATATTGTTTTAAAAACGAATTATTCATAATATTATAATACACGTCATGACAAACCTGAAACCACTAGGGCATTTCGCTCAGACGAGTGCTTTGTCATATTTTCGTTACAGACTCTTTTTCAAACGAGTATAATATACAATACTTATATTGTGTTATATGTAACAGTGGCGTAGCCAGGGCTGCGCCCCGTCCCCCCGAAATTTGAAGACAATTTAAAAATTGTTTTTAATTGTCAATGAAAGTCGTTTAAAAAAATCTTAAATTGTAAAATTGTATTTTTAAAATTTAAAAAGAAAATTCATTGTTATTATTGTAATTTTTTTTCTACATGTTTAACTTATGAAAGAACCTAAGTAAATCACTGCTGTGTAAAAATTGATTGGCTCCCTCTGAAGAAAAATCCTGGCTACTGTTATGTTATTGCGTTTGGAGAAACGTCGGTTTTGCGATCTTGACAGTACCTACAAATCGAACAGTCACCATAATATTTTCTTGTTTAATTTTTTTGTTATATAGGTATCCCTCGCGACCGATCGGAACCGTTAACGACGAACACCACGACATTCATCCTCCGTTTCCACTGCACAGACGACATATCGCTGCACCGAGTACATAATACATATACAGTGAAACCTCTAAATAGCGGACCCTCTCGGTCGCTTAAATTTCGTCCGCTATTAAGAGGGGAAACACAATGATTACACATGACGCCGTTCCCAAAAATCCTGTCCGTTAAAATAGGTTTCACTGTAATAGTATAATCGTACTGTTGTTGAATCAATAAGATACATAATAATATTCTCGACTATATTATTATTCGACCCGCCGGTCGTCGAAGTCACCAATAACCGACAAATTTGTTTTTCACACTTTCGACGAGCTTCCGCTCGGGACATGACGCGCCGGAACAATGCGAACTCGCAATATTCACCGAGCAAGGACGGACCGGACGAATAAAACAATCGCACACACCTCTGGCGCGTTGGATATTTTTATATGTTTTTAACGCGTAAAAAATAATATCATAATATAATATATAGACGTGCAAAGGACGAGGCCGCAGTTTTACAAAACGCGAAATTGATTATACTTAGCGGCGTCGTCGTGCTCACCTATTATACACATAGTGACAACCGAACCACGTTTTCAACGGATTGATGTACAAATCATCATCTGCAGTGTTGTTTCGGACGTAACAAAACCTGCACGTATATATATATATATATGTGTGTGTGTGCATAGATGGAGAAGAAGGAGGAAGAGGAAGAGGCGAAGGAGAAGGAGAAAAAAAGGAAAATCTCAATGCTGCGGTTCCGCGGAGACTTGGTGCTCATCGCATAATAATATTGATCTCGGCGTGCGTATATGACCTTAGAATAAATATGCCGCAGCGGCGTATGTTACAAGCACACTGCCTCCGGGGAAACCGGTAGCTATATCGTCTGTTGATTTTTAAATAATGTTTCGATTACTTATATAAAATTATGTATTATATGCACTTACATCGGTGTATTACATGCGCATGCGAAACGTATCCAAACGACGTGCATTAAATATTGGTACGGAGAATTTTTCAATTGGGGGAGGGGGGATGCTTTAAAATAAAAAATCACTCAGTTGTCTCTAGAATAAGGTTTGAAAAATAAAGTAGATACTTCTTAGTCAAATCTATAGTAGTTATATAAATATTTATGTACTATGGTTGTAATAGTATTAGGCAAACACACGATTTAAGATACCATATTAAATAATGGATATAATATACAAAAACAAATAATAATAAATATTATGGTCAATGGTCAGACGGTTAGCCCTCCCCCCCTCTCTGAGCACGCCTGTGCGTACATATATAAAAATATATGTACGTATATGTATTCATATTTATGAATAAATGAAAAATCAGTGGTAATGTGCATGTGCATGCATGCAATTATTATTTTATTTTATTGGTTAACCATCAACTACATAGGTTATTTTCTAAACAAAAGTATTACATTTTTACTTTATCATATTATATTACTGTACAATTCAATTTTTTTAGATATAAAATTATGTTTTGATAGTTAGAAAATGGACCAATTACTTCGTACTGGTTTTCACGGATGTCTTTCCGCAGTGGACGATGATGTGTTTGATGGAGTAGTTTTTATTGCATGTTGGGCATAGTCTTTGCCATAGGTTTTGCGTTATTATTATTATTATTACAACCGTATATAAGTTCGCATTATGCTCACCCTGCATATCATTGCGTGTGTGCTATGGTTGGAGGTGCCGCAACCATGTTTTTGAGCTTTGACAGCTTTTGTAGGTTATGTACATAGTACCATTTCACTAACAACCGCCGTTTTTTATACATTTACAATCTAAATTTTAGACGATTGGTGGGCGCTCGAGTATGATAGAAAAATAGTTAAAAATCACGACTTTGCAGCTAACAAAACCGAAAATAAAGTCTCGTTATTTCTGCATTGACTGCGTATAATGGACTTTTAATTCCTCGCAGCTAGATAACATAATTTATAAAAGATAACATATGTTACAATCGTTAATAATTCAGTTATAAAACTGCGTAGGTATCTACAACAATGTTTTCTACGAGATAGCTCGTATGATAATAACCAAAATATAACCGAAATTGACTCGTTCCCTTGTTTGTTTTACCCGTGCACACCGCCCAACCCAAAGAACGCTTGTAAAATATAAAATTACATCCACTTTTTCGTGGTTACAGGTTAGATACGTTACATAATAATATACAACGTTCGGGTATACCCACAGATATAGATAATAAACTAGATTGCTAATTGAGATAATAAATTTGAAGTCAGACATTTATCAGGCCGCCATATTTAAGAAGTGCACCAACAACGTTATATTTTAAAATACCAATTTTTAAGCAGATAGTTTTGAAAAAACATAGTGCCAGATGCGTGCTGAGCTTTGGTTGTTCTATAATAGAGGTGGGCGAGACTAAAGGTGCGATTTTTTTTCGTAAGTGCTTATTTGTTCAAATATACACAATATATACGATATACTTAGATATAGATCGCATGTGTTATGATAAATAATTATTAATGCGGGTACCTAAAATAATATGTAAATAAATATACATAATAACATGACATTATGCCCTGTCGCTTTGTGTTTAGTTGCACTTTTTTATTAAAATGGCGGCTACCAACTTCAAATCTCCCCCCCTCATTACCGAGAAGAGCTATCTAGTTTATTATCTATATATGTGGGTATACCTAACGTGATGACGGCTACTTACTTCCACTGATCAGATCGATAATAATTCGTCTCGCGGTCGGCCGCCGATCACGCATATCTAAGCGCCTTATAAGCTTGCATATTATTTAGTGCCTTTACGACAAAATAATAATATAATATTTTGGGCACGTTTCTTTGTATTTATTAACATATTATTATAATAATATTCTATTTGGGCATATAATATCAGCATGGGCGGACGGCGGCGTGCTGTGCACCTCAATTTATTGTTATTATCTATGCGCGTAATCGATGTGCCTCGTCGTCGGTCATTAGACGCGCGGTGTCGACGTTGGCGCTATGATTTGCTGCTTTCATTGCCAGCTCGATTACTTAATTACTGGACTCGGAGACAAGAGGTGGCAATGGGGGCAATTCCCCCCCCCCCTACACTTTAACAAAAATTTAATTTGTATTTTTTTTTCTGGCCCGTCCACACCTTTTTTTAGTGTGATAACTAACGAATTCCCACTTCATCTATGTTCGTCGGATCCATTACTCTCTGGTTTGGAGACGAGGGATGTTTTGTACATTGTTTTGTCGGCGTTGTCTTTCGAAAGTTTCGCAGTGTAAGTGTGACAGTTCTACCATGAATATTACATAATATAAATACCCTTTATACAAATACTGCGCAATTATTCTCGCTCTCTATCTCTCTCTAGCTCTCGCTATATATATGTATAATAAAATACGCAGCAGCGAGTTAACAGTTTTATCTATCTTTATGATACCTACTCGCTGCAACGGTCTCTGGCAGACACACAGTGTTAATGATTCCACGAGCTCAAGTTTTATCCAATTAGTGCGTCGTTGAATTCTTGAAATTCGAGTTCATGTTGAAGAGCTCTGTTGTAGCAGCTGCAATGATGATGACCGACACGTTATTTTTCTACTTTTAGTAGTTTCCGGAACGCTTTTGATGTTGCTGTTTATTTTTACTGTATACGTATACTGCACACTGTCGGCAAAACATATTAATAACTGGTCGTTATATATAAATTCAGTCAAATTATGCAATGCTGCGCCAAAATGGCTTTTATTCTTTTATATTCCCGTGAATGAATCTGTAGCGTGGCGTGTAGCGAATGTACCGATGTGCTAGGTGTGAAGTAATAATATATTATAGTATAATACGCAAACGTGTAAAAAAAAAAAAAACCATTTGTAATTTATTGAAAACGTTGCGGCGCATACTTTGCTCGTACTACCATATAATGATAACATTCTGCAAACTACAATATCACCGCGTGTACCAGGGGTTCTAGATCATTTTAGGACCACGACTATGCCTGAAAAGTTTGAGAACCTCTGGTTTATTCTAAATATTAAACACAACAAACATAATATTATAGTATAATATTATGTTTTCATAATCCGCGCGTATTCTGATCGATTGGGTTTTCGTAACAGATAATAAATCATATACACTATATATATATATATATATACCTATAGTCGTATTATGTTTTGTGTGATATAGTAAAAATCGATGTTTTTTTTTTTTGAAAATTGTATTTAAACCTGAAGATGATGTATACAACCCTACCCACTCTGTAAGGATATTGTATAATTGTATGGACGATTATTGATTACAGAATATTGACGCGTTTGTCAAAAAGAGCAATAACATTGTGGTGTATAATCAACCTCGATGTGTATCGGTATAGACAGCCTTCGCCCGGCGTGAGGGAATTAATCAAAAATATATTATATGAAACGCCGTAGAGACACGCGTGTTGATCGGTTTCTTCATTTCTCCGTCGTCGGAACGCTAACAGTCGGTCGACGGGACTTAACAATACACATCAGCACACTAAGTCCCTATTATATTACAGTAATATGCACTCCTCCGCGTGTATGCGGTTGTACACATCATTATACTATATCGTTTGCGTCTTGTAATTTTGACGATGACAATAAAATCGATTGAGTTATTGCCGGTCTGTCGCGGGGGCGTATACACATATTATGCGAGCAAAACTGACATAACATACATTATGGTAATGCGTTTGCAATTTGTTGTTGTGTGCTCGCCTAGTGTTAATATAGTAAGAAGAAATAAAGAAGAAAACTGCCGCCTCCTCCTCCGATGACGTGAACAAGTGCGCACGCCGCCGCCGCGGCTCGTCTGTGGTAATCGCAGGCGGAGTTTGGATTGCACACATATAATATGTATATATTATATTATATTAAATATATATATATATATATATTTAGAGTTAACACCCGCCAGTCCTATTTAGGACGTAAAACGAGCTTTCTGCTGTATAACTGCACTCGACGCTCTCGTCCAGTGAGTTCGGTAGTGTGAACATTCGGAATAGATCATTCAAAAATGCGATATTAAAATAAAAAACCGTTTTCAATATTCTATATTATACTACGAAAGCGATAGTTATATTATCTACAGGAAACGAAAATAGTTTTTTAATTTTTTAAATTATTTTGGACAAATACGAAATTTGAAAAATTGAACGGGTAACAAAACGAAATGTTGGTGAAAATAAAATAAATAATATTGAGACATTAAAAAAAAAAAACCGACATCCAAATGACCAAAGTTAATGTAATATTTTTAAAAACCGATTTCAAGATCGAAAAACGTAAAATCCAAAATTAAACGTATATATACGATTAAAATGAACTGAAACGTGTACTGAAAATGATTACAACTTGTTTTCTATATTTTCCACCGACGTGGCATAAAACCGGAAATCGTTTTTTAAAAACGTAAATGAATTATCTACGGTGGAGTTGTTTGTATTTTTAATACTCATTTTACGTTCGATAGTTTGAGCATCAGTGCATTTTTATATTTGATCTTTTAATATTAAGTTAACGTGGAATAATGTTTTAATTTTAATATTTTTAAACGCTGCAGGAACCGTACAAGTATGGTCGTTTAAAAACCGCATCGATGACGATAATTTTAAACGAAAAAAAAACGTATATTAAAGCAGGAAAACGTAAACACCGTCGCAGTGTAACCACGGTAGTAATTACTGTTTAATCGTATTACGAGTAGAGAAAAATCGATCAGACCAAAATATCTCAAGACCTGAATAATTACATGCATGGAAAAAACATATTGTGTATGAACGTTGGTGTGATCAATTGGACGAATAACATTCAATACCATTACAGTTCGTTTGAGGTGCGCAAGTGTCCAAGAACCAGAGTTGAGATGTTTTAAACATTTTGTTTTAAACACTTGTTTAAAACATGTTTAAAATATCTAAATTAATCAAACATGGTTTTATTTAAAACGTTTAAAACAAATGATTTAAACATCATAAAAAAAACAATTGTTTAAAACAGAAAAATATAATTGATAATTCATGATAATTTATATAATTTAAATTGGAAATAAATAAACAATTTAAACAAAATAAGGATAAATAAAATTGACAATTATGTCTTATATATTGTATTATTATTTATTAATATAACTTGAAATAACAAATCTTCTAATTAATATAAAATGACATAGGTAAGAATAAATAACATAATAATTAGTTATCCTCCAACAAAAATAAAAATAAAAATTATAGCTGTACTAATTCTAATGGTATCCAATGTAAGTAGACATCAGAATGTCGCATCGTGTTAGGTTATATTATTGGTAACTGACATATTTTAAGTGGACAAATACCAATAAATGAATAAAGTATACAATTTTCTAATTGTTACTTATACAGGGTGTTTCACGATGAACTGACAATTGCAATAACATTAATAACATTTGATCTATTTAACATTTTTTACTTTTTTTTTTTTAAATATAAATTGTCGTCTGCGCTACATTTAAAATATTTTTCGATTTTTTTAAAAAACATTTTGTATGTAAAATTAAAAATTAAAAAATTTGCAATTTTATAGTTAAAAAAAATCAAGATAGGTAATTTGTAAATCCGATTTTTAGAAAAAATATGGTGTTCAAAAATTTTACTAAGGTTGAATCAATAATTTTTAAACAATTTTTAAAGTTTGTTTAAAATCAAATTTATTTCTTATTTATCAGTATTACAACGATTATCGATTTTGAATTATTTTTTTCCAAGAAATTTGGTATCACGAATAATAAAAAAATATGATACTAAACAGTAATACAATATTAGGTACAATTGGTACAATGTACAATCAACACGTACGTATGCGAACACGACGTGATTCATATTTCGATGCTTGTCAAGAAAATATTATTTGGTGTTAACACGTTAAGTGCTTATAAAATAATAATTTATGCGTAATAATATAATATCAATTATAAGTATACAACAATAATATGATCATTGAATATTATTCTAAAATGACTGACCAGTTATACCACCTCCATATGCGCTGGACTTCAATATTACTGTAATAATTTTGACAGTTATTCATCCAGCAAATTAATGCAAATTTCATTAGCGAAATTCATATTTTGTTTTAAACACGATGAAATCATGTTTAAAACAGTTGAAAAAAATCATTTAAAAAAAACATGTTTTAAACGATTAAAACAGTTTTTTTGATTTTTTTAAAAAAATCATGTTTTTTATCAACTCTGCCAAGAACCAATACAAAGGTTTGGAAACGCTGAATTTTGATATTCGATGCGTATTGACACTTTTGTACAGTCTCATACGTGTAGATTATAATATGAAATCAATTATAACCACAATATATGAATCGTTAAATGTTAAGAGCAGGGACTTTAAACGATTTTCAATTTTTTTAGAAGAAGGAAAATTTCGTATGGGGTATATCGATAATTATTATTTTTATGCTAGTGGATTACACCCATACTGATAGGTACATACTACTAATACTTTGGGATTTTGAAACAAAACATTTAATGAATACATAATGTTAAAATCGAAATTGTTTGTGAAGCAAGTCCCCTTGCTCTGCATCAAATGGTGGATATATTATGTTAGATTCTAAAATACAGATTAAAATAGCTAAACATTAATCTTTATTTCTCATAAACAAAAATGTTTAAATATAATATAATATATGTTAACATATTAGTCAGGTTATAGGTTAGGTTAACGTAACATAATATTAATTTATATATAATATATAGGTACGTACTATTATACCGTATAAGTCCCCTTTTAACATTAATAAGTGCTTCATGTTATGTAGGTACCTGTTTTTAAAGAAATGTTGACATTTGTATATAGAAAACAGTGGTTATCAAACATCGTTCCAAGGAGTTTACAAGTTAAAGGCCGAGTTCGGATTCCCACGCCCACCCACGTCCACTCACTGCTTGTGTATAATACATCCTGCAGCGGTGTTTCTCTGTCTGTTGCTGCAGCGACCTCGGTGTATATATTATTATGTTTACCCGAATTTGCATCACTCTCGTTATCACGTATACCGCGATTATTATGTTATATAGGATTATAATAATATTATTTTGATGGTATACACAACGTGACCGTATAGTGATGATGGATCGTGATGTATAGGTATAGGTAGGGTAGGTACCTGCGTCATAATCTCGTAACCTAAATAACAACGCAGGACGCCGAAAATCCCGCGGGAAGTTGCCAATTATTCATAGTAAATATGACATGATATTATATATGCTGCTGTTTCTCGTAAACCGACAAAAATTTGTTTTAGGTGAAAAAAAAAACAATATATTCATGTATGGTCTGTTGGTGGGAGGTGCATATCTATATACCTGTTATATGTTGTTCAGTTGTTGTCGTCATTTCGTCAACATGAATATTGTTGCGAATTCTCCGTGGATCAGTCGGCACCATGCTATCTGTTATATTTCTGCAATATCCTAAATATTATTTTTTTTCATCTTTATTCTTCTTATAACTCTTATAATATTCAATAATATTTAAAGGAACTGATCATAGGCGCAATATCAATAAAACAAACCATGGCTGCTATGCATTTCTGATTTTGGTTTTTTTTTTTTTTGTAATTAGAAGTTTTTGATACATAAACACGAACATTATTTGGGGGTGATAATACACCCCAAGCCACCCGTATTTGCGTTCATGCGTGGATTATATGCACGTAATATGCATATTACAGGATAATATGACTGTAATATCTCTCTGAATATAAATTATAATATAATATTTTCATTGTTATTATCATATTATATAGACAGCAATGAGAGTGACCCGTCGATATTATAATTTAAATGATGTTATTTTCGCTGAATTGCCTCGGTGGTGGGCGATCACCAAAGCCATCGACGGCGATCGTTGTATATTTATTTTACAGTCGCGTTGTGTAACCGTTTGTTAGTGTTTTTTTAAATATAATATATTTTCTTATATACATATATATATTATTGTCGGCGTGTGCGATTCGTGTTTGGTCGGTTGAAATAATCACCTCACGTCATCCCGCGCGTGGGATACGGTCGCCTTATAAATATATTTATACAATCAATTTGATTTTTATTGTTGTTAATAATTTCTGCCAAGTCTACAGGGTATAATATATAACATAGTTAAGGTATGACGTGTATGACGTGTTAGGGCAGCAAATGCTTCGAGTAACAACGGGGGGAAGGGCGATCGCTTTGTCGAGCTTATAATAATAGGTATAGGTATAAGTACTTATCAACAATGGAAGTGTTATCATAATTATTTTATCTTTATAAATACCATCATTCTTTGTAATTTATAACAATATAATTATTTTATTAATTGCTTAAATAACCTTAAAATATTATTAAATATATATATTACTTTCCTATTGTATAATAATTGTATTTTTAAAAAGCTAGATGATAAGAAAAAAAAATACTTAGGTACCTATATATATATATATATATATATACACACAAGTTCGGAACTCATCTAACAGCATATGATTCCTCTTCTATACACGATCGCTGGTTATCAGAGGACGGTACATCCGCATGTGTCGTCTTCGGTATTCAAATGCAAAACATAGCGAAAACTGTTTTGCTCTGGAAAAAAACCGAAAAAGCTATACCTGCGAACACGACTAAGAAACGAAATTTCCTTCGCATAAAAAGGAGAATTTTGGCTGTGAAATATCGATTTTATTTTTTCGGGGCTTCAAAAAAACTTATTCAAGATTGGAAAACACATACACAATGGATTTTGAAATAATAAGAACTATTTTCGTATACAAGTGATATCAAAAAAATGTTTTCAACTATATTGTATATCAATTTGGAGTCTTCGTTATCACCACAGCTCAAGTGGTTCCATTCCGCGCAAAACAGTTTTTGCTACGCTGTACATTTGTTCGACGGAGACGACTCATACTTATGCATCTTCTTAATCGTTTCGATGTCGATTTGTTATGTAATAATATAAGCGTAGTGTATAGGTATAATCAATTGGGCGATGGAGGTATAATATATGTAATGTAAACGGCCACGTTCAGAAAAAAACCGTTCAGACGTCATCGTTGATGCAGTCTTTTCTCGGGGGAGGATGACTTGCACACATCTGCGCCAGCACAAAAATACGTTAAGACGACGTGATACGATTTAACAATTGTTAAAAAGGACGTGTTAACCTCATGCGTTGTCTTACAATAAATTGCATAACATTGCAAATTTTATGATCACCAGATCACGTTTAGCTCTGTGTAAGTTTAAAATTTAGAATGAATCGATCTCTTATAAAAATTTAAGTTAAGGTTATTATCCAGTCAATCTCGTAGGCTATTTACTATATTTTAATTTTAACTCGAGTTCTATGAGTATTTTAATATGTTCAAACAATTTACTATTTTAAAATACTCATAATTCGCATTAAAATATTATGAAAAAAAAGAGATTGAATAGTTAATATTTTCTCCTTTAAATTTTATATAAGAGGTCAATTCATCCTAAATTTTAATAGCTATAACGGAGCTACACGTGCAGATCTGATGTGCATAAGTCTGCTATATATATCGCAAGTGACGGAGACAACGTCCTTTTATCATTAGACGACGTCCAAACCAATGTCAAACCAATTTCGCACTTAATTATTATTATTATTATTATTATTTACCCATGTAGAGCTTCCGGGAGCCGATAAGACGGTTAGCCGTTAGGCGGCGTAGCTCGAGGGTCGATTGTCGGGTGATGTATTTTTTTAAATTAATTTTTTCCATTCTATTAATCGTTCATCGAAACGACGACTAGACGGATTTCTATCGAAACAACTCGTCGATAATCGTGAAGCCCGAGGGTGGATGGTTCAAAGAACCCACAGCATTGTTTGTCGCACGGGACGACCCGAATATTGTGATGTAAGACGAAGGCACGCTTTTTCACAATTGGGGGCGGGACGACATAGTGTTCGATCTGTGTTTTTCATCTTCTCTCTCTTGTTTTCTTTCTATTTCGTATGTACATGTATAATAATATTCTCTTTTATGTGACTATATGTATATATAATATACTCTTTTATGTGTTATATAATATATATATATACGTTGATTAGAGATGCAAGTGTACGCGTATATATAATAATAATATGTACTCGTATATGTATGTACCACGTTCCTTGACCTCTGGAGACACCATTGTCGTCTGGGACGGCGGTTAATCTGGATGGAATCTTCGTGTTACGAACAACAAGCTCGGTAGGGGTGCCCAACAGACGTGCAAACGTCCTCCGTGTGCTCATAGATATTGTAGTAGGTAATATTTTTGAAAAAAAATATATATATTATAATAGTGAACTGTTTGACTATTTATAACGTGAACAGAGTGACATATAGTATATACATTGTACAGTATATATTATAAAGAAATATAGTTTATATAAATATTTATATAAGTATAACGATTTATATTTGGAAATCGTTTTGTTCGTGTATTATAAATTTCATAAATATATGCATTTACGTACATCATTGTAAGCTTAGCGTGTGTGTACGTCATACAATATTATGCGCATCGATGAGTTTTTGTCATCAACCATTATGAGATAGGTATATAATAATATTATTTATTATAACCATCAAATATTTTTAGTATACCAATTTTGATTTAATACGCACCTTTATCAGTTTGTTTTGACTCTGTCTGCTGCAATTATGACATGTCTAATACTACTATATTATCATATCACATTTTTTACGTTTCGTGAGTTTTTAATTGATCGAATTCCTTTTTTTTAACATAGCAAGCGATTATTGTTGTCAATCGACGAGGTTGACCTATACGGATGTAACACAAATTCTGAAAATAATATACTTTCGACTCTTTTTAGGTAAATAAAAACGAACAAGTGGATTACAGATTGTACACGAATAATAAACATTTAATTTCTCAAATTACAATGCATATTATGTATTAATCATCTCTCACTTATATAATGCGCATGTGTAATGTTCAACTATTATCTCGCTTAATATATATACTGGAGATTGAGGACTGATCAATGAATTCTTATTATCTAAATTAAAAAAAAATTACGACCTAATCTAGTTTAAACATAATATTACTGCGGTCAGTTTAAGTCGCGTGTCCCCGAGAGTGTTCGCGTACGTGCGCTTATGTTGTATAACGACTGTGCTGCTGTAATTATATAAATTTACTGTCTTATAGTCGAGTTTTCCTATACACATTTTTATTGTTTATTAATGTCGTCCAACAGTGAAGACTTGAATTACGAAATTCTCTTGAAGTTTCAAGTCCCGCAGGTCACGCCTTGTTGTATTCAAAGGATATTAATTTTGTATCAATTTGGACATATTTAGACATATTGAAACGTTACTGGTAATTTATATGCATATTGTTTTATATTATACTCATTATACTTATGATGGCGTTAAGTAGAAGACAACAAGCATGGTATGATATAGCGGGCCACTCATTAGTTTATCTAAAACCGTATTATATGTGTTATGATCATAGAGTAATTACTCTATGGTTATGATGCGTAGGTAGTATTTATAGACTTAAAATATTGGCCAGAGGGTATTCTATACAATATAATATTTTTAATTTGTTACTTACATCAATAGTATAATATTATGATATTGCTGATTTTTAATGTTGGTATACCTAATTTACTGTGGTGGAATTATCCTTTTTACGGCTATAGGCACCAACAATTCCCCCCTCCCCCTATTAGGTGAACAAGTTACAATACCCTCTCCAAAATGCCTACTATAAATAATAAATATTATTAGTATAGGTATAGACAGCAATGTAGTATTGGACATCCATTTTAATTTTTAGACTATTTTTTCGCCTTTAGTCGATTATATTTACATATATAATAATATTATTAAAAATCATTTTCTATACAGTTGTTTACTATATTTATATATAATGGCTATAAATTATAATAATCCAAAATAGATATAGGTAGTTATTCTGTACAACACAAACGATATAAAAAAATATGCACATTATTAATTGTTTCTCGTAAATATAAAGTAATTAGTTTCCCAATTTATACGTTTAATGTTTTTTTAACAAAACAGTACAAAAATTGTTGCCCTATAGTCAGCTTCCAACAGTGTCTAGTGGGAAATCCGTCTCTGCCTTTTTTTATATAGAATCGCGTTAGGTTTATTATATATTTCTTTTAAAAGAACAAATATATTACCGAATACCGATTTTTATAATATATCGTTTCTAAAATAAAATAGATTTTTAAATAAAAACATTTACAAGCAATTTATATTTTAATATCGTTTAAGTTTTCTTATCATACGCTCTGCTGTATATTATTGGTATCTATGAAATTAAACATTCATAAGTTATATAAACTTATATTTTCTTATTACACTTGTTTGTTATCAAGTTAAAGTTTGTACAATAAAGTTTTTAAAATGGTTTTATTTGATCAAATTTCACCGTTTAAAACTTTAAAGAAGTTAAAAATCATTCAAAACATTTACTATACTTTAATCATAAAAAATATTTGCGAAACTTTTATTTTTTAATCATAATTTTATTGTAAGTAATTGTGCTATACGATATTAAAATAATTATTATTTAATCTTGTATAAATTAGTATTCAATTATTCTAGAAGGATACTTTTTTGTGGCTTACCATATAATTAAAATAAGCATTAGCTTAAATTAATTGGGTAGAAGAAATGAACCTCGATAGAAATTCACAACTGAATTAATTTTAGTGAATAATATATGGTGCTGTATTTCAAATACTAAGTATTTGTTTTTGTTTTTGTGTGTTTTATAGGAATTTTAAACGGAAGTCCGTTATATATTACATTTTATTTTTTACAAGTATAATAAAATTGTAATTATTACATATTATATAATTTAGTTTTTCTATATTTTAATTATTTCCTTGGAATTGTTAAATGTTTCTCGTATTTATTATTTTAGTTAAGTCGTCTTAACATGTTTACTATATTATATAGTTACTATATACGAACGACAATTTGTTTTACTTAATACACAAAAAAAGTACAGATATCAATATGTCCGAATTTTATTGAAAGCAAAAAAAAAAAAAAAAAAATGGTGTATAAAACCGTTTTTGAATAACATAAGAAACGACGTGTGAAAATTAATCTACAAGTTTAAAATTTGAGTAACGAATAAAAAAAAAAAACATTCTGACATATTTCTTTCGTTGATTATAGTATTTACTTACTTAAGGTATATGGAAAAAATGTGTACCTTATATGTATCTAACACAATATAACTCATACGAGAATTATTTAGTGTTTCTAAGTCTTTTTTTTTACCAAAACCTACGCGATACGGATAATTTTTAAAATTTTAAGTCATGTACGCTTATATAATAATACTATACGATTTACGGTGGTAAAAATTTGACGATATTACGTTTCTTGTTAGTATTATTTAATCTGGTTAACTGCTGTATATAGGTACATGATGATGAAGGTTTACACGCATAATTTACATATTATAATATTATACGTAGGTAATCTATGAATATTTCACTAATCACCTCAGAAAGGTATTTCAGGTGATTTTTTTCTTCTCTTAGTAAAATTTATGAAGACGATGATTTTTATAATCTATGATGTGGATATTATACGGAACACAACGTGCTGCTGATGGTGCAGGATATATAACTTAAAAAGAACTTTATTTAAAAACTGACAGTTTATAAGCCACGCTTGCAGCAGTGCAGTATAATATCTATTGCCGCGTTATGCTCTGTATACCTAAATAATAATAATAAGTAATAATTTTATGTACACTATACATTAATATTATTATTATATTATATCTACCACATACCTAATAACTATGCGTCGTCGTTATCATAGCGTTTATAATATTATATTATGTATGTTATTATTCATATATACCGTGTGTTCATAAATCGATTAAATAACGGTTGTATATATACTGTACAGCAGACATTAATATAAGTATTAAACGAAGGCGTTTCATTAGTCTTAGGCGAACAAAAAAAAAAAAAAAAAAAAAAATACACAGAATAATAATAATATATTATACGTCTCGGATTAAAGCGTTCAAAGTACTGGATTAATAAAAATATTGTAATGCTCTCGCGCGATTTAGGCAGAGCGCGTTTAAAATCCAAATACTGTTTTTGGGGTTCATTATTGTGCCTATATATTATATATAGAGGGTGATTTTTTAAGCATGCTCATCCTATTTTTATGGTTGAATTATGCATCTATTAAAATTTAGATTTTTGGAATTTTTAAATCATTTACATTTTTTGTACCACTATCATGGATCATCCTGTGTTACAATAGCATTTTTGGTTTTTCATGTAGGAACCTTCCTTTTATATTTTTATTAATTATAGCAGATTTTTTTTGTTTTGAGAATTTTGATTTAGATACATTAAAATTCAAGCTAGTAGATTTTGAGTAAGTATAATATGTCTACGGTAATGTGTTAAGTAGATAAATATATGGTGTTAAGAAAAATTTAGCGATTTGTTAAAATTGTAAAAATCATCCAATAATAAATAGGTACTACATCTATAACATGACATATAGTTTTTATTTTTATAAAACCAATTTTAAGGATTATTGTCCTTAGTACCTATAAACATTTTATCACTCAGAAACTACGCATTAGTATTTTGATTTAGATACATCTTAGTTACATTTTCCAAAAAATTAACCGCTAAATAATTTTCAGTAAAAAAGTGGGGTTCTTGTTTGAAAAATAGGAGTTGGTATCGCCACATGGTACTCTTTGAGTAGGCAGTACAAAAAATATCAGACATTTTAAAACAATGTATGGTCTTTAAGTCTACTTAAAAATTCCAAAAATCAGAAATCGTGAAGAAAAGAAAAAGAATAAATTATGTACTATTAAATGGAAATACAGGGTTGAGCGTGCTTTAAAAATCATCCTGCAGTGTATATAGTTGCGTCTATCGGACCTACGGGTGTTTATGCTGTGCGTAATATATTATTATCATTATATAACGCGCAGACCCTAAGATAAATAATAATTTAATATCAATATTATAATATTATTATCGCGTACGCGCTTACTCTGTCCCGCGTTATTTTCCGCCTATCCCCGATCTGCCGGACATATAGAAAATACCTGAAAACCAACCCACACGCGGAGTGTAGGCACGTCGAATATTTTACCATCGGCGTGTACTATAGTAGTTATAAGTACGAGTTATATCGTTGTTGCATGTGCACTAGTCGTACCTATAATATTATATTGTGCTGCGATATTATTATTGTATCGCCGTACACGCTCGTACCACTATTATTGTAAATTATAATAGTTCCGAGTTCGTATGGTTATAATATGTATTATACTACTTAACGTTTTGCAGCACTATTGGTCGGTCGTTGGTATACATACGTTTAACGAACAGCGTGCTGGCTCGAGTTATAAGTTCCATACGAGTTTTACAAAAATTTCCGTTTGCTAATTAGTGATTATTATTATTGTATACTCGTGTTCCTCTATGTATACAATAATTATAATAATAATTATGTGCTCTACGGCACTTGTAACAATAATAATAATAAGCATTGCAAATAAATACAGATCAGCTCCAACTGATTGTATTCAACGAGAATAATGACTGGTTTTTTTACATTTTTTATTTTATTTTTTTCTCATTCTCCCATCGAGTAAATCCCGCGATCCTAATCGGTACACAATATGTGATATATAAGCTAATAAGAATGATTATTGGGCGTTGTAATATAATAATATATTATTACTCGTGCGCAATGTTATAATGTTATTATGACGGTTTAGAATATTATAATATCCACTCGACAATAAACCAAGCCGGAAGACGCGACGTTGTTATCTCTCGCGACACACACACATGCAAGTAGGCACACAGCGACGGAAGCGACACGTTAGCCCGAGGAAACGCTCACCTTAATAGAAATATCGAATGCTATTTTTATTTTTACAGTAAATACTTAATATGTTTGGGATTGTGTTGTTAAGTGTTATTTTGTATAATTTATACTACAATAGTTTAGAGGACGCCCCCCTCCCCCATTATATTTTTGACCACGGTATAGAACTTAATCCGGGTCCCTTTAAAATAATAATTAATTTTTCTAATATTTTTTGTTACTTTGCTCGCATATGCTTATTGTGCCTAAATTGTACAGATTGTATTATATTACATAATAATAAAAAAATAATATTCTAATATATGTATATTGTGAAGTAATTATTTGCATGAACGCTGAACCCCTCGAGAGTCCGGGTCCCAGTACTGTGGGTCTTTCTGACTACCCCCCCCCCTCTTATAGCAGCCCTGGTTAAGAGGACGCCATACCGGCTGCATGTGTGTAAGACATCTTTAATTGCACAGTAAATTATACATTAATAATATACGAGAGTTATGATTATTCTCGTGCCTCGTGTATTATTATTACTATTATTGAAATGTGTTTGACTCAAATAAATAATTGTTTTTTACATAAACATACACAACATTAAACGATTTTCGGACAAAACGCCCTCGCCACTTTTCTTTGTTGATATCCAAAAAGCTACCAACAATTCAGATATATATATTCAAGTTTGAGTTTCTTCTCAACTCAAAAATTATTGTTGAAAAACCACACCCACCAAAAAGCCTTCCACAGTGCTATACATGCCAGTCTTACGGTCATACTCGAAAATATTGTTATCATGATCCACGCTGTGTAAAATTGTTTAATTTTTTAATTAATTGTTTTTATTTATTGTATGTTATGCTATTCAATACTCTATCTTTGTTTTATTTTCGGCTATAATTTTATTTTATAGTCGCTACATAATTGCTATTGTTATATAATTGTTGAGCTTATTATAATTGCCAAAACTAATGGTTCTCACCAAGTTTCTTAACAAAAAAAAATAAAAAATATTTGCAGCTGAGCCTAAATTTGTTATAAATTGTTACGCCCTTGTAAGACGGACACATCGAATGCGGGTAAGTCGTCCTCTTAAACGGTATTTATAACTGATGAGGTACTGAAGAAATATAATAGTGTTCGCACGCACCGAAAGAGTTCTATACACTTATTTTTTATTACTCGTCAGATTGTATTATTATTTATTATACTATCGATTCATTCGTAGCACACGAATCGACATCGATATTATCGTGATAAATTATCGTCAGTCCGGAGAGACGTTACGGGATGTGTTCCGTTTTTTGTCGAAAACGTTGAATACTTCTTCCCCAGATCCCGCCCTCCCACCGCCTACAAGGAAGTCGTTTATAACGTTTATTATGATCTATCAGCCCGAACGTGTTTTTACAGTTGAAATTATATATTATGTTTGTTGTACACTATAACGTTCCTATATATCACTAGATGGTGAAAGACAGAGAGAAAGTCAAAGATAGGTTGTACACGTGGTGTGATTAAATTCAATTAATTTTTAAATTAACGTCGTTTACACATCTTACTTGTGATTAATTCCAATATACACTTCGCTGCCGTACACATTATGTGTAAGATTTCTTTAATTGCACAGTAAATTATACATTAATAATATACGAGAGTTATTAATATTTTTGTGCCACGTGTATATTACTATTATTGAAATGTGTTTGACTCAAATGAATAATCGTTTTTCAATTTGTATTCAATATTTCAACTCGGTGTGTTCTTCTGAAATAGAAATAATGGACGATATGGCTTGTTTAAAAACGTAAGGCAGCTTGCAGGGTGCCGACAAATTTGTGTTATGATAGTTTGCCAAAATCACGTGTTATCAAAAAATTAAGACGTTTAATAGTACATTATCATCAAATTATATTTTGTAGGTATTCCGGTATATTATTCCATGAAAATTATGTTTAGAGTGTTTAACTATATATGGAAGCGTAGGTAAATAATGTATAGATGGTTGTAAGACGTGTGGTGATAAAATAACAAAATGTCAATAAAAATTGACAACATTTATTAAATTTTTAATACTCTAAACTTTTAATAAGTGTAATTAATATTATACGTCGTATTAATATGGTTTGTAATAGATACTATGATCTATATTTATGTTTATATTACATATATTATTATATATATTGTTTGTCCAGCAAAAGTTTAGAAAAAATCTAAACTATATTATAAAGTTACACGTTAACTATAAATCAATAAATGCGTTGCACGAGAACAAACGATTGCATAATCGGTTTTTAGTATGCAGTTATTTATCATAAATGCACATAATATTTATTGCGCAACGTTCAAAAACCTATGATGGAAAATCGAACTGTTTTCGAATAGATTTAAATATTATTTGTGGACCAGTTTCCCAGAAGAACGCCTGTGGTGGGTCAGACGTCATCATGATCTTCGGCAATAATTCTATAGCATATTACCAGCCTTCTAGTCATATATTTTCTGGCCATCAATTTAGTTTCTACATACTTCCTGTTCTCTTGAAAAATATAATCTAGTCTATAGAACACAATATTATGTAAATGTAATGAATTACACCTATTTCGTAAAATCGTATGCGTATGCCACACTATTATATATTATTATATTTAAATAGTGTTGAAATTCTAAATCGTTGATATATCCTCATCGATAACAAGGCGTAAGAGGTAAAAAAAAAACCTAATTCACGTCAAAGAAAAAACCGTAGAAAAATAACGTCGTTTCGACAACGAAAATTGCGTAGTGCAGAAAAAGACGGAACTCAATAATCTCAGTTAAGCTCAATAAACATAAAACGGTCGTAAGATTCGTTTGCATAACCGAAGATGGGAAATACGACGGAAATTCGAGCGGCGGCTGCAGTGGTTGACGGCTGGCGTTCTACACATATTTGAGTACGTCGCGACGTAATAAAATGAGCATAATATTACGGTACCTTTACATTGAACGAATGAACGGACAGGAAGCGGCGGCGGCGGCGGCGGCCGCATAGAAAATATTATGGTAAATATCCGCGCCCGTAATGCTGCCTATTTATTATGAATATTTGAATATTGTAACGAATGTCCGCTGACTCCGCTGGCAGCGGCGCAATATCTATGCACCCACACTCTCGCGTAATAACAATATAATAATATATTATGATGGGTGCGTGTGCGTATTGAAAACGCAAGTGACCAAAGCTTGTTATAATAATATACCAGTAGTGGCGGCAGCGGCTGTGGTATCCGTCGGCTGTCCGGCAGGTCCAGAGAGCAGCATCGCGGTGCCCGGGCGGGATGCCAGTGACCCGAGTGCTTTGATCTCTTTGCTGCTCTATACACACACTCGCGCACGATAGTCGGCGGCGGCTGCGTCCTTGTACAAGTACCTTGGGGGCAACTTGTCCGCTTCGTGCTAGCGTGTGCGTGCGCGTGTGTGTTGCATCGCAACCGGTTGCCCCTTCCACACACACGCACACACAAACACGGACGGTCGCGAGAGAGCGGTGGTGTTGAGGCGGCGGCGACGACGACGACGACCGTACCCGAAACCGGTTGACGACGGCGGCGGTTTATGCGGCTCGGCTGCTGCCGCGTAATACAATAATAATATTATCTACACGCGCAGTCGTCGTCCGTCATCCGATCGAACTCGCGTCTTGCTGTTCGCGTGTGTCGCGCGTGCGTAGTTGTTTCTCTGTGTTTTAATTTTTATCTGTGTGTGAGTGTGTGTATTGCTTCGTTTTTTTTTCAACCTAAAATCGATTTTGTCTAAATCGTAGTACACAATATCATCACAATACATCGGTCTAGTGCGCGAGTGTATGTCGAGTGTCTGTCGTTTCGGCCGCGAGTGAGCGATTTAGCGCGCAATCGACGACGAACGATGACGGCGGATGCGCGGCCACCGCAACCGCTGCAGCAGTTGACAGAGTCGCTGGCAAAAGCGGCCGCATGAAACCCATCACGTTCGAGAACCTCCGGCGGCTGATCGGCGGTCGTCGGAAGAACAAGGACCGCAACGAGTCGCCGTTCAAGCGAAGCGACTCGTTCAAACGGATATCGATCCGCAGGAATTACTTGGACGGCCGGGGTGGCGGTGGTCAAAAGGGCAGGAATCCCACCAAAAAGCCTCCGCCGATAGACGCCGACGATTCTGTGCAACCCTATCAGAACCAGCAGCATTCTTCCGGACTCATCAGCAAGTCGGACAGTAGCGGTCCGACTAGTCCTCCGGTCGTTGCTCGTCTCCAGGCCAGTCCCCGGGCAGCTTCGCGTCGTCCGATAAGTCCCCTGCCCGAGACGCCCGGGCAAGATGATGTACCGCCACCGCCACCACCTGTGGAGCGAAGACGACAGGCGGTCGCGCCCGCACCACCACCACCGCCGCCACCGCCATCACCGCCGCCGGCCATCGGATCCACGACCACCACATCCACGACCACCACCGCCGTGACCACTGTCACCGCACCGGTCATCGATTACGGCGAGTGGATTCGATGTATACGCGCGGAAGAAGACCTGAACAACTTGAAACGGTCTTGTTCGCCTCCCCCGCCGCCTACCCCGCCGGCACGGTACCGTTACCACGTGCACAAGGAGCTGGACGACAGTAGTCGTACCGACTCGGCCATCAGCCTTGGTCGGATATGGATGGACGCACCGATGCTACCACCGGCCGCTCCCCGGAGCCTGGAGCTACCCGCTCGGCCGGCCACGGGTGCAGCGATGGCGGCCGACGGCGACGGACAGCCGCAACGGCGGGCCCACCATTCGCTGGAAAGCGCGCTCAAGGACAAGCGGGACGACCGTCCGGTGCCGTTCAGGCGGTTCCACCGGTACCCTGTGGCCGTGGACGGCGTCAACAAGACGGCTTCCCGTTCGTCGGTTGCGTCCACGTGCTCGGGCAAAGACTCGGGCTTCAGCCTGTCCGCGCCCGGACTGTCCGATCCGCCGCGGCCATCCAAGCAGCAACTGTTTCGCAAAAAGGCGCCTAGACGTCCCGCAGCAGTGGTTGCGGCTAAACCGGCGTCGGTGTTGCAGCCCGCGACAACGCCGCAAGATCAATTGTACCAGGTAGTGGTCGCCCGGTCGCCGTTGCGACAGCTCAAATTGGACCCCATGATGTTCGTGGCTCCGGAAAAGAGGCGGCCCACCCAGCAACATCATCACCATCACCATCACCCGAAGACCCGGCCGGTCGTCGAGATCCGAGACTATTGCGTGCCCAAAGACGCTCGTCTGCAGCGACGTGACCCCGCAGACGACTACCGCGGGGACACTGACGATTACGACGACGGAGATGACGAACAGGACAGACTTTACGAATCGATATCGAAGGGCAGCCGGGGACGGTGGCAAGAGTCCACGGACGACGCGGACACCGAAGACGACGAACAAGAGCAGCTGCAGCAGCTGTACCACCGCCGACACCAACAGCATCAACATTACCAGCACCAAGACCATCACCGGATACCCGTGGCCGCGGCCCGGAACACTAACCGGGTGAAACGGAAAAAGTCGGCCCGACGGAACATCAAATACGTAGTAAAGCCAGTCCGACGGGCACCGTCCGCGGCCACCCGGAGACCCAGCGTCACAGCCAAGTCAAAATCCGCCGGGACACCAATAAGTAGGTTTTTATCTTATACCTTCGATCGTCGTTTTCGTGTTTTTATTTTCGTAATTTATTCGCGTTTTTTGGGTAGTTATAAACGTACTCAAAATTGTCGGTCGTTCACCAGACACAACCTGCCGACGGACACATAAGTACATCTTCGTGAAATGTGTTTCCGTCTAATGCCAACGGTGTAACATATTTTTGGGTTTTTTGTATTTATTTATTTTTTTTTTTTTTTGGCTGCGTTAACGTTCCTCGACGGCTCGACCTAATTATTACGATTTGCGATACATTCAAGTCGATTCGCGTCTGTTTTGAAACGAAGCTCGTCAGAACGTAATTAATATTAACTCGTGGGTGGGATGGTTCGTATATCGCCATAGACTTCTCCGTCTAAATATTGATTGTACCTATGTTGTATTATATTGTACGCACATCATACATTTCTGTCTTGTACAGCTCGCTAATAACGTTTGTTGATGACGTCGTTTGTAAATTGTTCACGGATTTAATTACTATATTTTAATTGCTCTCAAAACTTTTGCGATGTAAAGTTAAATTAAATTGTTTGTGTGTCGACCATGAGATGACTTCCACTTCTATACTTTTAAATTCAAGCCATTGGAGCTGTATATCAATACAATTATTTATACATTTTTAATTTGATTGCAGATTTTGAATAAAACTGTATTAAAAAATAAATTAAAATATTTTTTACGGGCATGACACGTATACAGTATACACAAAATACATAATATGGGACGTGGGTTATGCAACGCAAATTATCGTCATAGTTATGTGTAGCTAATAGTTGAGACGTTGGAATTCCGTGAAGATGATTTGAAGGTATATAGGTAACTAATAATGTCTTATTTAGGTACCGTTAAACCGTTAAAAGCTTTGGGTGTATTATATGAGTATCGATCGTTTTGTCGATTCATTCATTTCCATTGAAATCATTGTCGTCGATGAAATAACTCTGTGAACCCGCTAAACTGGTTAAGCATAACACGAAATTTCTTACGTTTTACCATAATAATATAATCATATTAAAATATTATGTCCAACCTCCGTTGTAATAACGTTGTTGACCACTATAGACGCATTATATATTATTCTAATGATATGCATTATATTTGCTGAAACACTTTCCGCATTCGTTTGTTTAAACGCCATCTGCGGATACCACATGATGTACACAATATTATACGTTTTCGTTACCTAGTTTTCTGTAAAATTTATTTGATTTTGAACCCGTTAAGCCGCGTAGTATGTTAAGTTTATTGTGATATCTTGTTGGTGGTTGTAGCGTATGTATGAAAAAAAAGTTTCGGATTTCAAATGATTTAACACCTCGATTCGATTTCAAGGCGTGGCGTCGTCCTCGTTCGATAAATGTTCAACGGTACATTTATCGTTAAAATATTGCGAGGCGAAATGACTGTATAGTGGTCGAAGAGTTGAAACAATAATTTATGGGTGCCAAAAAAAAAAAAAAACAACCGACACGTATGATAATACACTACCTATACACGTTATACGTACCTACCTCGTGTTGTAAAAAACCTAACGACTACGGATGATTCAAATTTGTCTGATATAATATAATATAGGTGCATATGATGGCTGTTTCCCAACAACAGTAATAATTACGACGATCTCGTGTCGTTTGAAAAATATCTTCTCCGACACTACATTACATATTATATTATAAATTACAGGTTAAAAGACCATAACATTATATATTTATATATATATATATATTTTAAAAAAGTCCGTCGAGAAACTATACATATACCTTCGTATACAATCCGTTGTGGTGATATGTAAATCAATGTAAGTACGGTAAAAAAAAAATACCCCGTCGTCTGGGGACCTTGAAAAGGTTAGTGGCAATCAAATCCGATCGGGATCAGTATCACTCTCCTACAAGTCTATATAATGTATATCACATACACACACGCACAATATGTAATATCATTATTATTATTATATTATTATTGTCATATACCACATCGGTGGTTTACCGGTGAAGTGGAAAGGATGAAACACATAACACCCACCCACACACGACTGCTGTTTAGTTGTGATATCATTTATGTATAATATATTATTGGTATTATTATTCATAAACCGATTTCGATCGACGGTTTCGTTCTTCGTCATTAACTCTGTTCGGCGTCATACGATAATAATATAATAATAATATTATACGAACCGTATAGTCGCCGCGGTAGCGTTATTTATAATGTTATACGTATTAATAATATATATGATATGCGCTCGGTTGAATATTTACATATTTATTGTCCGTATAGTGTATCATATTGAGTTTGTTGGCTGCCATCAATCGCGCATGGGAGTCGTTTTGATTATGTCTCGACGACGACGACGCTCCGGGGTGAAACTACTTGCTCGGCTTCGTATGATATGTTACAACTATAAATTACAATATTATTACACATATACATATTACATATTATTATACATCGCGTTCACGACTTTGGATTTTATACATCGATAAAACACAAGCGTTACGCGGACAAATCGTATTTCATTATTGTCTATTATGTACACACACGAAACTCGTACATTATATTATTATTATAATATATTATAGTACGGCGAGATAATAATATAATGAAATTACGTATTATTATTGAATCGTCATAGCGTAATAAATTGTATGGATCTTAGGGCGCTGAAATAGAATTTACGTTCCCGTCGTGAGATGTGATTTTCCATAACAACTGCTCTATGACAATACCAAACTACATTTTTTTTTTATACAAGTACCGACCCACCCACTACGATATCGTTGTTGTCGCTATATAATGGAATATAACAATAATAATATTATGGTATATCGATTGGCGACTGCATTTGGGTCAAAACTATTAAAAACCCATAAAATTTGTCGTTGCATTTATTTTTGTTTAAAACATTTTATATGGCTTGTAGTAATATTTTAACATCGAGTGTATCGTGTACGGCACTGTACGCATATAGTATTGGTGAAGTAGAAAAGTAAAACCATCTCGTAAACATTATTCATAATTAAATTAGTAACTCGATGCATCAGACTACATAATATTATATCAGAGGACTTAAGGATCTCCGAGCCTAATCAACCTAACTGCAGCTACTCTCCAATCTCATCAACCATTGGTCGAGATTTAATTAGATTTTGTGCCCATGATTTATATACAAATATTTAGGTAAAAGTGGATTTCGTTTTCCGTTTTAGTTTGATGTTTTGAAATTTGAAAACTTTGCCTCCTCACCATTTAATCTAACATTTTCTCGATTTAACTACATATTGGTGTGCAATTTTCGATTATCGTGTAGCATTCGTTACGGTTGTTAAAGTATTTCGTTGAACACAATGTCCGTCTCTTTAATTTAACTATAAACCGAAACTTGTTATAATTCGTTATCGGCCGCTAAATGTGTATAATATGAATACATCTATTCATTGTAATATGCCTAATACTCGTATGTATTATTTTGATGACACAAATTATTTCCGAAATTATTTTGTAACAGTGATAATAATAATACATTTACATAATATTTATCTAATGGTTGTTTGTTTTGTTTTTGTTTCAGGTAAGTCACGTGAACGTTTTCTGTATTAATATTCAACTCCTGTACAACGTTAGATTGTATAAGAGAGTGGACTCACGGTGAGTCTGATGACGCCATCTCTTTAGACGTAATTTTATCACGATAATATTTATGTACATTGTATTACATTTTTTTTTTTTGAATTTATTTTCAATATATCTAAATAATATAAAAATATATTTTGTAGTTTAAATTATTAAAAAAACATTTTTGATCGAAAACCATTTTTTATGTAATATATTATAATATTATATTCTAAGCGTATACCTCAGCGGGTATACCTATATAGAATATGCAACTCAGTTGCGACAGTATCATCGTACACTTCTACTATTTATTGCAATTAATCCAGTTTACCTGTCTCGTAATAATTCTCTGCGCTTGCAAAGATCTCGTTAATAGGAGTATATTATTGTTATATTATATTGATATCACTGTATTATTATGTGTATGATTCTTATACCAGTAAATCCATTATTCGTCGACCATGGTGTATGCGACATAAATATGAAGTGAAAACGCGTGTGATTAGCAGCCGAGTTGGTATATTGTCGTTAAACGATTATAGACGCGTAACTTCAATGTCCGCGCACTGCAGCATAATATTATTTTCCTATGATAGTGGTGTGTCCGGTGGCCGTACTCTCCAAGGCTGCTAGGTTGCAATAATAATATAATAATAATAATAAAATGACATTTATTGTATAGGTATTGTCTATAGACGTATAGAGACGAGTCAAGGAAAATCGCGGATGAGAAATCGGACCGTTACCAGTTTTGTTGCCATATTTGTTTAAAAATAATTTATTATTATCATACTGCGATAAGCGCGCATTGTTTCGGAAAGTTCAATTAAAACGAACATTACGTAATTTAATATAACACGCGTCATATAATGGGCACCTACCTACATATTATTACTCACTCGTTGTACTTAACTTACCATGCACCTGTCCGTTCATATTAAATGTATTTTACACTATTGCGCATTGAAATAACGTCCGAGTCGCCAATCCTCTTTGAGATATGGGAATATTATTACGATATAATGAGCCAATCCGATGGTAGGTGTACGAATCCGATCACTGCAAGAAGTATCAAAATATAATAAAAGTAGGTATTATGATATGATAATATTACTGTTATTGTCGAATGTCATTGTTTCATGTGAAGTCGTCTGCGTTTATTTTACTGTCGCATTAGAGTTTAAAATAGGCAATTACCTGTGCCCTAATATTAAGCACTCGGACCGATCAAAATTTAAGACTCGTCAACTGCGGCAAAACACTTATTGAAGATTTTTTTAATTAAACTCTTATTTAATACACATATACACCTATGATTGGGCATTGATTGACACAATGCGTCAATGCGTATTGTTTGTTACTTGATTTAATAATTTAATGTAATTTAAATTCAAATAATTGTTACGGAACCCATCGATTCTGCCAGCGCATCTATTACATATGTTATATCACATTTGAGATTTTTTTTTATTTTAAATGTAAATTTAGCAAAAAACTATTGAAAATATTTAAATTTCATACACGTGTTTAAAATCTCACATCTTACACATCTTAAAATGCGTACACTAAAATAATTCGTTCTCGTGGGTGGTTCCTGTACAATTCTAAAATTGTATTCTTGAATTCCTAAGCGTTCCCGGGAATAGCGCGTCACGGGATGTGCCCTTGGACGGATTATATTTTTTTCCAAGTTCGTCTAATCCCACAGTGAAGTATATCATAATATAAAATAATAAATTATACATCACATTTCGTGCATGGACGTCATTGTTGTTTATTCTACCACCGTCGTTACGCCGTTGGCTATTGAACTAATGGACGTTTAATTATGTATTAGTAGGATACTCGGAATCTGCCATTATTTGTAGCAGGAGGACGTCGCGAGTACGACAAATGTGCAATCCCTGTATACCCACGTCATGACCACTTATATTTATAATAATATATTATGTAATATGTATTTAGCATGAATATTTCACTGCAGAGCCGCATCGTGACACGTCACGTCAAAAGTGTTCTGCAACTAGGTTCAAGTATAATCTATTAATTATGATATTCATATTGTATAATAATAGATGATAGTAATAATATTAATAATAGGTGTACGACGGAACCACCGTCACTCGTGTTTTTTTTTTTTTTTGTTATCATACAGTATTCCTGCAAAGGCCATCTAACTTATTGATAATATATGTTAATTTTTTTAACAGTTAAACAGTTGATAATGCATAATTTTTCACATATTATTTACAACAAACTACAAGAATTTCGTTACCTGTGTAATTCCAATCCGTATCACGTAATCCAAAGTCACTGCAAACTACAACCACCCCCTATTAAATAATAATTAATTTCTCTCCCATTTCGATGTTTTAAATATTTGACGTTAGCACTGTGTCGCAGTATCTATTATAGTCTCGGGCACGAAAAATGAGCAATCGCCTCTGCCATTTGTAACAATTGGTTTTCAACAGTGTACCTGCATGCTGCTCATTACGAGTATAAAATGGTATTCAGAATGATTAATATATATAGTTGACAACCACAACTATATTCGTGTGATTTCTGACGAAGCTTGTCGTTTGCACCGCTATTATTTGCAGCGCTGTCATTAAAATTTCGTACAATTATTGCATTAAATCGTAGTGGTTACTGAGAGTCATATACGAAGATCAGTCACATTTGAAAAGCAATTTGCGTATACCATGGTATATGACACGCTGCAGGATTTATACGGTTAACGATTTGAAAGGAAACGATAAACATTATGATAAAAAAAACATTTCTGTCTTGTCGAATATGACGTGCCGCCGATATGACCGCGGTGTCTCGAATCGTAATTTTTCTCGTGTTTGACAATTAAATTATATATTATTATATTGTATATAGGTAATATTCGCAAAGTTCATAACGTACTTACACATTTCGTTCGACTGCTTCAGAGCAATCAACGATCGTATAAATATTGTTCTGGCCCTATATATCATTATATTATATTTATGCACGCGCAGGGACTTATTATTATTAATAATACTTAAGTGTATATATATATGAAATATATAATAGATTTCGATTATTAATACACTCGAAGGATTTTTAATAGCCCTCAACGAAAGTAAATATATTTAACTACGATCATCAAAAAATAATACCTATCAGGCACACGAATACAATTTAATTTTCATAAATCCGACGTAACGAGCAGTGACTTCTCGTCGTTGTCGAGTCTGCCGGAAAATACTTATTTAACGGACCATCTATATAATTCGTATACATACGAACCTATATCGAAGCCTTTGAACATCCAACTGTAGTATAATCATCACCGTTTGTACATAAAAAATACGATGACAGCGGCAATAATAATGTACACCACTACGCCGTTCGACAGTCAATCGATTATCGGCTCATTCTATGTATTTTTTATGGTACGATAAATAACATATTATGTATAGGTAAAAATAAATCGATCAACGCGTGTTACTGTAGTTGTCTACCTAATGGTCCTAATTATATATTATTTATATGTTTTATATGTCAAAGAATACAAACACAACATTATGTCATACATTGAACGATAATAATATGATAATATTCGAACATTATATATGACATCGTCTCGTATATATATATATATATATATATATATATACTTCCTAGTTGAACACGTCGCGAGATTGAACCACCACCATCATATTGTTATAATAATATTATTATGATTTGCGATACATATATTATATCATTTACACACTTGTATTATGGTCGTATTACGACGTGTATATTGTTATTGTGTGGTCGTCTGTGTTCTTTAGTTACGACGTCGACTATAATAATAATATGCAGTTATTATGACGAAGTCGCTTTTGGGTATGCATATTATTTGAATGTTAAATTTCATAAATGAATGGTCGAACACATGCACGTATGGTCTGCGCCCTGGTACCTATAAATAGTAATTTTGTATACGATGCATAATATTTATATTATTTTTTTTTTTTTTTGCCGCCCCATAGACACTTATTGATATAATTAGGTACCTCAAACTATTATATCTGTTTCTAATTGGATGCGTCGTCGTCGTCGTGCTATTTTAATCATACCAACATGGCATACGTATTTAAATAGGCCTATATTAGTTATTAAAACAATTGTTATCGCTAACCGGTGAAAAATCTTATGTGCAAAAATTTAGTCCCATTAATTCATCATGCTATTGTAATGTCATTAAGTCCATTTTCATTTTGTTTGTAAACCTGAAGTGAATGCTATCGTTTTTATTGTTTTGCGTTTTTCCAATGAGGAGTGAATAAAACTAATTGTTTTATCTTTTATTCCATTTTAATGAAGTTAGGTACATTTTGGGGTTCTGGTTTCGTTCTATTTCGTGTCTAATAATATATTATATTGTAAACGGCGTGTCATGTATGTCGCGTTTGGTAATATGCTCAACGAGCTCTATCGATTTTCAGTTGCCATCAACGAGTAAATACTAAATACGCTTCAAAACTATACGTAGGTTACCAACAGTTATCCGAAAATAATGGTCTCCAATATTATTAATATTTATGCATCGGATCACACTTATAATAAAATAATTCATATTTTATTTTGGTCATTCATAGTTTTTACTTTTTAGATCACTTTTAACTTATAAAAATAATCAACATCACACCAGACATCTGTATTAATAATATTAATTGCAAATTTATTTGATTCTTAAAACATTTGCTCGGTAAATTTACTTTATTATAATGATCACTGCGGTATATTTTTAACATATTTTTGGTTCTATACCGGTCTCCATAATACCATTAATATGGTGTCTTTAATACATTTGTTAATTAAATACGAAATTTTTAATCGTTTCTAAAACGTGTTAAATATACATAGAGTACATATTATCTAATATGAAAATCTGAAATTTCTTATAACATAACTATTAAACATAAATTGCAATTTTATGCGTTTCACCTAGTACAATTATCAACTACATTGTCGGTTTCTTTTTATCACCCTGTATAAATAATATATATATGAATAAAATGGGCGACGCACGCATTTAACATAACATGCTCATCACAGACGTCTGTCTGCAGCAAAAAATGTCTGACTATTTTCAGATCGATACCGCGCGCTTGCTAAAATATAATATACCAAAGCGTATTAGCAGCACGACATACCCATTATTCGTCATAGGTCATAATATCCGGGCTACACCCCACAGGGGGTTTGTTCAATATCCTGGTGGCGCGGGGTCAAATATTCTGAATGCATCATTTATTGTTTGTTTGGTTTACCCGTGATCAAACGTGTTGTCGTACGAATTATGTGTAAAGTGAATTGGCCATCAACAGATATGTACACGTGTATGCAGATTGTAGATAGCTATACATATTAGGCGATATATGTTTTATACGCATAAACCAGTGATCTGCTAGAACTGTTATCGAAAATGAAGGGCGATGCGCATAATTTTATTGATATACATCTTCTATAATACTATGAGAGATCTGAAATAAAAGTTACATTTAGGCATTTATATATATACAGGGTGATTTTTTTTATCGAAGAACACTCATACTCATACACTCATACTTTTTTAAATAATGAGTGTTCTTCGATAAAAAAATCACCCTGTATATATATATATATATTTTTTTTTTGAAAATAATTGGCTTAATTTGAAAAATTACAATCTATACAGTATGTACATTAAGTAATATTAATAATTTTACAACAGTTGACAATGGATAGCCACATGAGGAGGAAATCACACATTTGTGACACCTCTCTTACATTTATAAGTTTTCACTTAAGTTATCAAATTACGGCACCATTTCCTCTTGAGGCGTCTGGTTGGGTTAAATGGCATTTATATTTACAAATTAAAAAATAAAATAAAATCGTTAGACAGTAACACTTTTATTTGAAATATTAACTTGGAAGTTGGTACCTTTAAATTATATTATAACATTTTCATGATTAATGCTGTAAACTTGATAAGTGTTAAATAATTTGTCTTAAAGCATTTTTTATAGTTTGTTATACATTAGGTATACCTATCTAATAATGTTGCATCATAAACGGTATAGTATAAGGAAATATTTATTTTTATTACTATAGCTGCATAAAACATTAAGAAAATACTTAATTAATAAAACTGAATTTGTTGAAAATACATTAATTAATTCAATATAACCTATATAGGTACTACACAGTATTAATAGTGCTATTGATTATTGGTCCCATATCATATTATGTTACATTTGACCTCGTATTGAAAGTTTTTCTTTTGTACAATAAAACAGTAATACCTATTATCCCTGGTTATAAATTAATTGTGTTTTTATTTTTTTAACCTTTTAGGTAGGTATATTATTTCTGTTAATTGTTTGATAAGTCAAATAGGATAATGACAATGTAAATATTGGTCAATATGTCCCTAAATATGTAGTTTTTCAAATGATTCATTTTTTAACGGTTTTAAATAATTTCCTCGGAAAAATGAACCGAATACAGTGTTACTTTTGTATCCCTATTCCCTACTGCCTTGTCAGGGTCTGTTGATTTTTTTTTTGTCACTATATAGCCAACGATCGTTTTTGCGAAATTGAGGTAAATTGTATTGCCATTATTTAACCCGCAGCATTATTTATGAAATTATTTTAGCATTTAGTCTATTTAAATTCAATTTTCAGTTTGGTTTTGTATTTTTGTATTTGTTCATTTTTTAAAAAGGAGCATATATTTTTAATTTAACAACAGTACCTATGTGGCTATGTAAATAGTTTCTCCTTAATTTTTTTGAAACAATCAGTTAAACAAAACGTCTTTATTTAGCGTGGACTGCATCACTTACCTATTTTATTTATTTATTTATTTTATTAATTAATATTTATACGAACTATGTCTAATTTACAATACATAGAATAATAATAACACAAATAGTATAATAATATTTGACAATAACCAGATTTTAAATAATTCAACATAAATAAAAAATATTTATATATATAATTTATTAAGAAATTGTATTTATTATTTACGTAATGTATAAATTATATAGCAATGTAAAGGTTCTTTTATTTGTATACATTATTATGATACATGAACCGTTGACCCATCAAAATCGTTATCGTTATGATACAAATGTTCGACGACGTTTCCTATGTTATAAATATATATATATATATATATATATATTAAATTCTGTATGAAAATTGAAAAGTCCAGAAAATACGACCATCGGTTCAGTTGTGTGTGTATGTACAGCATATTATGTTTATAGTCTAGTATTCGTGGCCCGTTTAACTACCGTTTATCTTGAATATTATATACATATATACCAACGACGATTTCAGTGAGTATAGTGACTGAATCGAGCTCGGAGATACACGAATTCTGCTAAAATAATGCAACTGTTATTATTACCATGGAAATATATGCGTATTACGAGATATTATTTCGCACTACTCTGTAGGTAGATCTATCTACTTATAATGGGTTGCTGATGTTGCGAGGATCGTGGTATAAATGGAATCTTCTTTCGCGTAGTTTGACAATAATTAAGTCGCTTAAACGTTTCATTCGCGTGAACTTGAGTCAACTAGTATAATATAATATAAACTATTGACAAGATAAGTCAAAACCTCAGTAAGTACCGGACTTTGAGGTGTAAAGTGTTATTATATTTGATTTAAATTTTAATATAGCTTTGAAACTTTATAGGTACCTCATATACCCACATGTGCATTTTTCGTCTAACCGCCATAACGCATATATAATATATATAGTAGGTACCTATTGCATTTTTTAAAGCTTTTATTTCATATTTCAATTTTATAGCAATAGTTATAAACATTTTAAAATTTAAATATTTTTATCAAAGTTGAAATATCGAAAATATCCTAGATATATTCATGAATTTAAATATTTAGGTCAATATTAATAGAACTATGGATTATTCTAAATGTAAATTTTTCCTTATTGCTATGGCGTCTGTTAGACGGAAGTAACACACATGTATGTTTAACACGTGAGACACCGGTCTTGCTGCTGGTTGCTTCTTTTGCACATATTAATTATAAGTGTATCGCTGGTGAAAAAAATTCGTGTTCGCGTAATTTGTTACGAGATATTTCTCAAACGAATTTCGATAAACGAACGGTACCTATAATTTACAATAAGGCATCGTTTAGAAGGTGACCTACCATTGCAGACAACTGGTGCCTTCCAATATTTTAACGGTGCATTTTAATATCTAATTTATACTCATTACTGTGAATAAAAATATAATATTTATTTCAATTAGTTAACAGCATTTGAAAATTGTGTCATTATTTCTTTATAATACAAATAAAAATGTAATAATTTAGAGTAAAATAATACAGTACAATATTCTTAATTAATATTACATCTTAATTTGGTAGGTTAAACTTTTCTGATGTATGACGAGGTAACATATTATGAAGTTGTATACAATTTCATGTATTTTTCGAATAGTTTTTATTTTTAATGTTACACCAACCATATAATAGTGTCCCCTATAAACGAGAAGTTGTGAAGTTGTTTTAAATTTATAATGATATTCTGACAGGGTTGCATAGCATCTATAAGACAACCGGTTTACTTATCATCCGTTATAAGTCGATACACAGGTATAAGTTCATGTCAATAAATAAAATACGAGTAAAACAGCTCTTAGATACTTTTAATAATTATTCAAATGAGTACCTAAAATTAGACAAAAACTAGGTAGGTCAGGTTTTAAACCAAAGAAAATCCGATAGGTTAACTATATTAAATCTTTGAAAATTTTGGTAGGTCAACTGCTAAAATTTTGCAAAAAGAAAAATTGTTTTTATCTCTTCAAATTTAATTCGCGGTGATGATGACGTACGATATGATGATGTTATTTTGTAATCGAATATTAGAACGGGTTAATATTAGTATAATAATAATCATATAGTTATATCTATTATTGTAAATTATTATGCAATAATTTTGGTTCGTTTACAAAAAAATAAATTAAATAATATAATGTTCTATGATACGATATAAAATATATGGGTCTTTATAAATATATAGTCTTTTTTTCAATGCATTACGATACGAGCAGTTTACTGACAACGATTTAACCATATTTTCTATATAATATATAATAATTTATATTATATAGAGAATTTCACTGAATTCCCGATTGGATATTTCTCGTGTGCATCATTATACGATTTAAAATAGGTCAGTGGCGGATTTACCTAAAAATATTATAGATGTATTTTTTTTTTTCCTTTTGTATCAAGAGCCAGAGAAGGAACCGCGTTAGCATTACTTCTCCTCTGACTCCCATCGTTTATTGATAACAATAACAACGACAATTATTAGTGGTGGGACAATCCCCCACTCGCTAATATTACAACAATCTTTTTACATCAACAATATTTACAACAACAATTTTTACAATAACAATTTTTACAACAACAATTTTTATAACAACATTTTTGCAACAACATATCTTATCGCCGCACCTCCGCAGCCTGGCGGACTCGCTCCTCTTCTTCTTTGCGTGAGAAGATGCGTTCGACCATTCCATAGAACAGCCGAAAGGACTCCTCCGCGTACCTTAGTATATTCAACTTTTCATCTGGGTCTGCTGGAAGCTGGTCAAATGGCGGCCCGCACATTATATCCTGGATGTCGGCTGTACGCGGTCTGTGCCCCAGGTGAATGGACAAAGGATCACGGAGGACGTTCCAGTAGTAGCACTCAAGCAGAGTATGCTCCACCGTGTCCTCTCCGCCTCTGCACTGTAGGCACATCGGACTGGCGGCCCTGGCTCTCCTGTAGAGATATGACTGGAAACAGCCGTGTCCCGTTAGTGCCTGTGACATGTGGAACGTCAGTGGCACTAGCGGGACCGTTCTTTCCAGCCAACGTCTGATGGATGGGATGCAGGATCGGGTCCAAGACGCTTTCCTGGTTGCTTCCCATCTCCGTCGCCACTCCTCTACGGTGTGGGATCTTTCCTCTCTTTTTACGGACTGCTTTGATGGCCGCGACTCGCCAGGTGTGATGTCAGCAAGGAGTCGGGACCGGATCCTGGCCCGTTCCAGGCCGAGTAGGTCCGCAGGAACCGTGGAGGCCAGGACCATGGAGGCCTCGTCGGAGACGGTGCGGTATGCGCGAATGGTTCTTAGCGCCGATGATCTCTGTGATGGACGAATCAGGTTTGTTTTGGTCCTGGCTACCGCGGCCACCCTGCTAATCCAACTGACTGTCGACCACAGAGCTGAGCAGCTTTCTCTTCCATTGGCATGGGCCACCGATATTGGGCATGAGCCTTGCCAGCGCAGCTGCCGTGCGTGCGGCTTTTTTGGCCACGACGTCCACGTGAATTATAGATGTATTAAATGTTATGCTGTTAATTTGACTTATTACTGGCAGTTTATTTATAGGAAAATCGTATGTAAAAAGAAAAAAACGGAATTAAATAACCATCACAGCATTTTTTTTAAATGAAGACACCTTAACTTTCGTATATTTATTTCACGACGGAATATTATTCAATTATTTTACCATGATATTTACGTATCGAATAAAAAAAAATAAAGCGTGGAATGATTCTATAATAAAAAAAGGTCGAAAAAGACGTTTCTCTTGGGGACGTTTTTTTTTTTGTTTTGTTTTAACGTGCTGGGGATACGATATTATTATTGTTTATGTCCCTCTGCGTTCGTTACTCAAGTTTTTTTTTTCGTAAAATCATATCCACCTGCTTGCATTCACGCCTAAAAGAAAAATAGTCGCTTGAAAAATACAAAGTAAAAACAAAAATAATAATAAAAATATGTGGTTGGTCGAATTGTCGTGTGTCGAAACGAATACCGATTTCTCGTTCGGAAAATAATATTTTTATAATATACGAGCGAAATTCGACGAAAATTTATGTACGTTTACATTTAGCTTTTGCATTGAGGTATTTGGCACGGCGTTCAAGAGGGGTGGCAATAAGACGATTTGGATTTTTTCTCTCCAATGCGATATCGATATATTCAACACCATCATTGGCGCCGGCCGATTTAACATCGCTACGATAAATCACCTTTGAACACGGAACGAGTCGCGTATATACAGCCCGATGACTTTCACGTTGCGTATCTCGTAACAATTTATATTTTATACCTACCTACATATTGTGTATATATAGGGTGATTTTTTTTTCAACCCATCTAAGTCGCTTCTTATACGATTTTGTTTGTTAATTTTTAGTGTCGTTTAGAGGCTTACAAGATACGAGTATTTGAATTTCAGTCTCCCTCGATAAAAAAAACCGAAATAAATTACGATCTATCCTCTTGAGTTGGAATACTTATAGAAAGTAAAATTTGTATATAGACGTGTCCTAGTAGGATAATAGCTCGGTCCGTGCGATAAAACAAAAATCACCCAGTAGGTATATTATATTATTTTATTGCAGTTATGCAGTGCGGGTTATATATAGCATTATGGCTGCATGTGTAGGTACGTCTCGCGCGTGAGATTTAATTCGTGTTGTGTGCCGCACAAGCGAAAGTGTCTGAGATTTTTTTTACAACGTCTTTCCATCGCCACATCGTCGCCGTGGTGGTATACACCCAACGGATGCTATACGCATATATATAATATTACTTCCCTATATAATATTATACACACGTTTGTATCTTCGTTTGTATATCGTTGCTTTTTCGAAAAAGAAAATCGATAGATCGAAATAACGCGTATATAGTTCGCATATATATATGCATCTGTATTCTGTACAGTCGTATGTTAGACTGTAAAATCGAATAATCAGAAAAAAACCTCATCTTATGATATTACCAATACAATACCTCATATCGTTCATGTCTTATAGTCACTTCGTGACGAATTTTATATTGACATGTTATCAGTATAAACAAATTGAAATTTAGTAGCCATCATAACTTTTGTCATCATTCTGCCACTGATATGTTCATACAAATACGTACGCAGTAAATCCTAATTTCCTAATAATAGAATTTTAGAGCTGCTTGTTGTGTATTATCTCTATATATGTATATATATATACCTCTAATCTATATATCTGAATATATATCTCTATATAGGTATATGTAGAAATATGAAGTGGATTATATTTTGTAAATCTTACCTTTACGGAGCCATCGCCAGGTTCGAAATTCTAGAGAAACAGTTGGCATTTGTCGTCGGACGTAGTTTATTAGAACTCTCTTCGCCACTTATTGTTAACTATAATAACGCCAATAGCGGTGATACAAAAATTGTTGAAGTGTTGGCTAAATAGATTGTGGATGGAATTTAATCGCACTGCAATACGTCGCATATTAACATTGACGCTATAACTTAATGTGGTCACTAAAAATTAATGCGAATACCTAAGAAATGAGATAGAATCAAACTAGAAAGAAACGGTCGTTTTATAAGACTGACTCGTCGGGAAATATCGCGGTTACCCGATTGCTTCAACCGCGGTTATTCGCTTGATTCGACCGCGGTTATTCGCTTGATTCGACCGTGGTTATTCTCTTCATTCGACCGTGGTTACACGTACCGTGGTGGAGCCAAGTGATTTGGCATAGAACAACCTCCTTGCAATCACCAACTTTTTGAACGCGAACGTTGCACAAATCCGTGGTGAGGTTCATAGTTTCATACATTCACCGCGTTTCGTTCTTTTCGCATCTATCTCTCCGCATTGTCTGATTCACAACGATTTTCTATCGAATTGTTTTCGCGTGTCATGACGGCTGCAAATGCAATTTTACATCATATTATATAGCAATATAGCGTGTTGACTACGGAGCAGCGACGCAGCGTATGTGATGACAAAAATTCAATGAAACGACCTTCCATTATCATCTTCTACTCGGTAAATTAAATTATTAAATATAAATATTGTGTAAACACAGTCTATTTTCTACTTGGATATAATAATTCTGTTTAAACTGATTGACATTTTTAAACATGTTTCCAAACTTGAGTTCCAAACGTTATCTTATCTTATCTTATCTTATGTTTTAACAATAATTTTCGTCGTGGAAATGTGGTCCTCTCCATTGCGCATAGGTATCCATATAAATATAATATAATAGACATAAATATATATATATATATAACAAAGTTTTAATACGTCATCATGACGTATAATATATAATATTATTATGCTACACTGATGGTGTGCACGACCTTGACGGTCTGTGCGTCTCGCCCACTCGTACGCGAGTACTCGGCCGGCCCAAGATTAATGTGTGCGTAGTGTAGGTCTTGTAGGTGTAGGCAACATTCACACACTCGCTCTCGTCGGTATATTATAATACTTGTGTACTTTACGCCCTCGCTCGGCTTGTGTTCAGCATCGCAAGAGTTATTATTATTATTGATGTCAAAGCCCACCGAACGATACTGTTTGATATGTATATATATATATATATACATAATATTAAGTATAAATTGTGTACAGTGATATTGCGTGAGAGGGTGAGAGAGAAAGAGAAACATATTAAGTATGCGCATCGGGGAAGGGGTATTCATTCTTCAATGTTCATTACGTTTATTTTTGTCGCTGTGGCTCTCGCTCGTTTTTAAAAAAACAAATATTTCTGCAGAGTAGGAAAAGTTCGTATTATTTACTATATTAATATATACATTGTATACCGCAGGCGTTATAACACACTCGTATCACATGTACAGTATTCAACTCGATGATATTAGCAGCATGTACCGACTATGATTATGCTGTAGACGTAATATAGGTGCAACGTGCTACGTGCAACACAGACACGTAACTACGTAGGTAAGTGATTTGAGTATAGGTATATGTACTAATAGAATTCATAGAAGTATGTACAATATAAACCATATTATATACACCTATATAGAGTCGATTTATATACGATTATTATACATTCATTCACCTCAAAAAGCGGTCGGTGAATCTTAGTATACGTCTTGCGGATATGGTTATAATACTATATTATACTATATAATAGTTATTAGCTATATAGTATACTTAAAAATACTTATTATACCGCCCTGTATGACGATACGGACTCGTATAATTGCAGTTACGCGAATTGTTGATGTTGTATTACAATTACATTTTTGTTTTACATTAAAATCACTAATATAATATACCGCCCTCGTCTCGATCTGTATACCTATATATATTGTATTATTATATTTAACATGTTTAACCGTGCCTCGTGTTTTTACTTTTTACGCATGTTTTATTAGGTCTCAAAAGAACTAATTATATTCGTTTTTTAATTTTGCCATTGTACCATTACTTTACGTCATTATTATATAATAGTAATGATGGTTGTAGGTGGTATGCGTCTTAAACGTACATACGTTTTATTTAATTGCTCTGAGACCTCATCAGCACATAGTTTAATGTTACTACGCGGGATTGATATAAGTGATTTTAGAACCACAATAATGCATGTGAAATTTAATTCGACCGCCGAATTCTATGTTTGGATATTTCATTAAAATTTTAGGAGGGTGGATCGAGTTGGTTATCCTTCGATCGAGCCATATGTATTTATTAACTATATTTTATATAAACGAGTATCCACACGGCACACACCCACATATTAACTTACCTATCGACGACATATTATACAATGTACAATCAGTGTACACATGGATACATGGTACAATGTATGTATTGGCTACACACTGACTTCTTATAATTTGTTTCCATCTCGATAAGACTCGTTATTTGAATGCAAACTGCTGTACACTGGTTGAGCGTAGGACTTTTCGCATATATTTTCGGTTTTTTGTTTTGTAACAATAGCTTGCAGTTTCTGAAGCAACCGCTATAGTTAATTAGTGCAAGCAATAATAATGAACACCGCGTAGATTATCGTTTTGAGATAGGTCCTTGGCGCAGCGCGATGATAATTATCTTTTAGAGATGTGATTTCGTCATCGTTTGCATGACTCTTGTGTACTTATTATTATTACTATCGTCATATTAATAATCATCATCATTGTCGAGAAAAAGGCGGGGAGTAAGGTCCTCGATTTTTATGAGCGGTTTCTTTATGTTGTAGTCTGCTCTTCCTTGTCAATTCGATGGCATGCAATATAATATATATATTATATATATACATTCAACATTGCATGCGAACTATATTATAGCAATATCACACTTGACGACGGACAAGTACCCTCCGGAAAAATATTATTGGTTCAGCAACGTATTTCAGAATGTTCTATATACCTACTGGGTGATCCATTTTACGTAATATTATTTCAAAATGCACCAATATTTTTTTAAAGTTTTCGTTAACATAAAATTCTAAGTCATTCAAAACAACATTTTTTTTGGGAGATATGTACATTGACAAAATTGCATCGTGGAAAAATTAAAGACCAAACAATTTTCGACCATAAAAATGGTAAATATTATAATTTTTTTTTTTCAAATAAGTTTCTTACGTTAATAGATCACCTGGTATATATTAACGACTCGGCAATGTTTCGAGCATCAATACTGCAGGTATATATATATTATTTGTAATGTGTAGGTATCTCAGTATCTGGTTGGAAGATATATTATTACATTGTCATTATTATCATTTTTCTTTTAGAAAATAATGAACCGTCCGCCGCAGTGTAATAGTGATATTCAAACTTCTAGTATTTCATCAAAACATATCCTGCCCGCCGCGCCGCTGAGGATCGAGTTACTGCAAACTATTATATTAATAAATACATGTTATGGTACATACAAAAAATTGTATTATGCATATTATATTATTTAACAATATAATATACCTATATAAGTATATATACGTGTGGTGTATATAAAACTTCATTTTTACATAAGCACACTGCGGAACTTATATTGAGCTTAATAATAACAACAATCTGTGAGCGTATAATAACATACAACATATCATGTGGTAAACAATGATGTACGTCAGTTATAATTCCTTATTTAGATTTTTCGCTTTCTACTCTGGTCGTTTTTGCTGTCTACGCACATCTTTTAATAGACGATCGAGCACGAATGGGTTTCATCAAAATTCTCGTCACCGCGGGCTACCATAAAACAATTTGATTAAATAATAAATATCGTGGATTTCGTGTAGTTTTGTTAAAACTCGCAAGGCGACCGTTTGGGCGCACCATGAAGGCCGACGCCGCCGCTGTTCTATGTTTTTATTTTTTATTTTTCGTGGGCGGATAGCGATTTATACGTGTACACCGTTGCGATCAAACTCCATATTATCGTATTATATATATTTTATTATATAAAATTTTGTGTTTATATATAATGGTACACACACACGCATTATGTTACAGTGTGTATAATATATAATAATATGGGTAAACGTGGTACGACCGTGTCCCGGGAACGTTTTATTTGTTGGTCGAAGAAAACGATGGCCGCTGCGAGTGGATCGAAAAATGACTAGTAGATTTGTCGACATACGTGTCAAGGATGAGGAAGACCTCTGTTTTCGAGTAGGAAGCCAATTAAAAAAGAAAATGAAAAAACTCGGCTTTCTTACAAACACACACACACACGCATGCATATCGTTCCTTTGCTTGTTGTTATTATTCTTCAAAATATAGTTCTTACATACATTGTCGGCGTCGGCGATGCATTGCGTATATGCACAATAATAAAATATATTATAAATTATAATAAATCTGAAACTATATACTCACATTTTTTTAAAAAAATTATCATGTATTTTCACTTTGAAAACTTTTAATCGTTTGCATAATGTTTTTTTTTTTTTTTTTTGTCAACTGTATAGACTGCAGTTTTTAAAATGTAAAATGGTAAAATGTATAATACCTATTATACGTAAATATCGTTTCTGGTCTTCGATGTTATTCAATGTGTTTAATTTATCTCCGATTTCATAAATTTTAATCTGATCATTATCTACAAGTTTTGTTATATGGAAAGTTGGAAAAGTTTGCGTCTATACGGTGTGAGGTTAATTGACTGAAATACGCCTTCGCGGTCACAGATATCAATTACTAGTTATCGTGGACAGAAGATTCTTTCCCCATCGTGTACAATTTAACACCTCTAGCTATATATAAAAATAATAATTTAAATGTAGTGAGCCGTGCATCTTTATATTGACATCATTTCCGCCACCCTGTTAAGGTTATCGCTGTGCTTCGGTAGACGTCTTTCCAGAAGAATTCCCCCTTTCATCCATCCCCGGATCAACTATGTAATATCGATTATATATGTTCATAACGGATCATGATTATTTTTTCCATACTACGGGCGAAATCGTGATATCGACAACCGCCGTTCGACTGAGACTTTGGGTAGGTTCGTGTCCTTATATATGTATAATGTTTATATATAATGCAACATACTGGCTACTGCGTTATCTCTCTTTCTCTCATATATATAGGTATATTATTTTATGCGCATAATAATATTGATAATAATGTGTTTACCTTGCCGTCGTTTAATAGCTCGTTCGGGTTTGAACCTACTCCGTATCTTATAACTACTACCGATGTCTTTCATATACAACTGCATTGAAGATTCTTCATATTAAGTTGATAAATCATAAATGTTGGATATATAATTTTTTTTTATCTTGAACTAACTGATAAAATGATAATATAGGTACATTGGTACATTTCATATTAGTGACATTGTATATGGTACATTTTATTATATTTTATAGTTTGCTATATGATTTAATATTTTTGGAACTTATTTCCCAATTGGTGATAAAAAACCGCACGTGTGAGTGCCCATTCATATACATATATTCATACAAGTAGTTTGGTTATGGACCTATCTTCTCCTGTCGAGTATAATATCTCTGTGCCAATCTCAACTTTTTATTACTTATTATTAATCATAAAATGAATGCGTACAACGAAGTGTTAATCTTTCAAGCTGATTTCTTTTTCTGTCGTGATGTCTTAAAGTTAAAACTAATTGAAACTGCTCCTCGTAAAAAACAATCGTATTATTGTATTGCAGTCAGAGGGGAAAAATGAACTATTCTCGAAAAATAATTTCCGTTTATCTGCGCTTAATATATAAATTACATTATTCGTGTACATCGTTTTTATGGGTTTTACGTGAAAACCACCTGGTGGTCATCAGATACACGATCGTTAATCTATGACAATATTCTTAAGAATAATAATATTGTATAATACCTTATAGGTATAGCTTTTATTTCTCATTTAATGCGCGTGGGTTCAATTATTACTCGTTCTGTTTATTTTGTCTGTTTGTACGTGTTATAACAACGAGATTTTTTCTACGCCGAGATTATTATACATTTTTATTTTATGTGCGCGTATCATATCATTATAATGTAGCTGGTATCTACCGCCTACTATTAAAGTATTATAACGTTATATATGGATAGTAATGATAACGATTTTTTCTAGATTTCTTTTTACGGTGAAATGTCATAACAAATGTAAATGAGTTGTTATTTTTTTTGGTTTTAATCATCTTGCATTTTTGCGTAATTAGACCCGAACAAAAAAATATATATTATACATATATAATTGCACGTGTTGCGCGCTCATATTTTTGCAAAGTGCCTACGGTTTTAATTGTGCGCTTGATGCGATGACGGTTCACACGGTCGGCCTTGGGCTTTGTTAATGAAATTCGGTCGGCATGGCTTCATTATAATATTATTATATATTATGTAGGTTAAAATCGCAAAGCGAAACCATAAGGAAAACCGCAAACGCATATAGGTAGATGCGTATACTCGAATTGTCGCGAAATGAGGCGAAAACCACGCGTACACATTATGTAGGTACTATATAGAAATATTTTGTTCGTTTTTTTTTTCGTAAGTTAACAACAACATACAAACATTAAATTTACCTATATGTTATAATGTTATATATATAGTTCAAGGCCTCGGCACTATTTGCTCGGTTTGGTCGACAGAGTGTCCAGTAGTCCAAAGCAAATGAGCCTATACATACGCGCGCGTGCAACAGAAAGATACGGTCAAGTGATTTGTGCGGCCGCAATGTACCTTCATAAAATATTATAATATAATTTATACGCTATTTTTTTTATAATACACTATCAATAAGGACTGTCATTGTTATAAGACTTACCATAACAATATTGTTATATAGGCGTTACCGTATGTATATATAGGTAGGTACATCATTTAATTTAACTTAACTGTTGATTACTTGTCTCCAATATTTATCGGTTTACCTTAATAATATACAGAATAATATACTATATGTATAACTATTGTCTATTTGTATGTGACTACCTAGTATATAATATACGTAAGTTTTTGACTCCAATTATTTATTGTTATACACTTATTATGTACGCGTTTATTTTTATTTTTTCGTCCTACAATAATCTGACCATGTAAGGTAATAATATTGATCTTACACCGATGTGTAATCGCGGTAACACATAATATAATATAACTTAATTATTTACTGTATGTTATAACTTATAATATATGCGTGTATGTGTGACGATGACAAACTGTAAAATCGTGAACAGTTGTTTTAGATCAATGTTTAATTGATGAACGATTCATGGTATTGATGCAAACAAGTGAGACTTTGTATATATATACATATATATATATATATATATATAATATGTACAATGTACATGTATACAGTCGTACAAATACCGCCTCTTATTACCTCTCGCATATAGATAACGGTTTTTAAAAAAAAAAATATGAAATAAAACCCTGTACGGAATATATTTTAATCTGCATGTTGCTGATGTTACACAGAAATGTAATTTGTAATTAGTTTTCTTTATACTGGCGATGGTAAACCTATGTTATTAATACGTATCATCATGTATCGTGGAAACTTTTGAAAACGCGTGCGGGTCTAGTTTTCGCGTTGCCAGAGACATGACATGTCCGCCACCGAAGAAAAACGCTCACCAAACTACTAGGTATCCTATCTAACCGTCCAACAAAACGCGTCCATGTTCAGTAGCTCGTGACGTCCGATCGATGACGATAAAAATGTACACCTAACCTCCTATGTGCATTATAATAATGTATACCAATTGTTATTATATCGTAGGTATACAATTTGTATTAGATACGGTCGGCTATTAACAAGATGATCAGCTATTGAATCCGATGGTTCTTTGGTTTTGATGGAAATCTGACGTCGACGAACCAAGTTTTTTGTCGACGATGGTGACGATGTTTTAAAATTATACGCAGAGAACGACATGTAGGTATAGTAATAATATTTAGTGGAGGGGAAAAAATACATTATTGTGTGCCTGAAATTTTCGGATACATCATTGTGTATTTGTGTGTACATTTCATATATTTTTATATTATAATATACCCGCGTTTGTCTGGGAAAAAACTCTCATTTTTATTTCAACCGCTGGTTTTTTTTGTTTTGGAACCTTGTGAAACGAAAATAACGATTTTAATAGGTATGTTGAAAAACTTGTTTGAGCTACAAACTAAACGGAACGATATAATAAACCCCCCAAGTAAAAAAAAAAAAAACTAAATCTCATAATTCAAAATCTCTCGACGCAATGGTTATTTCCACTTCCGATTCGCTAAAAAGAAGTACCGTATAGTGTCTGATAATGGTATATATATATATACATATACGCTGTTGACGTGCAATAAAGCCTGTGCGTGTTGCCGTTTGGTCGTATACGATAAGGAACCTCTTTTTCGTTTTCGGAATAAAAGTTTACGGTTACTATCGTGTAGCTCTCCCCCGAGTCGTTTGTTATATATATTTATTATTTTTTTTTGTTTATAGGGATCTCATGAAGGGTATATTAGATTCTGTGCGGGGCAAGGGAGCTATTGGTTTTACAATTTTGTCTTTTTTTATTGTTTTACTTTTATATACCTGTATCGATGACTATATCCATCCATATATTTACTTCGATATATCCAATTTAAATTGGTATAAACGTTTTATAATAAAAATAATGCTTCAAAAGTTTCATCAATTCTTCATAATATAAATAACTGGTCTTTAAATAAAAAAGTAGTTATTTATACTATTTTATTTGATAAAACCGCAATATTGTACTTTTTATAGGTACTCAAATAAAAATAGCATCTTTCGAGGCAAACTTATACGAGTACATATACATCCGAAACACAACTATTGACATTTTAGACCGTATATAAACTTTCGATACTACTGTAGGTGATATACCCTATTGAATTAACATTACAGTGTTATGTCAAGACTATCGTGCTATACACAATATGCACTCTGACATTAATAACATCATATACTTAAACATATTATATCGCATCATAAAAGGTAAAATATTAATGATATTATATTGTACCTATATATATATTATATATATATATAATGAAGTAAATATTTTTATATACATCATGTCCTATAAAACGTTTTGATTTTGTCATTTAAGTAATATTCGTATATGCATGTGTTTGCTGCTACGAAATACGAATATTTATAGGTATACACATTTCACACGTTATCGAAATGTGAACAAAATGATGATATGTATATTTTTCCATGGAGCGAGTGGAATTTATTTTTTGCAGAACTATTGAAATGTAATCACGAAAAAACTTTCCCCATATATTATTCGTTTAAGGAAGTTATTTCTATAGAAACGTCAATCCCTATGGATTCAGTGAAAGTTTACGCGATGTACCGCATTCGTATACATTATTTTTATCTCCAAACACAATAAGGTTTTTTTTTGTCACCGTTATGTTTGTGTGCCGTGAACAATAAAACAATTGTGTTTGGACGACATTGATTCGGCGATGGTAGTACCGGAAAATTGGACACACACACACACACACACACTCGCGCGCGCACGTATAATATATATTGTATTATACTCACAGTTGAGTGTACATCGATATTTCGACTGAAAGACGACAAATGCCACACAATCTCAAATAGAATAATTTTTTTTTTTTAATCTCAAGGAGACGATGATTTCAGATGATCTTTTATTACACGCTATCGTAAATATAGTGTACAGGTTATTTTAAAGATAAGCACTCAATTCTTGAAAAATTTATAATAAGTTATTACAAATCAAGAGCTTTTCTATTTTTTGTTTTCGTTATCATATAATAGTTGCTTATTAACATAATTTAAAGTTTAGATGAGGATATAGTTGTAGACCAATAACTCTGCAGAGCCCATCATACCACACCACTCTATCCATTTAAACTTTAAATATTGTTATTAACTTGTACCTTACTTACTATTGTTATTTCTAATTTGAAATTTTAGTTTTATATAATATATTGAAATTCTCCAAAAGTATATTTTTGTCATTCAATAATGGAAAACTGTTTTAATGATATCGAAAACAATTACATTTTTTCATTAAAAATATCTAAAATAATATTATAAATTTCGAAAAATAGTATGGCATTTTAAAAATTAATAGTGTTTTCTTTAAATTCATCACACTGGGTTGTGTAAAACGCATAAAAATTAAAACTTTTATGGCATCTTTATAATACCTAATTCATAACCCATTTGTTGTAAAAAATACAAGTAATGTATGTGATATAGTTTCAGTGCTCTCTTACATCCATCTCCATGTTATTACGACAAATGACATAAATATACGTAATCTGATAATATGATATTGTTTTTTCCCATGGAATAACTTACGCCGTGAAAATTTTACGTATACGTTTAGTTTGGAATATTACCTATGCTTTAAGTTTTACTTTATTAACTTCTGTTTCCTAACCGATTTATATATAACAATTTAACAGTTTATATTTTAAAGCTTTTATTGTAGTGTTTGCTGGGGTTATTTACTTTAACTTTAAATTGCTGTTTTCAAGTACATAATATAAATAACGAAAAGTCTTATTCGACCTAAATCGTACACAATACTATTATTCGAGTTATATTAAAGTTTTACATTTTTCTGTGAGGATAACATTGAACTTATAGCTAATTTATTACAGTTTATTTTTATGGGTGGTATATTTAAACGTAGGTTTCTTCTTTTTTTAAATAATGTTTTGATTATTTAATTTTTTTTTTTTTTAAACAATTATTAATTTTACGTATCATCTCCGCACGTTCGATATTCATTAATGACAATTTTCTCAATATATCGTTATAAAAAAAGCAATTTGGTATCGACGCCGACGTTCGTTATCCACCAGTCACTATATATACCTAGCAAAGACCTATTGTTTGCAAGTCGGGTTTTTCGGATCTAATGCGTTGTTTATATTTCTCTGTTGTATTATGTATACTTCTATATAGTGTAGGTATTATTGTACAGACGCTTTAACGCTTACACGTCTTCTCCGTGCGATGTATATTTTATTATACATATATATATATATAATATACTTGCAGTGGACGTTAAAACGGGCCATTAAAATTTGCCGGTATTAACTACCACCGTTATAATATGTAGTGTAATATTTATCAATCGTACGTCGTCTTCGTCGGCGTCCTATAATCTCTCGGTTTCCTTCTCCGCGGCTGCTGCCTGCTTGCAGTCCTCCGATCCAGCAGCACTATCGTCGCTCGGTAATCGTTATAATGACCGCGCGTAGCCTTCGTTGTACATTTCCTCTCAACTGAACGATATCATATTATACCGTTATATTATGTGATTCAGTCGCCGACAATCGGACGATTGCGGTGACGGTGTTTGGCTGTGGGAACGCTACGTTGTACAATAATAATAAAATTATACATCAACAGTAATAAATTATTGCTAATGTTAATATATTGACGGATAATTATTTCGCCGTTTTTCCGTGTCAATTCGACTATCCCCCTCTCCCTCCTGCTACAATCCATACATATTTTTCGTGGTCAGGTGGTGAAATTATTTTTGGCGTAGCGTTTTGATATAATACATTACTATATGCATATAAGCGCCGGATATAGGGTAATAGTACCGACCCACCGAGTTTGAACATTTTTACTAGGTAATGGCTAGGTAATGACCCGTTAAAACGATTTTGAACTATTAAGTGTATAATACTTCTTGATCTTCCAAAATTTGGTCCAGCCCACGAAGTTTAAACGAGTAACTATATACTAGCGGTTTCTATCTCGTATATACCTACTTTATAAAGCCTAAGTTAAACTACAGTAAATTTCGCTTTATCTTCCCCAAAATTGATTGAAACCGGCCTTGTAATTTTCCTACCACGCTTCTACATTACAATTTGTATTATACAATGGTTAAGGTTTTATATTTTCTATGGCCCATAGATTGCAGAGTTAACCCGAGTATATATCTCTGATGACATTCAAGTACCTTTTTGGTGGTTATACTACCACTCAGAGTTAACATAATCTAACTCCTAGGATCCCGGCTAATGTACCTACATAATAATTACATCACACTTGCAATAATATTTCGGCCCTGTTACCCTTTATTTCATCTCCCGCGACCCGCATTATTGTGTTGATCCTTATTCTTACCGTATGTCCTAGACTTTCAGATCTCGATTATATTCTTAGCTTATCCATCGCAATTCAAATTATTTCGTTCTTCATGAACCCTATGATCTTGGTGTAACGTTACATGTTAGAATTAAAATTCAATATTCGTAAATCAGTAAATGTAACTGTCAAAAAATAACAAATATAGGTAGTATCAGTCAGTGTCACAATTCAATGATATTAATAACATATAATTATGCCTTTGTGTATATAGTTGTACAGCGTGGGCTATCACGTTGTGTTGATTGCGTGCGTTTTCATTAGTCGTCACGTCTCATATCAATCTAGGAAAAAAATCGATCGATCAATCAATCTGTTTACGTTTATAATAAGTGTCGAAAAGTTTGAATTTTTATGTGATCATATCATTATAGCTTAGAGTGTCGCCACAAGGAGAACATTCTTTGGAATATATTTTGGATGACGAGCACCATATGAGTGGCATTATTGGGTACGATTATTTACGTACGCGTGACCGGTATGTAAATTTCCAATAAAAATATTATCTCAGTGGTGACCGATGCAGCTGCGACTTATACGATACGTATTATAATATAATAGTTATAACTTATAATACACATTTTACTCATGAGAGGGAGAAAAAAACCATAATTATATCGACAGGAACAATATATATATATACATATATACACGCGTAAATATGTGGAATCGAAACACCACTCAACTTCATCACGAATCCTTTATGTTTTATTATATTATGTGTACGCGCTTTGCCGTTTCGGATAATCGCGTTATTTCTATTTATTATCATTAAAGCCTTTTACAGGTTATACGCGCTGACGTAATGTAATATATTTCTAACCATTTTTCATTAAAACCACGGGGGTCACGCACAAATCCCATCGATATCGATAATATTGGCCAAAGTTTTCTTCCAATTACATCTCATGTACATACATATATATTTATAGATAGATGTGTACAAGTGTGTGTGTGTGTGTTCTGTACGGTATAAAATGTTTTTATTAGGTACCCCTCGAGTAGGACTTCAGGTAAAAGTATACACAATAATTAATTTTGGGGGTGGAGTGGCCGAGTGGACTAAGGCGTCGGTTGCGACGCACGCAGTCGCAAGTTCGAATCTCGGTCACGGGTGGCATCGCTCTTTGGGCATTTCGCGATGTCTGGAGAGAGAGGCCGCCGGCCCCCAACCGGGCATGGCAGAAACCCACGGGTGCCCATTCAAAATTCTGCCAAAAAAACCCACGAGTTAAAACCTTACAGTACCGTCCCCTACAATTCCCCAGGCTAATGACCTCAGTTGTCGAAGCCCTAACCATAAAAAAAAAAAAAAATGAATTTAATAATTGATAATAGGTATTATATATATATATATAGGTGATGGCATGCCGCTACTATACTACTATAATACCTACGATTATTTCGTTATTAATTTATATTACATCATCATAACTGCTGCTGAAGTTTATATTATATGTAATTGCGCGTTTTGTATGCAGCCGATGAGAGCGATTTGCAGTATTATTCTGAACCAAATCTTTATTGCGACTAAAGTTTCCTCCGACGTTTGCTCAAAATGCATTTACATGGCGCACGATGTTAGCAATTTTTTTGCTTCAGGGTTGGGTTTTGATGTATAGCTAAACTATATATAAGTACATATATATATAACATTATCCTCATACCTTGAAGTGATCCAGGAATTAGTCAATTATATGATATCTGTAAGCTATACAATTTATATAGGTACCTAACGTGGTTTCAATTTTAAAAATTGGAGGGTAACGCCAATTTTATGTCAACATCATATACATTTATTACTTACGTTAATCATTTAGAACGATGATTTACGATTATTCTACATTAACTTAATAGTAAGTGCACCAATGAAAAGGGTTTATAACGAGGATTTGATGGCGTTACAAAAAATATTATGGGCTAATGCTAATCGACAACGTTATAATATGCACTAGTACCTATACGTTTTATACTTATATTATTTAGTATTTATATTATATTATACAAGTTAATTTACGAAGCGCATATCTACCTCTTTTTCTTCAATAATGTTGCAGTTATTTAAAATTTGATTTTCGAAATTTTTAAATAGTTATTTAAAAACTATATTATATATAATCTTGAGTATTATCTTAATTTTAGAAAATATTTTATTAATCTATAAATTCATACTGATTCAATGTTATGTGAATCTAATTTATTTTTTATAAAAGCATTTTTAAGAACTATTATCTTTAGTGCAAACATTTTAATAACTGCGAATTTACTCGTTTGAAAATAAGATATACCTATATCATACATCAACATATTTTATAAAACAATATACTTCACTAAATATTTACTATAAAAAGATGGTTCTAATTTTGAATAAATCACATTTTTGTACCACTACTCTATAAATAGAACAAAAAAATAAATTCAAGACTAATAATATATGGTTTGGGTATATTTAATTACTTCAAAAATCAGAAATAATTCATTAAGTTTATTCTAGTTTGATAAATAGTGGTATTAAAATAATATGATGGATTCTCTATCACTTTATATGCACTGCAATGCACATCTCGTTGGCGCACCGCGATAATTTGAATGCATCGACAAGCTTCAAAGACAAATTGGGTCATTGTAGTTCATTGATTATATTTTATAAAATATATATAATATAATATGTATTGCATTAAATATATATAGATATATATATATATTAAATATACATTGGACTGATCAAAAATAGATTTTATCTTGCTCGCTCGTTCATACACCCGTGGGTAGAAAAAGTTGCAGTTGGCTCTTGGCTGCGCACCGCACCGGAACGTTTTACGTATAGTACCTTTAGATATATAACAGCATATTCTTTGTAAACTCTGTGTATAACCTAATCTATACGAAGATTCAACAAACATGCTCACTTCTTTTAATTCTTTAATCATGAATATTAAAATTATATGATTTTCTGAGTTTAAAGTAGGTATTTATAGGTAGTTCAAGATCATACTTTCAAATATTATCTTTTTTTTTTGTTTACCACTAAACAAATAATTTTTTTCAATGTTGATCGTACCTTCATATTAAAATATTAAATCGAAATTCCAGTATCTTATGAGTATGTGATTAAAACCTATTAGTACTTAGGTATATAGAATAATAGATCAAAAAGAATGTTGGGGGAAAAGGTGGAGCTATAACCCATAGTGGTTTGAAAATGATAGTCTTTAGATAGGTTATGTATGTTGTATGCATTTTAGTAATTATCCGAGTATAATATGTCTATACTTGATTAAATATTAAACCTATTGTATATTTTATGTAAAACTATTTTAAAAAACTATTATTCTTAGCAGGTATCAGGTTCTTAGTATATAAAGTGTAATAACTTAGAAATTATTATTTCAAAATTCTAACTACATACGACAACATTTTAAAATAAAAATCAACTGACCGAAAATTTACAAGGATGATTCTTCTTTGGAAAAAAAGGGAGTTTATACCATCACAACAAATGTTTTCAAACACTTATAAGTTTGATCACCTATTTGAAAGTATTAAAAATTTCAAAAATATAAATTTATTAAATATAAATTATTAATGGATTCAAAGGCGGCTGATGATGCTTGTTTAGTCACCCTGTGTATATTACTGCAACAGTCTTTCGTTTTTACCTACTTTGTATATATATATTTGCAAATGCGTCTTTTGCGCCTTTATTTTTATAATATAAAATAATATTATTATGTCATGTAGAATGTGCGCATAGGCGCAAATAGGTAACTATCGTATTAACGTAATTTTCGTAAAGTAAAAAATTAAAATATGACTTGTAGGACTGAGCCCCCCCCCCCACCCATTGAAATTCCTTATTTGCAGCTATGCATGTGCGATACAGTTTAGTACAATTTAGCGTAAATCGAACAGTACCGACACATAATATGTGACGCGCGTTTCTTTTCACTGACATAAAACGACCGTGGCAATAATTACGGTCAAGTCACGGCTCGTGTATACAGGAAGGTACTAGTATAACCGCCAAAATACAATGTAATAAAATTAATTTTACATGTATTCACATAATATCATACCGGTGGACGGTGGTGACGTTGGCTCGGCGTTTTTATTCTCCTGCATAATATGATTTATTTTTACGAACAATATTATCTCGTCATCGGTTCAATAATTATTATAATATATATATTATCGAGTTTTACGCATTTATTGTAGTGCTTATAAAAAGATGCATACGCCGCGATGTTCGCATTACGTAGGTATATTGTACAGTGAACGCCGAGGACTTCTCTGAGTAAAAAAGTCCTTGGCACAATATATATTATATATCATATTATTATATTATTATATCGCTGCAGTACTCACTCGTGATTGTGATGCCGTAATAACTTTTATTGCCGTACGCATATGCAATTCGCACACGAAAATATGTAATACATAATACGAGCAATGTGTATTACGTGTTTTCGCCTGCGTCTGTTTGTTTTTCTATTTTTCCCGTTTTCTTTTTCTGGGTTACTCGCGTTAGCCTATATAGTGGGTCTGTTCTCATGCACCGTTCACAGGATCTTATGCGGACGATACAATATTGTATATTAATAGTCATCACTATAATATACAATACATACATATAATGCTACATAAAATATACATACCTAATAGTCACATATTTATAAATACATTCATATATGTATATAGGTATGTACATCGAAACAACAATGGCTGTAGTATGGAACCTACCCGTCGCACAGGCAAACCATCACCATTATTCTTATAATATTCTTATAATCATAGTTTAATATTATATTTTCCGTGTGTGTGCACTCGCGTGTATGTTGTTATTATCGCGCACCGACGACGAATGTCAAACGTACGTAACAACCAATAATACTGTAAAGAGAAAATCGCTATAAATATAATACATATATATATACGATGAGAACTCCGATTTCCTGATTAAGAAGTTTTATACACAATTTTCCAGTCTAAATTGGTACACCGAATGATGTTATAATGATAGGCGTTACAATACGTCATAGCTCTGTTGCGCCTATATAGTGGAGTTCCATAAGTTAAATTCAAAACAGACGTATAACGATTAATATATAGTGAACTATAGGTAATAAATCTTACAATGTATTATAGTAATAGTAATGTTATAAGAGTATACTATAGTCTATAATAGGTATGCAATGTTTTTATAATATACAAGGTAGATCAGTAAAACATATATTTCTTATAAAATAAACAATGAAAAAAAACATGTAACAAAACGATATATTGTAATATTAATTTTAATCGTGCCATCTTATATATTTCTTTAAAATTTTCAATAATGTAATATGATCAGTTTTCTGAGCTAGCTATAGTTATAAAATTATGTCATTCCTCTAGGTATACTTTTTTAGTTTTAATTTTTCTCATACCTTCAACGGATTTTTTTAAATTATGATGTGCGTTATAATTTTCATAGAAACGCTAATATATATATATATATTGTTATGAACCCCTGGCTATATTAGTTAGTATATATTCTATCATAATAATAGATAATAATATTGTAAGACGTCGACTGTCTGGAAGGATGGCTGCGTCAGCAATTCCAGGCAAGCGCTGGCTGTAGTCACGGCTCGTATAGCAAGCCGTGGCAGTTGGATTCCAGAGTAGTAAGACAGAACATAGTTATTCTCGCCAGAACCTTATTTATTGTCAAACTATTTTTCATAATGTTAATTCGTTTATTTTAATAAATTGTAAGTTTTCTCTTCTAGTTTTAAATATAGAAAGTAATATTTAGTTCGGAAGTGTTCGTTATTTTATTTGTGCACAAACCTCATTGGAGGTTCGTCACAATATACACAGTCTACACGCATATAGTTATGTCTGTAAATCACTAAATTTACATGAAAACTTGGAAGATTTAAGAATGTCGAATACCTACAATAATATAGTATCAAGTCCAGTGGTTTTTTTATTTTATATTATATAAATGTTGTTCAAGTTATTTTTTTACACCATAGAGTATAAGTTATAATTTATACGACGGTAGTGCTCTATTATTGTCCGTTTGCTGCTACCATACTACGTATATTAGTACAATAACGGCTTTACCGCAAGAAAGAAGCCCGATTATTATAATACTATTGTTACTGTACTATTGTGTGAACGTAGTTTTCATTTAGGTAGGTATAAATACCACTACGGTACGACTACGCGATGTCACTTACAGCTTAAGTATAAATAACTATTAAAAAATTGGTCACTTTTATTTAAATACCATTTTTGTTCTCAAAAAATACAGACATTTTACAATATTAATTTTTATATTTTATATTTTTTTTTTTCATAGATTCATAATATAGTGTAAAATTTATAATGCGGATTATATCCATTGGTTATAAATACATTATTTGACAAATTTTGACTAATGGATGATTGATGTTTACAACGATCGCCGTGATTGATGATTGTCATTTGAGAATTTTTTAATGACAGAACATATTATATATTATTTAATTTTTATTCGCGGGGACTTGAAGTTTTATTGGTTTATTATATTAATATGTTTAACTGTATACTCACTGACATATTCAAAATATTTTTATGATTAATTCATCTTAAAGTATACTGCTTATTTATACCACGAACCATTCATACAAATCATACCGTCCTATGTTAAGTTGGGTTTGTCTTAAAGTCAATAACAATGATAAATATAAAATGTGACATAAATGATTACAATTATTATCATACTATACAATAATAATAATTAATATTATACTCGTAAAAAATACAATGTTTTTGGCAAAGATTAATCCAAATCCAACTTACTATGTTATTAATAAATAATAATGGTAAAATACATTTCATAATATTATAGAAGTATAGGATAAAAAATATACTTGCATATTAGTAATAATAATTCTGATAGACCGTCTTCGTTCAGAATTGTTTTTTTATACGCAATGATTTGTTGTTGAACTCAAATCTAACACATCCATTACAGTTTACTCAATGATGAGATATACTCGACACAGTTTTAGATTCTGAGCGGAGCGAGGAATGAATTGGTTTTACAATGATGTTTATTTCTTTTCTTTTTTATTCTGTAAACAATTTCTCTCCCTCTAAACTTGCTCAAAAGTATCAAGTGTAGCATCTTTTCTGAAAGGTAATTTTCTTAAGCTAGTACTTTAGACAGGTCATTTTTTTTTTTTATAAGCATTTAAAGTTCAAATTTTGATTAAATACGTACCTCAATTGACGTCCTCATGATGTCCTTTCTCAACAACAATAAGATTTACAAAAAAAAAAAAAAAAAAAAAAGTACACTTAGATTAACTAATATTATGATGTCATATTTTATTATTTATTTATTCATCTTTGTAATTTACTGTATATATTGTAATTCATTTACACTTAACAACTTAATGATGTTAAAAATTCTTTATTATATCAATAAGTTAGATGACCTTGTAGTCAGAAACACTTTAATATAACAAAAAAAAAAAAAAAAAAAAAAATAGAATATAGACAGATAAACTGTCTCGCTCAGAATCGTTTTTCGTAACAATGATATAATATCATTGGATTCAAATTTAATTCCATCCATTATAGTAACCCACTTGTAGCCTACTGTTCAACAGAGCGATATCCACTTTCCTACTTTTTTAAGTTATTGTTTTATTGAAAAACAACATTCGATTTTAAATTATTATTAAAAAGCACATTACTTTTCTGAGAATGTTGATAATATATTAATTAGAATTTTGAACTAATTGTTGATTATAGTTATATAATTTATAAGTTTTCAAACTTTAGATGAGTGGAGTAAAGGATGTTTATTTTCTGCTCCGAACTTTAAATACTAGATCAGTAATAATGATTTAACTTACTGTATAACCTCTAGAGCAATAATCTATGACTTACCCGCTTTTTTAATTTTATTTTATTCGCAACAGAGTTAATTTTGGGTTCGATTTTCTTAAAACGATGCAGTCGTCGCATAATGTTTCAATCAGCGCACAAACAAAATCGTCTCGTTTTTTTCGATTCATACATTATTTATTTACTGTTTCTTGTTTGCGTTTCTTTGTAAATTATTATATTTATATTACTCTAACGAAAATAAAATTCATATTCTGATTCCTGTTTCAAAAAATTGTTAACCATGAATAACCAGCCAGCGAATCTTATAATTACATTGTTCTAATGGATTCGTCCAATCTCTTCGAAATAATATTATATAGCATCATATTATAATTTGTACTACGAGAAAATAACAATAATATCAGTTTCAAAAAAGTTAATTTAATTATGCATTTCGTGCACTATGGTTATTCTATTTGACTTTTAAATTATCCACAAGTGATATTGTATTCATAATAATATGTTGTTTTGATACAGCAACTGATGATTTATTAAGCCCAGATTCAGTGACAACGTGAAAAGTTTTACCATCAAATTTAATTAAACTGTCAAGACAGATTTTAAACGAAATAATGTGGATTAGTGCTATTTGTAAAATAATTGTCATTCGGGCATTAGGACATTTCTGAATTTTTTATCCGAAATGATGATTACCTATTTATGAACTCTAATAATCTAGTCAAATGTAAAAATATATTATGTTGTTGAGTGTTTAAAATATCTAACTAAAAATTTATATTAAAATAAAAATTCCAATTGTGTAACATGAACTTTATAAGCATTAAGACGTAACTTTCATTCCTTTCACATGCTATATTTAAAAAAAATACTTTGGTGGTTTCTACGACAAAACTTTTTGTACGCAATTTGTTTACGTTCTATTTATGAATATGTCATCCACTCATGTATCGCAGACGTCATGATATTATTAAAACTTTAATTCAAGTTTATATTTTATGAAAAGTGCATAAAGCGTATGAAATTGGCCTGTTTACTACTAGAATCGTGTTTTATTACACTCGATATAATAATTTATTGTGGACATTCCTTACTATGATATTTCAAATCAAAAAATCCTGGAAAACTATATTATATTATTTTATGTTCCTTACCTACCTATATGTATATTACAATTTTTCCCGGTATAAAATTTGAACGAATAAAAGAAAAACATACTTGTAAATAATGTTTTAATAATAATTTTATCTATAGTTTATTGATTTTTAATATCCATTATCGTAAAAGTACTTGCCTATATGTTATAATCTTATATTTTACTATTCGTAATAATAATTCTGCATTAATATTATATGTAATTTGCTTATATATAGGTATAATGCAGTTACATAATACGAAGATACAATTATATTCATTAATAACTAATACCTATTAATAAACTATATTTTGAAATGTTTACTTTTTAAATTTTATTTCGAAAATTGTTAGTTTAGAACTTAAAGTTATTGTTATCCAAATTCCTTTTTGTTTGTATTTGTTTATGAATACTTCTAATTAAACTAAAATTCAAAAGTGGAAATCATATTTGACGAACTAATATTTAAAATACCCATCAAAGCTTATAAGATTCATAATATTATTCAAACTAGAGATTATGCCATGCTACTAATTATGAATCTTATTTGTTTTATAAGTGTTTTTAATTTGTTTAAATTATTCTTATTAAAATATTTAGATTTAGTATAAGCTAGAGTATACTTTATCTACTAATATGTATTACCAAGTAAAAAAAAGTCACCTATATTCAAAATGCATTGCTTATTTTCGATTTATCTAAAAAAAACTAAAAGAGATATGCATCATGCGATGCCTAAATACAATTAAATAATTAACTCGAAAATTCGCTATTGATGTTATATTATTATTAAATTAAGTTTTCAAGTCTTATCAATATTGACTATAGTACTCGATCAAAACAACAAAACAGCATTGTGAACACGATATGTGTAATCAGTAAGTATACGTACGTTATGCGTGTGGTAGACACTAGACAACGATTGTGAGTGTAGCATCCTCTTAAGATTTGAATTGCTTTGAAATATTGTAAGTTGCTTATTATTGATTTAATCTTAACAAATGAAAATATAATATAATATTATTGTAATAGTGGTGTTAATGAATTAATTATTGTGATTATATAGTAAGGAAAACGCTCAACTATATCTTATTTTTAGAATGCAATTATTATTTAATTATATTTCCAAGTGATTAATTTCTAGATCTATCGTTTTGTAACGGGTGTTGATACTCATCAGGTTAAAATTGCAATGAAGGTCACCATTCAATGCAGCAGTGGCGGTAAAATTATATTGACTTGGTGGTGTCGGTAAAATTGTGTCCAATTTCGTTTTACTGTATCGCGCTATACCGACACCACCACCGCAACCGTTCCAATGTATGGGGCCCTTAATCTGCGATCAAATATAGCTAGATTGTACGCTAAAATGTAACTGTATAATATGTTATATTATTACTATCGTTTATCGACGGATATTTCGCTTGATTGCCGAAGTCGACGTTTGTTTTGCATGCATTATTCCGAAATATCCGATAACGTGTAGCGAAGATATATGACAATGCATAATCGCATGTACATTATTGTGATTGTCTCTCCTTAACCGGCCGGGACGACCCACATAAGTAAATCGTCCTTCGCCGTCTTCCGTATGTCGTTATAATGTCACGACGGTATTCGAACACCGTTTTCACGTTTTCCGGCAAGACATAATATTATTATTATTTGGCTTTCGCGGATTTGGCGTGCCAAACGTCCGTCGTCGCCCGTGTAATTGATAAATTTCTAGACACAAAACCCATGACCTCACCTCAACAATGTAATGCGCCATGGCGTACGTCGTATACTTACTATACCGCACACGTGACTAGCCTGCTAACACGCGGCCACCGAGCTCACTATTTATATACTATAGCGGCCTGCCCGGCGCGGCTTCCGAATTCCTGAGCGAAAAAGCCCAGTTAGGTGTGCGTTTGCCGGACTGAAAAATCAATTGTGCCCCTTTGCCATATTCTATGCCCGTGTTGTATATTCTAGTCGCGGACGGCTGCCATACGCGTATAATATATGATATTATATTAGGTTGTTGTCTATTTATTGCAATACACGTTTGCAGCGCGGTGTACATACCATATATATATATATATATATATATAGGTATTAGGTACATATAATATATGTAATATAGTCTGAGTGTATATAGGTATTGGGTCTTCGAAGTGCAATTTAGACTAAAATTGCATATAATATATATATATACAACCACCGAGGTATATGTAGACGAGCGATGATGGTAATACTATATTATTGTGGTGCATTCGATACTTTAATAGGCAGTGCACTAGTGTTCACATATTATATAGTTTGCACGCGGTATATAATATGTAGATGTACGCGATTACTACACTGCATTGTACGTATATAGGTACTAATACAACACACACGATCCGGGTATATATAGTCCGTTCCCCAGAGTGCTGTGCTATTCAGTTACACGCATAGCCGCTGAACGTTCTAGCCAATATTGCATTTGCCCTGCATGTTTAACATGCGCATCACAATTATTATACATATACGCATAATAATAGGCGTCACTAGAAACGACTAAATTTTCGAGCAAATTCGTTGCTAGAGCGATTTTGTTATCCAATAATAATTTTGTGTGCATTGTAATATTAAGTATTTGTGTTTTAAAATGAGGTTCGCATTGTATCAAACTATATAATATGTACTAATATATTATTATTATACGCAGCATTGTGCAGTGTTGATGTTGGTATATACGACTCATTCAATACGCATCATGTACCTACGTGTTGTATTTATGATCTGTTTTCGAGACATGCATATTTAAATGGCTGCTATTATAAATATGTAATTTTCCTGACACTGCTGCGACGGCCGCAACTTGAACTACGAAACTAGGTTAAAAATCATATATTACAAGTGTATAATATAATATGTGTATGTGTGTGTGTGTATATGAGTCGGGAATGTTTTAAAATGTTCAAAGAAAAATATCTTGTACATTCAGAGGAAGTGGACTGTTATCAAAGAAAGCAGTTAAAGGACGAGAAAATGATTAAGTGTATCTTTTGAACTTTGTGCAGCGTGTTAATTACTTTTTAACAAAAGGAATATGTGCACTTGACAAGTGAATTTTTCAGTTATTCGGAACAATGAAATGCGGACCAGTAGCTTTGAATAATTCTGCGTAATGACGCGCATTTTCATTGCGCAAAATTTGTGGCCGCCAAGTAAAAAAAAAGTATGTATATATTAGTAGACGTATTTGTTTTTCACAAACAGTACACGTTATTCCAATAAGAAAACAACACCTAGATGATATTATTAAATAATTAAATTCGGTCTTTTTTCCTGCAAGAGTACAATATTAATATTGAAATATATGGTATCCGTCACTTTACAGAGCAGGTTTATTTTTGCAAAACTATTAGTTGAAAATGTTGTGGATAAGTAATTAAAATTTAAAACACATTATATACAGAGATGTTTTTATTTAAAATAACATTTTTTCGAGGAATATTTTTATGAATACCTTTTGATTCTTCTCGCAATTTTGTTATATATAGGTAAAACATGTTTCTGATGTTCCCAAAATATAATAAAGGTTGGTATAATACGGTACTATTAGCATATTAAATTTCTTTTGGTTTTATTTTTTTCATTTTATATTTTTCGGTCGCAATGTACTTAATAGAATTCTATTAAATCATATTTGTACATTAGCGTTAAATTGCGCATGTGACTATACCATATAATTTACACGTTTTGGAATCACACTACATCGTTATTTTGTCCAAATTGATAATCACGCTGTACAAATATAAACGTAATATTTCGTTTATAAATCTCGATTGCGAACGTGACATAAATATTTGGCGTACGACTTTTGTTCACTTTGTTGACTTAACCAACATTCACTGCAATGTAGTCATATACCGTTGCGTGTTGTTGTCATCGTGAATAAGAAAATAATAATTGTAACTCGTGTTTATTGTAATATAATAATAGCGTATAAGCACAAATAGATTTAGATGGATCGATTAGAATAGAATATCAATAATCATAATATACGGATGCATCACGGTATTGGTTTACGGGATTGAAATTGCCGTTTATTGAAACCACATCGGTCGTTATAATTGTCTATACGACTACGATACAAACTTTTTTTTTTTCCCCCGTTTAAACCGTCAGCAGAGGAGGATCCGAATGAACACTTCTACACGATACAAACTTAAGAAATAACGTTTTTCGACAACCATGATAATAATATAGTCATTTGAATGCTGAGTTTGTGCACCGTATTAAAATTATAATTATACCTATCATAACATTATATCCATGATAATTAATGTTGATCAGGCGCGACGGTACCCATCGTGAGATGTCATTCGGTTTAATACCACCGCTCTGATCGTACCTGCAATTATGGCTGTATGGATATTATTATTTACGGTTACTTTTTAACGATGATCCTTGTTATCAATACATTAGTATACTATATACCACGAGTGGAGCCGTTAAAATTAAAAAAAAATAAAGACAATAGAACAACCGATAATTCGTATACTTATGAGAAATATGGGTAAAAGACATTTTATTATTATTATCGAAACACACAAACCTCTCTTTCTGGTCCGTCGTGCTGCGACCATTGTTGGTACCTATGCGCTTGCGGCGCGAGTCTTTTGTCTAGAACGCTGAAAGTCTGGCGAACGCGCGCGGCGCCACCCCCGAGCCGCCGCCACCCCAACCGACATCCGCGTGAAACGTCGCGCCACCCTCGCGACGTCGTGACTAGTCGGCCAGCAGTCGCGATGCCGTCGACTCGTCCGTCCGTCGTTGTTGCTGCCACACCCGACGGCGCCACCACCACCACCGCCTATACAAATGGCGGCAACTTGTTGCAGACCGAGTTGGCAGTGGCGACGATGACGACGACAAGTCGGTTGGACGGCGGCGCGGCGGGAACGACAAGAGTCATAACGCGTCCGGAAACGTCGTCGCGTCGCTGACCTCTCGCCACCGTGGCCGGACGTGGCTCACAAATGGACTCGGACGACGAGCCCATCGACCTGGAGGACTTGTACCAGTGGCTCCAGCAGTTCGAGGGTATATTACGAATATTGTATTTTGCATAGATCGACCGCAAGTTTTTGCCGTGTTTATTTCTCAGTGCTCGGTAGTAATAAACACATTATTGAGGCCATCCATGGAAAATTATACAAATTCATGAACAGACTTTTTTTTTTAACGAATGATGTGGGAGTTGGGATGATGGGTAACTTTCGGGAACACTTTTTGCTATTTTAAGTAAATTATGGTGATTTCACTACTTAGCCACTAGATGTATGTCATATATGCATATTTTGTTTGCATTTCTTTTGTGTCACGATTCTAATAATGAATCATCGATAAAAAAATTGGTTTAACTTTTTATTGTTATGTTTGGAGTTTGTAGTAACCCTTTTTTATAATGCTAAATGAGTATCTATAACACTTTTGGTATTTGATTGTTTTTCATTATTACTGTAATTGACAAATAATATGACATGCATTTTTATTAATTGATATATATTTTTAGATTCATTTTAAAGTCATAGTTTTTTTTTTATTGAGTATCAACGTGTTACATTTTACCGGTACTTATAGCTGACATCGAATATATTACCGAAGTAATAGAACATGGTTGGCTAAAATTGAAATCAAATATTGTATAGGTATTTCCTTAAACAGCCGTGTAGATGCTTTATATATAGGATATATTTTATAGGCATTTATACAAAATGTACAATTATTTAAAATAATATAATAATCGTCTACATATACTGCCGAAAAAATATATTGCTTTAATAGAAATACAATTATTAAAATATGTATGAATCATGAGTGCATTTAGTATAGAGTACGTTTTACTGATATGATTTATTTTTATTTTTGCTGATTCTATTAAATTTTTTAAAACAGCTTCAATGGTTATATTGATCTAGAAATTCTTGATACGACGTCACAAAACTCAAGAAAAATGCATGTATTTTTATAAATTAAAACTATAGTGTTTTTTTAAAAATATATAGTACCTACCTATAATACATATAAATTATATTTATTGAAATTTAATGTTCTTTATTGTTATTCTAGTGGGACGGGTATAGGAGATACGACTAGACTAGATATTCGCTAAAGTTTGCTATAAAATTTTCCCTCTTATAAAAAAACTTCTGAGCACTGTGGGCCACTGGTTGAGAAAAACTGCACCATTTAGTAATATAACCGACTGCCAAATAAATCTGTTAGAATTGGAAATGTATTTCGATCGTTTCCGATTGCAAGCTATAGTTAGCATGGTTGATTATAGCTTTCGAAGGAGGCGGTTTACTAGTTGTATGATATGTGTATATAATGTCTGAAATTCGTGTGGGTTTTGGTTGGGTTACGATGTGTTTTAGTAGTTTTTAATTACAATAATATATTATTATCTTTTCACTCGTGGTATTCGATTACGACACTTTTGCCGTAACTCCATGCTGTTTCTCCATTTATATGTATAATATTATATGTTTGCGGGAAGTGCTACGCCGAAGTATATAGGTATAGGCCCAACAATTATTATTATTCTCTCGGACGTAATCTCATCCAACGTACATGTTATTAAATATTATATATCATATTATGTATGTTTCTTATATACTCGTGGACTATATTTTTTTAATCGATTTAATATATTTTATGGTAGGTATATGTACATGCGAATAAAAGCGATTTTTAATTAGGACCTAGCCACCGCAGCCATTGCGTAATACCTGCACCCCAATTTATTTACTAATTTATTTTACACGATCCAAGCGCACTAGATTATTATACATAATTAATAGTAACAAATATTTACATTATGACCACCAAATTGTTGTGGTCCATTGCCACCGGCGCGTCGTCATCCGATATCGGTTGTTTTCGGAACAAACATGCTTACGAATTATTAATGCATTTACGCATAAAATATATTTAATTTACACACACCACACTTCCTCGCACGTTATAGATGTGTGGTTTAAGTCGTGAAACTCACGTCCTACACACAAATTTATATAATTTAATATTCAGATATATTTGAAAGAAAATTGACTATACTACGGCTGAATTATTATTCTTGTACACCGTATGTCCGTATTGCACTATTATCGCGTAGGTACGCCAACGGCATTGATTATTCGATAACGCAGTAATAATGACGCATATAAAACAATATTTGATAAAAATTATTTTCTCGATATTTGTAGAATTTCATAAATTTCATTTTAACAGTCTTTGAAAATTATAATTTCATCTCATTTTTTATCGTAAACTGGTAACCAGGAAGTTATTAACCACCAAATAATTAAACGTCATACCTATATTAATTTAACCGAATAAGTTAAATCAATAACGACAATCAATGTGTGGGTAATAAGAACTAAATTATAAGAAAATGAGGCTCGTTCGTCAAGATTGTTTTCGAAATTAGGTGTAGTTGATATATAACAATATTTGTGAATTAAAAAAATAATGGATATGTTCAAGTTATGCACAGTTCAGTATCAAAACAACTTGTTCATTTAATTATCAATTGCCTTATAGTGTTTTATGCAATAGAATAATAATTGTTATCCTTGAAATAATTGTTAAATTCTTAGCTGATGGAAAAAAAAGATTAAAAATTAAAATACTGTTTTCTTTAGTTAACTCCAAATATTTTCTTCGTAATATAGTCTTCACTCGAGTGGTATATCACTGCATATTGTGCAGGTACAGCATTCTCGTATGTTTGTCGGGGATTGTCTTAATTATTTGTTTAATGCCAAGGTATTCTAAAGAAACTTGAGACTTTTTATTGTTCGAGGAAATTTAAGAAGAATACGGTTCACCCATAGGACCCATATATATTACAAAAGATGCATATATATATATATATTATGTATATTAATTTTAGATAATAACAAATGTTCATATTGTATATATTATAAAATGTAAACATTTTAAAGCTGCTTTCTGTCGAAAAATGTAATCAAAAACAAGTATATTATTATACGTGTGCAAATTTTATTGTGTATACGTTGTATACATATTAATATTATAAATTATAATGTCGGGATTAATTATGTAATATTATCTCGTGCATATAATATTGATATTGCAGATGTAATGATACGTAATAAAGTATCGATTCAGGAATTAATCTCATATTATTTATGTATGCACAGTAAACAAATCAAAAACCTAGAGATTCGTTCATCGCACACTCAACAATCTCGTGTGTATTCATTTGTATTCGTAATCTCTGACGTCGAACACATATAATAGTATTATACAAATATTGAATTTTATATACGTTTTTTGAAATATTTAAAAGAGTGTCTACTATATAATATCGAGAAATTTTTTTACTTTTTTCATCAATATTTCGTTAGACGTATTTGGGTATTCCAAAATCAATATAGCATACGATGTCACGCTGATAGAATATGTGATACAATATAATATCTCATTTTTGTCATAATCATTTTATATTCTGTCAGTATAATATTATATTTTATAATATACTCAAGTGTGTGTGTGTGCGTTTTTTTTTTTTATATAGTTGCGATAAACGTATTTTTACTGTACGAGTATATTATGTCTATATAATATAAAATTGCAGTATATCGAGGAACGCAAAAATGTCAAAACGTAGTGTCGCGGAACAACACACGATAATATAATATGCTCATTGTTTTAAAACACCGTATATTATTTTTCTCCCCATATATAAGTCCGCACAGTTTATCAACCGCCGAGCTGGCGTGTTGCAGTTTCCTATAAAGTGTATATGAGATTATTATTATAGTAGTGGCGTTGGCCGGTGACGAAAGAATGGGGTTTTAGAGACGATTGATGGTTGCGACGCGAAAGGCAGTTAAAAGCTCTATTCTCCTCCTCTGGTATCATCATGTGAAGTTCATATATTGTATAGTCGATGGCTACAGCGATCTTAACATTTTTTAACATTTCAAATATTATATTATTATTATTATTTGTTGAGGAGATTTCGTTTGTGCCAGGTTGACGTATTGTTACGTGTTTTTCTTCGTTAGGTTTATATATATCTTCCTGTAGTTGTTCTTCCGGGATACCATCGTGAAATTACCATATTATATTAAATTTTATAAAATTACGACAAAAAAAATAAAAATAAAATATCGATTCATTGCTTATAATATACGACCACGCGGACGCCTACGTACATATCCGATGCGAAAAAACAACAATAAAGATAACATATATTATGTGTGATATATAACAGGTATTTTTGTGTACGACAATACGACGTACAATGAAATATCTGCGCAATGCAGTGACCGCTGCAGTAGAAATAGGCGATTTTCTGCAAATCGATACTCATCAATGTATAATAATGATAATTTTCCGAAAAGCTTTTTCCTCGGTGTCACTATTTCTGTAGGCCTATTCATTTGATCTATCGTCATAACTCATAATATATAATATACACACGATTGTCATTTTTCTACAGCCATTGCCCACCCATCGAGTGGATTATACCGTACCTAACCCACAAACTTGCACTGTTAATATTATATTATATCATAATATTATATATAATACTTTGATAATAAATGTATTTATTTGCTTCTGTATATTCCGGGAATTCGTGGCGAGCTTTTTGTTCGAAAAAAATGGCCATTCGTTTCAAATGCAATATGGGTAGTTCATTATTGCAATAAAACTATATATGTGGTATATATTACCATAATTTCATTCTCTTGGCATATTATATCATTATTAAATGCGAATGAAATCCGATGGATATATTATTATTATTATTATTATTATTTGACAACCTATACTATATACAAAGAGTATCTGCTGCGTTCGTGGACAATATGGTAAACAATAATTGTATATTATGTATATTGTGAACGAAGTATCCCTCGAGAGTCGATGCATTGCAACAGTAAGTCGATTTAAATATCTGTCAGAATACACACACTAAACCACTTTTATAGACGGTTGTCATTGTCATTGTTGCAAAAAAATAAAAAATAAACAGAATTAAACGTTTCATTTGACGGTTGTTTTTGTTTTGCGCATTTAAACTTTACTACTATAGACTACGTTTTTAATATTATAGTTTTTTTCTTTTTTTTTTAACAGCTCAATAGTTCTACATATTATTTTTCATTGTGTATATTATAGTAATGCTGATGTGCAGTAAATATAAATGCCAACAAACGCACAATATATATAAGTTTCCTAATCGTTATTTCACTATCGGTTAGTTCGAAATACGTCGATTGATGATTACCCGGAAAAGAAAATATATGATGTTCATATATATTTTTTGCGTGCAGTATAAATAAGTATTCGCGTTGTCGAAAATCCCTTAAAACTGCAGTTTAAACGAATACCGAATTTCAATCACTTATATTTTAACCACCGCGCCGCCGCGGTATCAACATTTCGACAACGGTGCAGGCCTTTCCGGAATATTATTTCAGACGTATTTCTTGCACAACTCCGAATTCAACCGGAACGTTATTAAAGTTTAAATTACTTTTGCTTTCCTGATCAATTGTTCAAATAACTCATTTTACCGAATTCACGTTTTGCGCGTATACCAGCTAACAAATTCGATATATTATTATATTATGTTCTCTCGCATGCAATTATATCAGCCAATATGTAATATAATACGTGTATATATGTATATAATATATACAGCAGCAGCAACAGTAAGAGTACCTACATTTATTTATTTTATTATAATTAGCTTCAAATCAAAAGTTATTATAGACCAATAATTATTTATTAGTTATATAATATACATATTCAAAGTGAGGATATAATATAATTTTAATCATAGTAACGACACTAATAATTATAGTAAGACGATATGTATCGTCGTACCTAGATTTAACTTTGTACTGTTACATCATAAATATACTTAGAACTCGATACATGTATGTAAAGCTTTGTTTTTTATTGAAATCGATTATTAAACAACGATTTTGTTTTATCGTTTATTCGTGTATTGTAATAGGTATATCCTTGTAAATTATAATTTTCGTATGTACACATTATAATATTATAAATTATAATAACGTTATAAACTCTTCGTAAAAATTATCGATTTTACCTTTACCGTGCGCAAACACAAAACCGAATGTGTACTTATATATAGCTTGTATATTATACAATATACTATTTATATATATATTTTTTTTTTGTCTCCTCTCGCGTAGTCGTCATATTATTATTATTATTATTCTGCCAGTATATATATATATATATATATATATATATATATAATATAAGCACGCGAATACGACGACTCGTGATGAAAGCTGTAGTCCTACCGAGCTGGTGCCCCCGCGGGACAGAATATCGCTCTCTCCCCCCTGCGCTTCCCTCACTGGGCAATATTGCTCGGCCGTCTCGGTATCTCGTTCCCGTTATATTGTTATATACCGTGTGCGTGTTGCACATGAATGCAAAACGAACCAGACCGGTGGTGTAGGTACTATGCCGATATGTTATTTACTATATATAACATATATATATACATATTTATGTGTGTGTTCGGTAAGTATGATTTGCGCGCGCATAACGTTCATATTTGCACTTGATGCACATTTAAAATAACCCCGTTGACCCTCCCCGGGAAATTAATTTACCCACCGTGGTCAACTCTCGCCTATACATAATATACTTATTATCTATATATACCTAATACCAGCGTAATAAAAATATTGTACGGTCAGTATATACCTTATTATTAGGTTGTAAATATAATATATTTTAAATTTATAATATTCCTATTATATAAATATATGAGTATTGAGTGCATAGGATTGCTTTTTATCACTCATTTTTTTTTTATGTTCCCTATATTATATATGTATAGACCATGAATACTATAGAGTATATTCCTTTTGGTTGATCTTTTATTTTGTATCGGATAGGGCAGAGATCGGTGTTTTTATTTTATTTTTTTACTATTCCACTCGTGTTCGATTGTAATTTTAAACAAAACGACGGACAGCAAATCTTCTTCAATTTAATTAAAATAAAATTATTGGATTCTACACAGCACATGTCCGTGACGGACATTATTGATTGTTTTCTTATCGGTTGTTGTATTGGATACATCTATAAGGTGTCGTACATTTTCAATGGTATTTATTTTTTTTTAATTGGAATGTGATCACGGCACCTATTGTGTACAATTTACTGTTTGTTGAGTTAAAATCTCAATTATTTTCGAATCCATTGTCTCGATTACATCCCAAAAGTATTTATTCTTTTATTGCTTCGTACCTTTAGACATTTTAAAATTAAATGGTCAGCTAATGATAGTAGTTTATTCATTGGGAGAATATGAAATAGAAAAAAAGCTTTCAGTGTAAATTTTTTTATTTATACTCGTCCTGCGGTATACTTGCTATTTGCACAGTAAACATGTAAATGTGTCTCGCGTATTTTAGAGCCGTCCCGGACTAACCCAATTACCTACTCTGAATTTAGGTATTTATAAATATGACGTAAAAAAATAATAATTTTTTGTACACATCACGATTGTTTCCTACTCTCTTATGCATATATTAATTGTAAGCTATCGTTTGAAATACCATTGAATATTCGAATCTCATATATTTTCAACGAGTGTTGTCGCACAATTATACTGTTTGCAAAAGAGATAATGATCGACGTGAAATTCTCAGGCTTCGTTTGCACAAGGTGACCATAAAAAATGCATTGTTTTTTAATTTCCTGGTTCCCAAACAGATTTTGCAATATTAGTTCAACTCGTGAGCGTGCAGGTATGACTGAAGGGGCCTATATACATTATACATATTCGTGGATATCCCTTTTTGGTGTGTTGTGGCGGTGACCCGTGAACGAATAAAGAATTTTCGCGAATTTTATCAATTATTTATTTTCATAGCCGTAAACTGCTGCTCAGCCATCGAGCGAAAGACCTTCATTTGAAATGTATTATGCACGCCAAACAGCCGCGCCGACGTAATCCCTGCAGCAGCAACTTGTCAACAAATTTCCCGCTATAAAAGGATTTTACTGACACTGCCGTGCGACTTCTAAACCTATATATACTATATGCTGTTAATTAATGTTTCTGCGATCAGACGTGACAGTCGAGATTGCCCACTAATGGACCTGTGATGTACAGCTTGTAAATATATCTCTGCCGCTTTTAGGTATATTTTATGCATAGCTAGGTACATTAGTGTGACGTTGTCATTTGTATCAAACGTATTGACCAGAAACCTAATATCCGTTGCATGAACTCGTCTTTTGTGATGATTGTTTTTTGAACTATTTAAATTGGCAACCATAATATACTGCGTAATATATTATACTATCAAACCGCTGTATGTGTAATATTATATGAACTATGGAATATTATATTTTTAAACCTGCGGGTTTTTGCGTTGAAATTGTTGTTTGAAAAAAAAATTACAATAGAAACACATATCTATATAGGTAATAAATATTATATTCTCACGGCACTATTCTTGATCTGCATATAGGATTTTTTTCACCAGTCGTATATAGGTGGCAAGCTATTGTGTTCAAACTCCTGCTGCAGTTTATGTTGAAATCCAAACATAATATATATTATAAAGTATAGGTACATATATATATACTTATTGCCAACGGCGATTCAATTAATAATGTGCAGTATCGAATGTTAGCAGACTCGACTCCCTGCCCTGCAGGACTTAGTACCTATAAACAATATTAAGTCGATGACGACATTTACCTACTCCAGCTATACAGGGAATCCGCGACACAGCCAATAGACGACTGCCTATAGTTTGTGTGTGTATATATATTTATATGAGTGCATGTTCGGTTCATATAATACTGATGATTTCGTGTTTTATATTCGTATGTATATTATAAATAAGAAAAATAAAACCTTAAACCCCCCCCCGCAATATTCATCACGCCTGTGACTTTTCGTGAAAACTAGGTCATCATCATCATATCGCACACCCCCCTCCGTGCAATACCTGCACCCGCCGAAGTTTCTACCACCACCCAACAAACCCACCATTGCCGCCGACCGATAACCTCGTCGTCGCAAATACACAGCGTATAATAATATAATGATTTAATGATGATAATAACATAACATGGTAATAATAATACAATATTTTATATTATATTATATACGCGCATTGCGTTCGGTCGCAGCGTTTATCGATCGAAAGTATAAAATATATGATGGTTCCGTAGTGTTAGGGCAATTAGAAACTTTTTAACCGTTTTCACCGTCGTAAAGTCTTGCGTGGCCACTGTGTCGGAAAACTTATCACTTTTGCCGCACGCCATACAAAATAATATTGTAGTATCTAGTATAGAAAGGCCCGAAGGTATAGTAATATAATATAATATTACGATGGTGAAACTTTAATCTATACAATCGACGGTCGGGAGATGCTGGCGTCGTCCGTTATCGTATTTAGTATCGTCCAGTTGATTCGTATAATATATTATTTTAATGTGGTGCGATTTGTTTCGCCGTGATTAAATTCCACCGTTGTAACATAATCTATGTCGTAGTGTATCGATTGTCGCACACACATATATACACACACTGAAAATGCAAACGAATTGAGGCAATACATAATGATAATATATGTGTCCAATGACTGGGCTGCGTAATCCCGATAAATCACTTATGTTTTTGCGAGTGCGCCCTGCTTTGACTGCAGTTCCGAAGACCGTTATCGAGTGGCGTGTATAGCCTCATAGGATTATGGAAGGAATACTCCTGCCACTCAAACACATACCCACATTAGTCGGGGTGACTATATATCCGGCGTAACTGGGTCGTGATAAGAAGTCGTTGCGACCCCCTATGTCGCAGCGGGGGTGATTGAACTATGTCAAACCAAGAGAAATGGAAAACAAAAATTGAATTATCCCCAAACTATATATAGGTACTCGGGCGCCACGTCAGACGACTTCTTGAACGATTGATTTATCTGTATACTCACGATGACGTCATTATATTATATACAATTACGTTTCCATACTTTGATTTTATAATAATATTTATAGGTATTGCAGTATATCAAACTCGCCGTTGCCACTATAATAGTGTAAAATAATTATATATATATATATATATATAAACAAATATAGAAGCGTTATATCGTGCAGTTGTACAACATTTAAAAAACATTAAATATAACATCGCAAGAACGTCATTATAATAATTTCAAACGTTAACATCAACTATTAAAATCTTATAATTTACAGAACATGGTTTTAAATTATTTTAGACGAGAAGTTTTAATTTTATTCGCATCATCTCTTGTCGGAATTTAATGTATATTCCATTTTGTGATTATAAATTTAAATGAAAATTATTATGATATTACATTACATTATGTGCGTTTTAAATCTCAAATTATGTTGTAGTATTATTCTGTGATTCGCGTACCTACGCGGCTACGCTTTGTAACTTTTGGTTGACCCAATTATGTTATTGCAACACTTTAAACTGTTTACGCTTTTGCTATAATATATATGTATACAAATATCGGAAATTCGGATCTTAAGTCACGTGATTATTATCAGGATGGAATATATATGTATACTTCATACCCCTCATTTTCCGAGTATACGTGTTTCAAAATTGCAGGCCAATAAATGTGAAAACAAGAAAACTGCGATACAGAGAATCTTATCTACATATAAAATTAGATTGCTTACAGGTGTTTGGAATATTTGTTTTTATGATTATTGCTATCAAACACTTGGTATACATATATCATCTACTATTAAACTCACTGAGTAAATCTCTTCCCTACAGATGCAGTCGGCCTATGTATATGGTTCGTTACACATGTTGTTCGCTTTACTGAAAACATACATTTATATAATACGATTAATCGATCGTCAATGCACATTATTTAGACATTATAGTTAAAACCGCTCACAAACTAAAATATATCTGTCTTGTTTGCAATATAATATGTATGTTCAATAGACACTTTTCTACATATTAGACGAACTTACTCGTATAAATGAAACACAAGCTCTTCTGTGTATTTACATTATATACGTATACGGCTGCGAAGAGCTATAAAATCTCGTTGGATATACTTACGTCGCAGCAGTCGTGTCTCGTTCAGTCTGTTTTCATTAAATCGTAAACCAACGTTTATTGCGCAGCAGACAAAATGCCTACCCAACACTTTATGCTATAATACTATTATATTATACTCGGAGATACTGCGCCGAGATGACTTCGGCATTTTGGTATCGTCTACGCCAACCGCGCACACCTGTTGTATAGTTTTATTATTGTTTATCGGGTATTAGTATAATACTATGCATACAAATTACAATTTGATTTTAATAATTATATATATTATATAAAAGACCTATATACATGTTATACTCCTATACCGCTAATGGAAGATGAACATGATTGAACACTCAAGCGGCGGCGGGTACAGATTTTGGCTCGACGTGAGTTAAACGTTTCGTAAATTAAAACAATAGACTCGCGTTTGACGAAAGCCATACGTGTAATATAATAGGTGATGTGTGTTTCGATTCATCGTCGCGACCAATTAGTTATTCGTGTCACATATACGATATTATTATACTGCAGATGATATGATAATGTAATAATAAATATGTCGCTGTTGTCGTTCTATTTACAGTTTACACTGTGCATGTCTGTGACTCATCACGAAAATCCGTTTGAAATTCACGCATGTAATGCATGCACACCCACACTAACTCACAAAAACGCTCGTATATTATTACACCAATATTATGTTTTACTGGCAGAGATCGCGAGGGATTTCCACCCTTTTTTGTGTCTATCAGCAATTATCCTCTGTGCGAACTTCGTGTCGCACTCTTTATCCGCTTATTGTATATATATATATATCCACCCTGAAATTATTCCATCATATGTCATTTTGCGTTCCACCACTATGCAACAGCGAGACAATAGAGTAGTATTGTACACGACATGTTGGTCCTTGTCCAAATATTCGTCGTTCATTTACACTCGCGCACACACACACACATACACCAGCACAATTGTACAAACATTTGCGCAAAACACAACATATTAAGCGATTGTCCTGCTGGTAGTCGCAATTTAGCTTTCGGTGTTGTTTCGATTAGGTGCAGCAGCAGTCGCTCCGACAATGTTTTACACGTGCTAATATCATCTGCTTTATATTACATTTTACAATAATAAAACTCGGTGTGAACGTCTGGTTTTCCACCACGACCAACATCCGCATCACCGTTGCTCTGTATATATATATATATATATATATATATATATATATGCGTATCAGAAAACAGGAGAAGAGGAAAGCAAGAGAACCTAGTGGGGAGATGTAGGTACATGTCTGGTTTGAACGAGGGCCAGGAAAGAGAGAAGTCAGCCAACATACACAATATTACGAGTATGCATATAATATATATATAATCTATAATAATGTATATTGCCCATTTGTATATATTTATATATATGGTGAAAAATGTTAAATATCGTTAACAAACGACATTTTAATTGTAAACGAGTAGTGTGGCATCATGTCGACACTCTCTCGTATAATCTAATGTTGCTCCTTATCGTTACTCGCAAGTCACACATGCTATTTTTATGCATCATATTATATATATATATATATTATTTTTTTCGTAAAGCTGCGTTGTTATATTTTGCCATGTATCGTTGTATATATAATCGCTCGATAATATGAGGTGGTCGACTGCCGACTTGCGCCCGCGTGTCATAAATCAAAATGTCGCCCGATATAGATAACAACTGTATAATATGTAATAATATTATAAGGCACCTAACCGTATTTCGTACACAGTCATTGAGAATGGCGGATTTACATATATATAAATATGTATATTAAATATACATATGTAGGCCTGTATGGGACGGAAAGAACAGAGATGGATAGTGTAAATTATATAATATTGTCGCAGGGAGGACATGACACAATGTGTGCAATATATTTACGAGTAAAATATATATTGAAATTGTGTCATCGTGTCGAATCCGCGCGTGTCGTTGATATATTTATTCTATTATATTGTACTGCACATACTGGACATGGGGCATTATTATTTTATTATTATGTGCTTTCGTCCGATGATACATATATATATATATATATACTTACGTTTATATACCGTGTGTGTGTGTGTGTGTGCTCTCAGGCGAGACTACCAATTTTTTTTACTGTCTGTTTTCGATCCGAGCCGGCTGAACGGTATTCGACTCTCGGGAAAATAGGCTTTTCGTGTCCGCTGGTCCGCCGGCGGGTCGGCGCGACGTGACGCGGGGCTGACATTGCACGTTTTACCCCCTCGCGTATAAGTGAATATCTGTCAACACATGGTGGTGCAGGCGATTTGTGATTATAAATGATGTCACAGCCATATATATTATATATTATATACCTACATTTATCTACCATTCATTCGATCACGTTGAAGCGCAGCGCTTTGGCCCGATTTCGAGAAAAACAGTCGATACGGATGTGTGTATTCGTTTGTTGTCGTGATAAAATATAATCATACAGATACGCATAATATATTATGTAGCTTTATGTAAAATGCACGACAATTCATGACGTGTGTGTGTGTGTGTGCGTGCGCGTAAAATCGAGCTAGAAGGACGAAATATTGCAATATACATATAGAGATATTGTAACTTGGTTGGTTGTTTCTATATATGCACACTTATAATCCCATCTATATATATATATATATATGCCACGCATTTGCTATCTACGATTTATTACTTTTATAATATGTGTAATAGTTTGATACTTTTATTAAAGAAATGGTTTAGTCTCTACCGGTTTTCCGGGGGGCTTAATATATATATATTGTTATATGTATTTAGGTTGTTTATTCAGACGAAAAAATATATTCCCCGTCGTTCTGTTGAATTATTTAAATTTAGTATGTTGCGCTGTATACATTATTTATATCGTATTATAGTATGCATTTGTGCTATATGTTTATTGTATTTAATATTTTATTACAATGATAATATTATATGTCCACAGGAATCGTATAGAAATTTGATAAATTTAACGACTTATTTGTGTCGCGGAAATTTTATAAACGTATAAAATTATATAATATTTAAATATGCATGTATGTGTATGGTACAGATCATCATGGGAGTTGATGTTGGGGAACTGTTAAATATTCTATCCCGTTCAACTCGTTTGTGCGATCCGGCGTAATGGTTATGCATTTTATTTATCCGATAATCGTGTTTATGTACACTCGCAGTGAACATATCTTTAAAAATACCTAGATTAAAAAGCCATGTTGAATAAAACATTATAATTTAGTATTTCTTTTGTTTGCTTGTTCATTATGTATTTTTTGTTTACATTTTAATATAGTTTTAAAAAGATAATTTAATGGATATAAAAACTATAAATGCGAAAACTAAAATACATTTATTTTCTTAGCTATTTTCCAAGATATTATTTCATTCAAACTTGTTTGGTTTCTGTTTATATCGATTTTACTATTCATTTAAAACGAAAACTAATTGTTATTTCGAACTTTAACGTTTTGATAATTAATATTGAGTTATATTTTTATTCACCTGAACTAATTATTATCTATACTATCCTAGTAACATTAACTACAACTAACTTTACACTTAGTAACCATCCGTTCTGTCTTAAAATAAGTTTATCGTTTTAATGTAAGTTAGATTCTACAAAATTATAAGTTAATATTATTTCTCTCGAAGCTTGCCATAAAGTTCACAAATATTTTTCAATATTTAACTTAAAATTATATTATATAAATTTCCAGTGTTAAGTTTAAAGCATAAAACATATACTAATGACAATACAACGTCTACCATTTTAAAATTCGAATTCGTTATTTTTAAAATGTTACACATGACTAACTGCTTTCCTAATAATCTTATGTGGAAATTATAATTTTGTAAAATGTTTACGTTTTTATGTATTTTAAATTAGCTATTGGAATGTCGTTTAACCCCCGTTGAAAAAAATTGTTTAAAAATTTAATTAAAATTAAACTGCCGAAAATATTTAAAAGCTTCTTCAAAAATTACTTATTAATACTTTGATGTTTCTCACATAGAAATTAAGATTTATGTTATTTATACATATATATATATATATATATTATGTATACAAAATTATTATATTATGTGTAATATACTGTTTTTGAAAAGTTAATTGATTTTAGTCAAATTACAGTACTGTTATTTCGTTTGTGGAATAGGTACTTGAATATTTCAAACAATTCTTTAATCATTCATTAATCAGAATTTTAATTATAACTCAATAACGATTAAAAAGATTCAAGTATTAATAAAAAAATGTGTTTTTTTGTTTCAGGTGATATTACACAAAAAGGATACGAGAAAAAGAAGACAAGACTTTTGGCTCCTTATGCTCCTAAGCAGCCCCAAGGTTTGTAGTCGTTAGCTATTTTTTTTTATCAGTTTTATCAGGTCTTCTAACGACCTAATCGATATACAGTTTTTGGTCTACAACATAAATCTTAAAACATTTAATCTTCTCTCTTCCTATTCGTTTTTTCATAATACGCATTTTGTTTCCGATTTCATTAAGGCTTCTCTATTGTCAGCCGTTTTTTACGGTTAGACCGTTAGATGTATTAAAATGTCCTAACTTAAATGGCCGTACTTTAAAAAAAAATCGCAAAACAAAGGATAGACCTCAAAGGGTATAAGGTCAATAAATCTATTGTCCTACAAAATATATTAGTCTAGAAAAAGTTAATTTTATTCCAATGATAAAACTGAAAAGTACCTATTTAGCTTAGTTTCCATGTACGTTTCAATAAGCATAACATTGTACTAACCAAATATATATTTAGAATAGTTTTTCACCAGTGGTTATATCAATTTATATTTCGCATTAATCACATTTTATAATAACCGTTTCGCAGATATTTATCATATATTTTTTCATTTAATATATTTAAATAATAATATTTATTTTCTAAATATTTGTTGCAAATTTTTTTTTTTTGTGCCCATGCCCAAAGTGGGTAGGTATACTATTTAAATCCTTTATAAATCTAGATTAATATTTTTTAATTTTGTGCGTGTTACTTAATATTGACCAAAATTAGTTATTAATAATAATATAATATGTGGTGTAGCTCAAATATATATAGTTAATTATAAATTGATTTCCTTAGATTATAAATATATTTTTTGGTCGACATGGTGCGTAATATATATTTTATGCATAGAATATATGCAATTAGGTAGGTAGGTAGGTTTTTTTTAAAACTGTGGTATGTACGCCAGACAATTATATCGGGTCAACGATAGACGATGAATAAACCGCGTACAGTATACACATTTTAAAATGTACTAAATGTCTATAATATTAAAAATGCATTAGTATTAAGTTTTATGTTTATCGTTAAGTCAAATAAAAATTGAATAGTAGGCGGGTTCTGAGGTAATATATCTTAAACTAGAAAAATATAGTTTTGGTCGTAGGTTGTACCAGTCATAATAGAGTCCATAGATATTATCTACACGTTTTATTACCGCACCTACTTACAAATTAAACATGTCTATTTGCCAGTAAAACTACATGTACGTATAAATACTATCATTTTAAATTACATCATTAAACAATGATTTAGTTATGTATTCCTAGCAAATAATTACATTCTTAACCAATTTTTTTTTATACATTTAATTTTGTATAAATTTATAAATGTCTAATTAACTGAATCTATCATGGGAAAATTATTTGTATTTTTTTATTACGTAATCATTCAACAAACATATAGGTACAAGTATTTAGCAAAAAATTCATTAACTCGATGTCCTTACCCCAGTTTTGATAAATTTATCAAATTATCCTGAATTCTGTTTGCTGAAAGTCACTTATTTCTGTGTGCATTTTCCCTTGCGACATTTGACCTACTTTGTACTTTATTTTAAAGGAAATGATAACGAAATTCCATCAGCGCTTCATTTTAATTGGAATATGTTTATTTACTTTTATGTTTATTTGAAACCATTTCTTAGTTGTTAGTGTATTTTATTATAATTTAGTGTTATTATATTTCTTTTAATAACCAATAACGAGTAAGTAATTAAATTTGAAAGTAAGAAAAGTCAGTAATGTGAATAATTAAGTAAGAATCTTTTGATGATATTGCAATGTCTCGTTGAATTAAATCGATTTATAAAACCTTTTAAATAAATTAAAAATAAATTTAAGTTCAATTTTATTTATCTTCGTCTGTAGATGTTTAAATATACGCGTTTGTAGTTATTACACTCAAAATTTACGAGACTTAAAAACTCACAACTTACTTATTCCCACTTAATATAAACCCTAATATATATATACTAGTCAACAGTTTAAAACACTTGACCTTGCTATGTTTAAGTTTATCACCCAATTATATTGAATTTAATACACAAGTTTTGATCTAAAGGACGCAAGTATACTTCGTTTCGTTTCAAATAGAATGTTTCAATAAGCCAAAAAAAAAAAAAAAACAATATTAAGCAATTCGAGCACTCTACAGATGTAACGAAAATAATTTGATGTTATTATAATGTTTGATACATCATATTATTGCAAATTATCCAATCGATCCAATTCTTGGGAAATATGATTACAGAGAGTAAGTAGGTACCTATAGTCTATTAAACGTTTTTGTCCTTGTGGATCCTGTAATTTCTGTAAATCCAAAATAATTAAAAAACTTAATTTAGTCACGATAAATTGTTATACATACTCAGAGTTAGGTATATATAATATTTATATGTATACTAAATTATTGACGTACTTGATTGCGTCGTGTTTTTTGACTGGGTAGGTATATAACGTTAAAACTTACCATATAACATATTTTTGTGTACTTGTATATATAAATACCTATTATAATAGTTTGTAATATAATATTGTATATACAAAGGGAAGACATGAAGTCCTTGATTTTCACCTATCATGTAAGATAATATTATGTTATTAGTATTAATTTTACTGTATATCTATGACCTATATATATATATATATATTATATTATATTATATTAGTGTAAAATATTTTGTGAGTATATTGAATGTGCTGAACCAAGTGTGTGTGTTGTGTATACTTTACAGCCGGCCCCCCATCGGCTTCGAACAGTAAACAGCCGTCTTCCCAGCAGCATCAACATCATCAACATCGCACCAGGCGCACGCAAAGACGTGTCACTCATAATGAGAAACGATATCACTCAGGTATAGACATTATATAGACCCTTGAACTTTTGTGCACTCCCTCTCATTTGATTTGTATAATAGTTATTATTTCTATTTTGTGCAAAATTGTTATTATTATAATAGTATAGTATTATATAGTGGTGTGTTGTGCATGGTGTTTGTGACATTTATTTAATTGATATATTATTATATTTTGCCTTCGTAGATTTAATAATGTATAATATATAACGTCTATTCTATTCTTTTGCTCTTTCGCTTGATTATATTGTATACATATTGTGCACGATACGCATCGCTAAACGTGGTAGGGTCATTGCAGGAATCCAAATGGTAAAAAAAAAAAATATTTTAGTTTGTATAATCACGATCGTAAGCTTCAAATATTGGTTATATAGGTACTCACCTGACGATGAAGAGTCGGGCATGATATGGCACAGCCAATATACACTTTGCTGCAGGCTTATTTATGATTTATATATTATTATATGATACCCTGCAAACCGATGGCTACTTATGTATTCATAAATAATTTATAATATTCTCATCACTCATCACGCTTAATGTCAATTTTTGTGTGTTAATTTGGTGGAGGGAGAGAAAACGACGAGAAAGCATTTTATATAATATTATTTGCGGTGATTTATACCTATATATTATGTTCTACGGCTGTTCCTTGCGTGTTTTGCAGGGAATATCTTGTAAATTCGTTATAATCAAATTTTATTGCTGTAAAAAAGGCTGGATGATCGTCGTTTTCCATACGCCATCTGCAGTGGTTATATTGTCATCATAATATCGTTTAATACACGACGACGCTGTTTTCTCGCTTTGGTTTTCCTTTCCGCCGTTGGTTTCGTAACAAATTCCGTCGACGACGTTTGCGGTGTTCCACGCGTGATGCGAATGAATTAATTTTCCTCTATCTCTCTCCATCATTCCCTCTCGTGCGTTGGAATCCGGATGAGGATTTATACTCGTGGCTAATGCGATTCAATCGTAAATTGAAAACAATATATGTATAATGTAATATAATGGCTATTATCATCTGGGGACGGGGAATAAAATTGTGTTTTATTTCCAATTATAATACAATGAACTCCATCGCAAGCAAACAAACCGGGATATTTTGAACTCTCGGTAAAGTATTTTGTGATTTCGCGTGTGCAAAAGCCTCTCGCCACATTTGAGTTTAATCCGATAATCGAGATAATCGTCAGGCTTTTGTTGTACGGCGACCGTTTATTCATATATATATAATATACATAATAATAGAACAGTTTGCGTCGTTTAATATATTTGTCGGGATTACGGATTTTTACGATTTTTACGAGTCTTCAAGTCTGTGATGGGTCATCTAAACCAATACGTATATCGCTTCACTGCAGTTAAAATTTTCCAGCTGTTAAGTAATAATTACTTTATGCGTGTACGAGTATGGGCTATATATCATACGTTGTGTGTGCAAAACAACATTGTTATTCTGGTACGTTCTTCGAGTGATTTTTTTTATGAATTGGAGGGCAAACATTTAACATAAAACTGATGTTTGTGTTTTGGTCATGATGAGACCGTACTAAATAAAATGGATAGATGCAGAGTGCAAGTTATCCGTGGTTCACTAAAATTCTTGAAATTGCGTTTTCTTCTCTATTGGTACATAATTTATAACATCTATTAAACACAATAGAAAATATAATAAAAATTATATTAGAATCTGTGGCTAACTAATAGGGCTTATTTATTCATTTTCGATATTGTACAAGTTTATAAATTATAATTTTCATTGTATTATATCAAAATACAATTATTAACCACGATAAGATCTTCAATCATCCTTAGAAATGTCTTTATAAAAAGGATTCGTACAAGGATTATGTAAAACGTTAGAAATTAGAATTAGATAATTTACTAATATAACAATGATCGTTTGCTGTTAAAAAATAATCAATCCGAATGCGAAAATTCTTTTTATCATAATACCAACAATCGTTTTTCCTTACATATTAATGAATGTTAAGGACTTATTGTTGGTAAAAAAAAATTAAAAAATAGCTTTACCCTTATTTACCGTTTGTATATGACATGGTCATCCTTTCTTAGAGTTTCATGATTAAGAGCCCATAACGATATCCTAATATTATACATTATTTGCACATGTTCAGCACCGTATGTTTGCCGAACGGCCGAACTCGCGTACGTGATCAAGTCGTTATAATATGGAATAAATTAAGTGGCCAAGCGTCAAGCATAAATTATTTTCCACCAAATACATGTATTTAATATTTATATTAACCTTTGAGCATCATATTTTAGGACGCGACGACGAGGCATCGCCGTCATCATCTACGATTTTCGTTAAAATTACGATTTTTTTCTCTATATGTTATAAACGACGAGTGTAAATATATATATGCGATAGGTACGTTTCTTTCTGACGAACGAAGAGTTCACTTAAAACCGTATTACTACGCTTGAACCATCACGGTAACAATTTGTTAAATGAAAACCGTAACTGTTGTGTTAAACATATCCAAAGCTCTTGTCAAATGAATAGACCTCGGTTAGGTCGACCCTCAAACACGCGTAAAGAGGGTGGAAATATAACATGAATCATGCACGAGATGATTACTATGCAGTGGAAAATGAGACTTCATCACTCTATGCTGCGTGTAAATTATAGTTCACCGTTTTTCTAACGATTAGTTTTTATTTGTTATGCATATTGTTATATAATGACCTGGCACTCAACGGACGAAACATGCTTTAATATAATTACATATATATATATATATATACTCCGCGTGGAAGTATAGTTAAACGTTTCAAAAACAGTGTACGTTTCGACATGTATTTATTGTATTATGCTAATTTTTAAAGTTCCGCATGTGTTTATTGCGGTATGCAGATTTCTGCAGATTTTGGCAAATTTTAATTATTATTAATATTATAATTATTATTATTATTGGCACATAATAATATATATATATATATAATAGCATCAGTGGCTGCCAGTATTGTAGTGGTATTTTGTAGGCGGTTGCGAATTATCTATGTTTGATTGGCCTATACCATAATTAATAATGATTAATTTCACCTGTGTTTCATATAGTAGAGAACAAAAAAAAATAAAATAACACCTCGTAACGAAAATATACCTACGCAGTTATTGTGATATGTATATTATACGTATAATATATTTATTTTCAAATATTTATTGTACACTTACAATGACTCATTGCATTTAATATATAATATATATATATATGTGTATGTATGCATCGGAGGCGGAGATAAAAATATATGGTTTGCTTTACATTTCATCGATTGTCAGTAAAGTTATCGTCAGTCGGCGACCGTATGCAACATAATATCTATTATATATAGCAGTAAAGTGATTAAAAAACAATATTCTATTCAGACGAGCTCAATACACATACAATACACTGCCAAAGTGTTATTACTATTATTACTGTATTGTATAATGTATGTGACCATCGGCGTGCTAACCGGATCGAACATTATGGGGCGTGTCGAAATCGCTTGGGTTTTGTTTTATTAATAATAGTTACAGTACCTACAAATAATTTAAAATAATTACGAAACGATGTTTATTTTTATTTTTTTTTTTACTATTGTTTGTCGTAATTATTTTAGATTCTGAGTGGAGCGAGGAATGTATTGATTTTACCATGATGCCTGTTTTTTTTTTATTGTTTTTTTTTTGTGTCTGTCATCACGTTTTGGGGCAGTAAAAATGCTTCGATTTTCGACTTCAGTACCTTGTTAGATCAGAAAGTGAATCTAGTTGGTAATGGGGGGAGGGGATTTTTCTGAATAATCGGGATAAACAAATCAAAACTAAGGGAAAACCGGGAAATTTTACGCACAATCTGCAGTTTTCGACAAAATCGATTTTGGTTTTTGATGTTACTTTAAAACAAATGACCATAATATACATGACATTTTTACCGAATGTTTATATAAGTATATTCTATCCACCATACAATTTTCAAAAAATGTCGACTTAAGTTGAACTATTTATAAGGCATATGAAATTTTCTATCATTGTTAGTTTTTTTGTAATTAATATCAATAAAAATTTATTTGTTGGGTCAAAAAGCTTCAAAATTTAACACAAGGCTTCCATCATATTATTACAATAGCAGTTGAAAAATATTAAAAATACATATAGCACGATTTTTTTTTATAAGCATTTAAAGTTCAAATTTTTACTAAATACGTGAAAATTATTCATTATTGTTTTATTTTATTAAAATATTCTTAGATAGAACTTCATAACAATTTTTTTTTTTAATTTTAAGTCTATATTTATCAAAAAAAAAAAAAAAATGTCCATTGGAAAGTCAAATATTTTAATAAGTATTAATAATAAATAATAATATTCTATAATATATCCTAGACAGATAAACCGTCTCCGCTCAAAATCATTTTTCGTATATACTATAATATAATATCATTGGATTCAAATTTAATTCAATGCATTACAGTAACCCACTTGTAACCTACTGTACAGCAGAGCGATATTCACTTTCCTGCTTTTTTAAGTTATTGTTTTTTGAAAAACAACATTTGATTTTAAATTATTATTAAAAAGCACATTACTTTTCTGGGAATGTTGATATATTAAATAGAGTTTTGAAATAATTGTTGATTATAGTTATATAATTTAAAAGTTTTCAAACTTTAGATGGGTGAGTGGAGTAAATAATGTGTTTTTACTGCTCCGAACTTTAAATACTAGATCAGTAATAATAATTTAACTTGCTGCATAACCTCTACAGAAGAGCTGCCAGAGTTTCTTCAATGGTGGAATGAGGGCCCTTGGGGATCCAATACTTCGCTAGATGTACCGAACGTAAATTGGTCTTTTTATAGTTGTGTTATCATTTTTGTCATAACAAAATTATTATATAAGCTTATAATTTATCCATATTATGTTTTAGATCAAATATTAATTTTAAAAAGTCCAAAAAGAGAGCGTCTGGACCTAGTTCCTTAGTACACAGTGTACTACCATGTGCCAACCGAGCTTTAACGGTTTCAATTTTTGTTTGTAATAGAAACACGTTAATCAACGTAATTGGGTAATTAATTGTGATGAATAACTATCGTTTATTGTAAATCATTAATCACTATCATATTTATTTGTAACCTAATTTCATTCTATTGTTTACCGCTCGGTGTTGTATTAAACACTTGCTTAAAATTTTTTACTGCTGATTAGTATATACTTACTATTTATGTTACATCGCAATATTCCAGGATATACCTATAGGTACCATAATTACTGTCGGTTTTCCAAGAAACTCTGCATAATGTTTTGAATTTGTTAGATTGGTTTTTTTTTTTATTCTTCGCTGTTGACAAAAGAGAATGGTTAATTTTTAATTGTTATGTTACGTAGCTATATTAATTTCGTGTAAAACATTTGAATAATATACATACATATATATAATATATATATGTAATATTGTGTATTTGTGTCTTATATAACTATAGATCTTGTAAGAAAAAAACGTAATAAAGTTCGTTTGGATCACTACAAAGTCGTGATATTCAAATTAAATTCCATCCGTTGCTTTCAACGAAAATGCATCCGTGGTGTTTTCTTTACCCGAAAAATGCAACAAACTCAGTTTAATTGTTTTGAAAGCTCGGTGACATTAATTAAACTGTGTATTTAATATTAAACGTAAAAGCTTTTTGCAGAAAGAGTAATATTTATTATCATAATTTTTTATCTCCTTTTTTCTTGTTCTAAAACGACGTCGTACCTACTAAAACTTTTATAATTATTGTTCTGCCTGTTGATAATATTATCCATGATATCGATGTATTTAACTCTTATTAAAAATAACGTGCTTTTGTTTTTACGTGCATACTTATGCTTAACATAAATATTTTATGTCTGCAAAACACTACTACAACAGCCGGTAATCGATGTATATATTTATATTCAGAAGGAAATGTTCTCCGCGTAGGTACTTATAATTTACGATTCACCGGTAGCAGCAAAAATATTTATGCACTTACCTATATATTATAGTAGAAAAATTATAAAATCAAAATACATTAATATCATCGCTTTCGTTATATAGGCGCTTTTGCAAAGTGTTTCAGAAAACCTTTGATCTTATAAATTGATAACAATATATAGTTAGAGGTTGGTTGGCGTATTGTACACGTATTTTTAATAATAATAATAATAATAAATAATAATACAGTGTTATAAATCTGTTGGTTTTTGTTTATTTATTTTTGGATAGTATTCCGTGAATAAGTCATTATATCTATAAGCGCATTATATCTCCGTTAAAATTTCCCGTACCTATATAGCGATTTTATATTTTATTTCACATCTTTGTTGTTTCAACCTCATCTATGGTTACGCATAACTAGATGAGCCTTATAAGTTATAATTATTACGAGTATATAGCATTCATGTGCCGATTTTTTTTTTGTTAATATATGTTCGTAATTTTAAAAACTACACTGAATCTCTCTACTTCTGGCAGGCGATTGGTAATAATTTCATGAATTCTTTACTGGGTTATTTTTCTTGGAAATGTTCGTGCTGTATCAAGTACTTTAACTACAGGTTATAGAGGTACCATGGTTTATTATTTACAAGCGTTTAAAGATCGGATAATTTGATAGTTATTGGGTGTGTACGGATTAGGGAATACCTCGAGAATTTTGAATGCATTCTATCCTCCTATATTCAATACGTATATATCCATACAGCTATTTCTTTGTATTCGATATATTATATATGTGTTGTCGTACGTACCAACATTAGCAAAAATAAAGCAGAAAAATGTTTGGTACCTATACCTATTGTTACAAATTTAAAATAATAATTTCTATACGACTGTCGTTTCCGTGGGCATATGAAACTGCGTGCACGTGTATTAATACTGCAGCAGTTATATATGCCTACCCGTATATTATAATGATATGATTTAATATAATTATGATGTTAAAATATACCCTCAGACGGCGGCTTAAGTTCCCGTTATGACGTCGCGTGTGGCGTTTTCTCGCACGACCCGACCGAAACAGATCACGACGATTCCGCCGGATGATGCAGATGCAGTTGCGGCGCAAGTCCTCCGCATGGTTATTTGCCGCCACCACTCGCGTATAATACAATATCTGATCGACGGCGATAAGATTTTTCTTTTCGCCCTCACGCCTCCTCCTATTTACACTGATTTCCTCTCGCGCCCCGCCCGAGTATCGGATATCCGACTCGTCAAGTGTTAAGGGAGTTGGGGACGGTTCTCCGCCGATTCGCAATTCAGTTGTAAATCTCTTCGTGATCGTCGTACGCTTACATTGTATATAATATTATACGTATATCATTGCAGTAATAGTGCAACACGATACGCCACATATGTTATCGATGATACGTGAATAATGCATGCGACATCTGCAACAATGCACTATATATAACTTAGGTAGGTGCAACGTATATATAGAATTATAATATTATATCATAGCATGGGTTGTCACTAATCTTAGTTTTGAGAATCACAAATTTATGTAGTTAATTCGAAGCGAGCCGCATTGTTAAGATATGTTTATGGAATGGTTGATAAAATGAAAAAATAATTATTTTTTACACTACACAGAACATTATTGACATACATCAATAAATGATATTTTATTTTTGAGAAGTGCTTTATTTATATTATATTATGTTTTATTAATTTTACTCTAAGGTTGCAAGTATCAAAAACCGCACGAGACTGACTCAATAAGAGCCACGTGTGGCTCGCAAGCCTCGTTTAGTCCACCTCTGTATTATAGTGACGCGTTTCTTCGACTTTAGTCGAAAACATCGACGGCGTTCATTGCGCACGCACGCACGCGCACACGACAAATACGATTACGGCATTGCGTTTCCGGTGTGGTGCGATATAGCCAATCGTATATTAGTATATTACACACGATGTTGGAAAAAAATAATGTTTTTAGGTTTTTGTCATATTTATACAATAATAATAATATGTACCTACCTACCGAATCGGTAATAAATTGTAATTTATAATATACGCGCAGCGGGAAACGGTGATGCTGATGCATTATAGTGTTTTTAACGAGCGGTCACTATATATACGTCGGATGTGAGAAGGATATGCTGTGCGCTTTCGACCACCCTCTCATCCACCCACCGACGATCACAACTCGCCGCGCGCACACACTATAATACTAGATGGGATTGTGTGTGTGTGTGTGTGCGAGTCTGTGCACACCTGAATGACCTGTATATATATATTAGATAAATGTATATAAAGGTGTAGGTACACGGTGCGTGTGTATAATATTACATCTCCTCACAGCATCCGCCCCAGCTGCCCCGTCTATATAGTCGACAGGTCTTATTATAATAGCTGCTGCAGAGACGATTACACATACACACACTCACGCGGATCGTCGTGAACCCGTTCTTGTGTAACCAGTTCGTATAATAATAATATTGTTGTATGTATAATATATTTGTGTGTGTGTGTGTGCGGCAAACCGAAAATTACCATCGTCAACGATAATGTTGCTCTCCATTGCTGCAGTGGAGCGTCATCGTCGTGTGTATTATACACATTATAATGTATTATGTTATTATTATTATTATTATTCACCGGGCAGGATCAACGAACGTTTGCGGTTTTTTTTATTCTTACAGTCTTCGCGGGTAGGTATACGTATATACTTCTCTCGTATTTATACCGCACGCTCATAAGTTATAATAATATAATTTATTGAAGACCATAAAACGATGTATTTGTTGTACATTATTTCAATAATATATCCTATGTATATTACGCGTCCATAGAACCTCCACGACTGTAACGCGCTGTGTATTTTATTTTTATTTTTTTTATCCTTCAAAAGATAATGGGTCCCACTTACCTATAACGTGTGTTAAAATAATAAATAATATATAATATAAAAGTCTGCTGCGGCTATCTTCGTAATTATGATTTCCAATCGCGTTTTAATTATTTTAAACAAATTTCGCTCTTTTTTTCCGTTTTTTTCCCCTTATCTTATCCCAACCTTTTTGTCTCGTTTCGTTTACGCACGTTTCCTTCGGCGTAAATAATGCATTTACTCGATGTTCGCCCGAGATTTTTATCTTCCGAGAAATCGATGACGCGTCTTTATACCATAAATATTTATTATGCATTCATTGTGTGTGTGTGTGTGTGTGTGTACGCACGCTCGCAGTGTATAATATAATGTGTATGTATCTTACCTGTAGGTATAGGTTTTATTTTATCGTCGCAATTATTACTTTATTTAATATGGTTTCCTTGCACTGCTTGCATTGTCTGTTTTACGTCATTTACTGCCGTGACTTAATGTGTATTGTACTTCCAACTAGGGTGATCCCGGACCAGCTGGCGATGACTTTTCCAGGGATTGTACTTTGTGGATGAACATTTTTCCTAGTAAAGAAATAACAGCACAGAAGTATTCATTATTAGTATTATATTAGTTATTATTTTATTAATAATTAATTACTTGTTCGAAATCTTTGTTCGATAAAATTCTCAGAAAAATATTCTGCTTTGGAGTATGAAATCAACACTGTGATGTGTCCTTCTAAAAAATGAAAAAATAATGTTTTTTCAAAAGTTGTTTTTTTAACTACTAAAGACTAAATACAATAAATATTTCCCAAAACAATAATACTTGTCTAGATAATTAATGTTTGCTTATAATTTATATATATAAAAAAAAAAAAACATTTTGTATATTATAAACTTAGACCTTAGTGCAAAGTGGTGTTCTACCTTAAAAGCCACTGCATATATATAATACTAGCTGAATTACCCGTCGCGTCGTTGGCAATTCATATTCTTTTAAGCTCATTCCACCTTGATTTAAAAACAAAATTTTCAATTAATACCTAACATTTATTACAAAGTTCATCGTCTGTTATATTATTTTCCATGCATGTGTTATCTACGGTATTGTCGCCGGATATCAACCGAAAAATTCTTATACTTAATCCAAAGCCTTGAAGCGTCCGATGGATTGCAAAATATTGATATTACACTGAATAGTTCCCTCATTTTATTAGGTAAACGACATACTGCTGCTTCTTTTAAAGCTGAATTCCACTGAGTGTCATTTTTTAATAATCCAAGAGCTCTACATGTTGCTTGAAATGTCGGATATTCGGTGTTGTTCAGTCTTCAGTCTTCAAAAATGAATACGATGTTGGGTATTTTATGTGATGAAGCAGAAGACGAAGATGGTAACATTCAACATTCTTTGGGTGAATTGTATAAACTCTACCCAAAGTTGTATCTTTCTTAACTCCTGACCAACCCGCGACATTATCTACATTTTTACGTCTAACAAATTTCTTATTTATCCACACACAATACGAAGCAACTTGTGTATTAACCAATGTTCTTGAAAAATCATCGGTTTGACATATCAGAAAAAAACCTGAAGAGTAATTGTAGGGGGATTTTCTATTCTTTCTGTGACATTATCTGCTGTTAAGTAAACACGTTGTCTATTTTCTAGGTGAACACCAAGATGAGTAATAGCTGAATACCTATCGTGTATATGAAAACCTAAAATTTTCCAAGCTGCTTCGGAACTACTGATATACCTGCCACTTTCATATATTTTTATTTCATCCGTATTGTTAGTTTTTCCTAAATCAAACACTGCATGGTCGCTACCTTTTGTGACATATTTCCATACATATTTTATTGACTTTATTGAACTGGTTATCTCAACATGTATAATATGAGCAATAAAAGTACGTTTCAAAACTGGGTTGTATGGAACACCCACCTGTTATCCAAGTTAATCGACTTAATACTCACTTTGAAACTCCGTCATTTATAGATCGCCTTCTATATTTTGGATATCCATCTTCTCCTCTTTGAATTTCTTTAATGAGGCTAACTGGATAACGCTTGCTGCAAACACCTTCTTTCATGCAAGGAGAATTTCTGTTCAACATTCCACATGGTCCATGTATCATGTTAGCCCTTACTGTCTCATACAATAAATGATCTATAACTGGATTCGGAATCTCAGCACACACGAATTTATCTTTCATATCTGATGATATTCGATTCTCCAACCATAACAATATGTGTACGTGAAGTAGACCTCGCTTCTGCTATTCAATGGAATATATATATGGCACCTCAATTTTCCAAACAAATAACCTTTTTTCAACAAATCCGTTAACTTCTTAACTTTTAAATTAAAAACTCTTGCAACGATGTCTGGGCCGATAGTAATCTTCATTAATTGTATACATTAAACAATAAGCATAATATATAAGGTTCAACCCTTACCATCATCTTTGCAGGATACTATTGAGTGAGTCCGACTTCGAGCCTATTAATTTAAGTAACTTCTTCCGTACGGTTTAAATTTTATAAACGAATTTTATTGACGAAGTGTTTTATTTATCTTAATTGTTTGCTGTTTGTCACGCTGTGCCATTTGGTGTTTCGATGGAGTATTTATATTCTGTATTTCTGTGTATATCTACTGGCGATGAAAAAGTTAGCGTCGTTATATTGGTTTTGTTTATTGCGTTTCGAGCTTTGTTTTAGCCTCCCCAGCCTTCATTACTTGGATATATATACACAGACACACAGTTATGTTTGTTACTCTATTCACAATAACCTGGTGTACATAATTTATTGTATACTTAACGAATTGTTTAAACACCTTATAAATTTTATGTTTATATAAACTTTGTATGTTATTGTAATTCGCCTAAACATTGTCCATTTCCGTTTTACCTTATATATATAATTTATAATATGTTTATGACTATACATACACGACCCATTGACGTAAACATTAGTCCGGGACCTTTTCGCACGACTTATTACATTAAAATTAAAAAATAATACGCTTTGTTATGTATTTATTTATTTTATTTTATGTGCTCGCTGAGTAAATAATGCAGTAAACACACATGCATAAAAAAAAAATAGTTGCCATCCGTTTGCAGTGCATGCGAACTTAATCGTTTGAACCATGTCTACATAATACACAATACTTTAATTTAATACTCCATAGTAAATCGACAATAAAATTGCGCCTTAAAAATCATAATTAATTTATATGAAATAATAGTAATAACACCGCAGTAATTCAGAGTTCCCTTTGTACATTAATTTAGTGAAGCGTAAACCTTCACCATATAGGTGATGATATATATACAAATTAAATTAGATGCGTTTGTTGTTCGTCGAAACGTGAAGAAACCAAAAATTATACGTCTATAATATTGAGTAGGTACTTAATATTATAATCGAAACAGATTTTTGGGATCTACTTTGCGACTATAGATATAGGTACGTGCGTGCTCACGGTGCGTTCAATAGGAGAGCAACTCCTCTTGTCGGATTTCCGTTGACATTACAAATTGCCTGTCGAACCCCGTTTCTGTACTCGTCGGGCGGTTTAATACTTCCTTAATTATTATTTGTATGTATACAAATACGAACTCACCATAATATAAGCCGAGTTCTTGCATAAGTATCCGATTGATCGACACACGAGGAAATCGACTCGGTTTAATCGTCCACGGATGTGCATCTACTCACTACTAATACAATCCCCCTCCCCATCACTAAAACGTCCGTCGTCGTATATGTAGGTGCGTCATCGTGGGTTTTGTATTATTATGTATTTCATAACATATACTATTGTACACTATAAAATAATACAATACGATATAATATTTAATATAATAATATGTGTAATATATATGTACCAAATGTATTATTAAATATGCACAGCGTTTATACCGAAAACCCTGTAGATATATCGATGTTGAAAAACAACAATGCTAAACACACACGGACACACACATACAAATTATGGGAGTACGCGACGTCTATTTACTTAATATTCGGTCAACGACTCGCAAAGAATGCGTCTCAACGGCCGCAGCAATCATCGCTGCGATCGGGATCAAAACATTTCAAAGTCTGTCGTACCGCATACTATACGTAAAATACTCCAGCAGTATAATAATATTATGCTCATTTGAAACTTTCAAAATAATGGCAGAATTTTTGGGAAAATCTAGCTCTTTCCAACAAATTGAGAAATGTAAAATTATTCATAAAAAAAATCGAATTATCCTACTGACACAAAACATAAAGAGGAAGTGACCATCTCTCTTGCTAAAATAGCTGGTCACTCTAACCCAGCGGTTCCCAACCTGGGGGTAATTACCCCCTAAGGGGTAAAAACACAATTTTTTTAGGGTAAAAGTTAAACTATTTATTTGTATTTTAAGTACTTATTATCCATTTACACATGTGTATTATGACTGTAAATGAAATTGTAATAATATATATTTTGTTTTTTTTTTTTTACTCAATACTTTTTTTTGTGTCGGGGGGTATTTGTAAATACTAAATATCTAGCCTGACTTATGGGTAATAGTCTCAAAAAGGTTGGGAACCGCTGGGTGTCTAACCTAACACATGATTATCTTATCAATAAGTAACCAGCGCCTGCAATATATGTAATACTTATAACGTAATCTTAAAAAACCGGTCAAGTGCGAGTTGGCTCGCGCACCGAGGGTTCCGTAGTCCGTAAAAACCTGTAGGTATATAAGTAAAAGTTCACCCATCACGACAATCGAGTCATAGTTATGGTATTTTTATTGCAAAATTAAATTTATAACATCAAAATATGGAAAGCTGGAGGATCATAAATACGCGTTCATGAGGAAAAGGATTAGAAGTTTAAAATTATTTGAAAAAAAAAAAAAATATGTGATCTAACTAAAAATTTACGGTTTTCGTAATTTTTCCTATATCTGTACTATATGACGTGACTTCGTACGAAATTTCAAGATTCTAAGTTCACGGGAAGTACCCTGTAGGTTTTGATTCCCGTGCGAGTTTCGAAAATTTGCGGAAATTTGCGGCCTAAATGGCTGTATCTTTTGATTGCGTTGGCTTAGAAGGTTGATTTTTCTACAGCTTCCAGGGACAGTAGACCTGAGTATCATATACAAATTTCAGTTTGATACCTCCACGCGTTCCTGAGAAAAACGCTCTTGACAGACGGACGGACGGACGGACAACAAAGTGATGTTATAAGGGTTCCGTTTTTTTCTTTTGAAGTACGGAACCCTAAAAATTGATCATATTGTCATCATCTGCACCAAAAAATTCACCGAAGCTCTCATTAAGGTATTCAAAAATTCTCTTTCACTCTACCAAGCCTCAAAATACGTAAACACTACTTCAATTAGTAAATTTTTCCACAATAATATAAACCTAAGCAATTCACTATAAAAGTATAAACAATGTATTACTACTTTTACTAAAATTAAATGTATATAATATATAAATTTAACTTGTTTAAAAGTAGGCTAAAAACATGTGTGTTACGAAGCCTTTTATAATTATAAAAAAATAAATAAATATGCATACCGATGTGCACTAAATATTATCGGTGTACCGACTCGAGTTTTGTGGTGTGTCGCCGTGGTTGTCGGAATCGCACGAAACAATACGGTGAAACAAAATCAGATATATTATCAAACATAAAATCCTATGGAATACGCTCTTCGTTTTTCTTATATCATTTTTGCGTTGCTGGACCGATCGAACGTTCTCCAGCATAAGTATTATACCTACGGTTATGTGACTCTGGTAAAAATAATAATATTATTATTATTATAGTATGTCGATGACGATGGCGATAATAATAATAATATAATGAAATGCGAGAAAGAATCGTCTGTATTTTTTTTTTTTTGTAATATAAAAAGTGATAAAAATCTTACGCGTGCGCGAGCATATTATTGTCGTCATTGTAATTACGGTTAAAACACGATGTCGGTAGATACAAAAATTGTGTAACGAAATATTATTATTTTTTTGTATTCGATGTGGAGGAGTGGAGGTATTTTCGCTTGCTGCCCTTCCGTTCCCGGAGAAACGGGTACGAGAAAAAATCTTGTGCTCTTCGCGATGTTCGATATAAATATATGTTATCGTTATAGGTAAGTACTTATACTATATACGATCCAGTCGTGACGAGTCGGCCAACATTCGAGTACTGCACACGGCGCGTGCCTATCACATGTTATTGTGTATTTGTATTTCGACGCGTATATATATAGTACGAAAAGCTTTGTGGTCTAACAACATGATTCTCATATGTAGGTCAGCTGCTGTGTCGAACCTCTTTGTTGGTGATGGGCTCGAGTGTGTTACACCGGCATTTGGTTAACCACAGGCTTTCGGGACGAATCCTCTTAAAGTAGTCCCATTAAGCAGTTTATTGTTTTATGAAAAGAAAACAGTGGCAAACTATAATTGGAGTACTACAACCCTTTTCCCTTCTTAAAATGAAAACGAAATTTGTTAAAGTTAACGGGGTTCCATTCAAATTCGACCTTTGCGAGAACGCAAATCCCATGTACATTTAAAGTTCATCTTAGCTTTATGTAAAGGTAACCCTCGTACATTAAAGTATGCCACAGACGGCGTATATTATACGCCTACCTCTCAACTCGTCACAAAAGCTCTCGGAGTCCGTTCGATAGGCTCATCTCTTGTCACACAAGCGACGGTGACTTCGTTCGTATCGCATGGCTTTTTATCTCCTTTGTACGCGCTGCACTTTTATTTCGAGGGTCGATGAATAGGATCGACAACAATCACTATCTACCGAAATCTGTGATGAAAAAATACATAAAAATGAAATATAAATATAAGTACGCCTATTTATTAATTTTTTGTACGGTTTTGATCTGTGGATAAAAAAAAATTCGTTATCTAATTAAATTACTACCCTGCAGGCTGCAGCACTCTGTCATCGGTGTTGTATCGATGACTGTATTAAAATGTTCCTAATAATAATATAAAAATATCGAACACATCACTGGCGATTTTCGTTCGTCGACTCTGCTCTAGTGAGTGTTACATATGTTTTTGCTGATATATACTATATGAGTGTAAAGTGTATTAATACATTATACAACAGTAATACTATAATTGTATATAAAAATGTCTTATAATCACACACATTCACACAACACAATATACTGACTATACTGTGCGTCTGTATCAGTGGTTCCCAGCTCAACTTCTGCAGGCACGGACCACAACTTTTTTACCATCAACCCTCTTCCCCCATACCACTTATTTATTTATTTTTTTAAATTTAAGACATTTTTAGTCATCGCGCACCATCACTTGAGATAAGTCCACACAACACCAGTTGGGAACCTCTGGTCTATATGCATCTATATACGCTTGCTATATATACTGTGCATACCTATACCGCGGTACAGCTAGTATTATTATTATCACTGGTTATATGACATTGTGAGTATATTGCCTACATATATATATACCAACGTATTATGTGTTTGTAATAATCACAAAAAGGATTTCTTATTTCAACGCGTGTCGACCTATTGCGAGCGACTTAGTCTGTGTGTATAGTGCACTTAATATTATTATTGTTGTATTAAAGTCTCATAAAACGATGTGTAGTGTAACGTTTGAAATAATGTGTGTGTGATATAACCCTAAGTACGCACAAACGCCACGTCACGCGATTGTGATTTAATCATTATAATATTATTATCAGAAAACAGCCAACCGCGAGTAGTTACTCAATTTATAATGTTTATACTTCTATACATTATATTATTATATCAAGATCCCGTGAATAATATTTAGAATTTTAAGATAAAGTATGTGTGTGTGTGTGTGTATGTGTGTGGGTATGTGTAAGCGATAAAGTGTGTGATAATGTATGGTAATGTCACACAACACGCCTGCAGTCTGACTTTTATAATACCCAAAGGGACATGAAATACGCGCGAGTGGCTGTGAAAATTCTGCGTTACGTATACATATGTATATATTATTATATTATATATATAACGTAAAAACCACCGGAGCGTTATTGTTTCAAATTTTTATATTATTTATTAACTCGGTGACAAAAATAAGAAACTATATATATAATACGGCTGCGGTTACGTAAGTGTATATAATATTAAAATGCGTAAAGTGTCCCAACCCCGTACTATACCTCTAACCGATATTAATATATAGGAAGACAACATCGAACACAAGCTCATTCCATCAGATCATTGACGTTAGGAAGAACAGTCGATTCTCGATAAATCGAACCTCAATAATTAATTGTATCTAGGAAATTCCTATACTTTCAATGCAATGCATTTGTTGTGATAAGCCAAATGTAAAAATAGACAAAATAGTGAAACATAGAAAACTCAATCATATCTTAAATGTTATCATTAGAATTAAACATTTGTTTTAAAACGAGACAATTGTTAGGGGAAAAAACAGGTAAAAAGAATTTCCAATTTTTTTAGGATTAACTATGATTGGCATCACAGATAAAATTAAACCACTATTAATTAATAAATACATATTATATAGGAAATTAGTTTTATTATGTAATCTTTCAATTGTAATTGTAATTAATAAAATATATACATACAATAATATCTAACTAGAATAAGTTTGTATTAAAAAAAAATTAGATTTATGTAACTCGAAAATACATTAGTCGAATCAATTTTTACCTTCCTTGAAATTTGTGTTATCGAGACTCGGCTGTATATATTATTATACTCGCGTACCTATATGAGACTATATATGTTCCAAAGTAACGAGATTTGTGTTATTGTTATCGGGTATCATAATTATATTTTATGCTCAACGGCTTAAATTGAAAAATACAACTTCGATCGTCAATTGTAATGTGTGAGACTGTGAGAACAATCTTGTTATAGTAATAATAATAATAATAATAATAGAAATTGTTATTTGTTCTTTCTGTTCTTCGGTCGGTGCTTACCGTTTTACTGAAAAGACTTGTATAATATATTTTATAGATTACCTATAATATGTAATAGGTGTTTCAGTACAATATTATATTTATAATAGTATACGCGTCACGGCTCTATTTTGTATTCGGCAATTTATATTCTGAAATATTATTATCATCCGTGCAATGATTTGATTATAATATATAGATTAGGTGGTATTCGCGAGTACCCATGTTATATTATATATATTATATATATACTATATAGGACATAGGTATACACATATCATACCCCTGCAAATTAATTTAAATGTGCTTCATGTAATATATATATATATATATATATATATATATATATATATATATATATGGCAAAGAGTAGTTTGCTCTCTCTCTCTGTGGTGATACTCAATATAATATTAATTTTGTTCATATCGTTAATATTATATTATGCTAACTAAACAAATTTTGAACAAATAGTAATTTTAATAATGAATTTCATATAATTGCTGTGTTCAATAAATCGCCATATATATATATATATATATATATTTATCTATTAACTTAGCTTTTCAAATATATTCGGCCATGTAGATGAATAGATGCCATACCAAAATAGACGAAGTACTATATGGACTGTGGAATATATTATTGTTATATAAAACATTTTCCATGATTGCAATGTACTGTTTTTTTTTTTTTTACTCGACTGCTAGAGCGTTGTGAAACTATATAATATCCACTTAACAATTAAATCATCTGTTGACAGAAATTTGAATGCTGGAATAGTATGAACTTGGGTTGTACAGTGTACACCATGAGTGGAACGAAAAAAATAATTAAAAACATAATTATTGTATATTATACCTACTTGAATATATTTTTGCATTATGAATGAGTATATTACAACTTTTGTTTTACACATAATTAAACTATTCATTAAACTTTAAGTTGAAACTAAATTGCTTAAGAAAAAAAAAAACATATTTTAAAGATTCGAGACTTGTTATAACTAGACAATCTAGTATACTGATATAATTTTATTTTTCGATTGTATTAATAATCAAGAGTCAGGTTTTTATTAATCTATAATAAAATTTAAAAAATGTAATTGGGTTATAGTTTCAAAGCAATACGCGTTTTTAATGAAGTATATAAATCATACGTGTAGTGAACTGGAAGAATTATCAGAAGTATATAATTTTTTTCCTTTTTGAAATAAAAGTAGTGTATCTCTTTTACTTCCAGAACACTCAGCTTCGCCGAATCGCAATTGCTTACAAGTACCAAATAGGGATAAACAACTTAAGGGTCGGTACATTTTCGGAAATACCCACTAAAAGTATTCATTCCTAAGTATAGTATTCATTTTTTTTCTACATGAAGAGACCTTTCAAATTTTATTTCATTTCGAAACAAATAAAAAAGATTAAGTCAAAGATAAAAAAAATGAGTTTGGGGCTATGTTTTGCACGGGTTTCAATAAGTACTCTGCACTGTTATTTGCAAAAATTAAATTTTAAACATTATGTAATTATTTTATACTATTCTTTAGCAATGTTAAGGGTTAAAAGTAATATTTTTCACATTCTGTAAAAGGAAATGTAAAACATCATTAAATCTTCCGGATCCTTGTTCGACCGGATATCTAGGACAAAACCCAAATTGTTTGGAGTACAAGCATTTTATCTCTTTGTGCATTAGTATTTTTTTTTTTACAAATATTTACACCAAAAATGTTATCGCTAACAAAGAAAACTGCAGTGGTTTATAATTAAATTAAAATTGTTGTATTTTTTTTTTTTTTTTTCGTTAAATGACGGAATTTTTTTATCATTTATATAAGATTAAAAAAAAGGTCTGTATTTGGATATGATTTATGTTTGACGGATATTTATTCGTAGATACTATTATGTATGCGGCCCACTCTGTATTGTCTTATACTCTAATGTTTATAAACATTATTTAATAGCAGTGTCATAAATGTATAGTAATATTACATACGTATAACACCGGTTAGGTATAAATTATGAATATTACGAACACTTAATAATAAAAATAATTCAATTTAATTAAAGTTATTAAAGGTCAAACAGTTCTAATACTCTGGTCCGTTTTTAAATAACAAATATTAATATATATTATGTTATTTATTACGGAAGTTTGAAAATTTTAAACGATACGTTTTTCTTTCAAAATTATACCACTTAATAGCTTATATAACTACTTATATTACACGCATCGTAAAATATATTGCAATAAGGTTGGTCCGTTTCTTATTTTATGGTTTTAAATACTTTAGACTTTAGTTAATAAAACCCGTCTTACCAGGCACATCAATTCCAATTTACTATAAACGTATAATATTTTTTATGGTCCTTTCGCTCGGAACTTTCTGCAGTTTGTTCAGTTGCAATACCCCTACCATTCAGCATATTTTTTACGTCACCAAAGCTGTTAAATACACCATTCTTTCGCATTTTACTTTTAGCATTATATATTTTATCTTGTATAGTTAAGTTTAAATTGTAATTAAAAATAAATACATTGACATCGCGTGTGCCGAAGGTAAAATATGTAATCCACCACTAATTATTTTACCATCAGTCCGACGACGTTATATTACAATTCCAGTGGTTTTTGAGTAAATTAAATTTCAATTTTACGAATAATTACATTAATTTGTATAATTTGTATAGTATATATTATACGTTCACACATGAATACAATAGGTACATATAGTTTTATCTTAAATAATAAAATGTAAATGTATCTACCATCATACGATTGAATACCATTGAATTAAATGTTATTTCTAAACATTTGTAATCGTAATAATTTCTTTTACATATAATTCGTGTAATATTCATATTTAATGACATAATGATAATCTTAGTCTTATATAAAAGTAATGTCAAATTTACAAAAATCTGTTGACTATTGCATATGTTTTGTGCACTTATTCCAATTAGTTGTGTGGTGATATAAATATTACTATACCATATTATACTTTTTTTTATTAATAATAAATGATAATATATTCATTTTTGTCGAATTGCATTGTAATTTGTATTTTTTCAAGTACTTATATAATATTATATTGTTTCTAGGTTGTCCTAAAAAACTATTTTAACATATTTTATTTTTATACATTCTACCCGTCATCGCCACTACTGTTATTGCAGTCAGCTGCAGCAATCCAACATAGTTATTGCGTACTTACACGATTTGTTAGATCAAATTGTTATTTAATAATAATTTACCAAATATAGGTACAATGTTTATTGCTTGTTAATTTATTTATTTTTTGTATTCGCACAATAAAAAATCAAGTGATTATAATAGCCAACTTCGATTCGTATCAATATCGATTCCGCCAAAACAGATAACACACATACCTAGCCGTGCGTAAATATTGATTATCTTACGATACAGTGTCCTAAGCCAAACGAAATTGTATGGTCATATAGTCTGATACTCGTATGATATTTATCTTAATAACAGATTTTTAATTGGATGATAAGAACAAGATAAAGCATAGAGACCCTTAACTTGTTAGAATTATAATTCACGGTATATAGGTAATAATTTTTTAGTAACAATAATATATAGCACCTTACGGCGTTGTGGTAGGCATAGTCTACAAATTTAATATTTGTATCTCATCAGTAGGTACAGTACATTTTACTAAAAACAAATAAGTATACTTATTATTCCTTTTCAGTATAGTGTGATGAATGATGATGTATTCAACAAATAACAATTAATATTTATTAAAGTTAAATATATAAACCATCATCTTGTTCCAAGAAAAATGTTTAAGACAATGTCAATACATCAAATTTAAATTTTGTTTACGATAATTCTACCGTAGAATATCTCATTAAAAGTAATTCAGCTCATCGACTTAATTCTGCTACGGTTATAATTTTACGTCACGTATATTATTATTTTAATCGTATTTTGTATGACGAAATTTACTAAAGAATTATTATAGAATGTACGTTGTTTGTTTAATTATAATTAGTAAATGCACCTATTATTATAGTGCGTGTAAAGTGTACAATATTATGTCTCATGTTATAATGTCGAATTTATAAAAACAGTATTTTAAGGTAGGCTTATAATATTCTCATATTATAATATAATCTGCAGAGGTTTATATGTTTGTATTTATCCGCTTTTATTATTTATCATGCTTTTTTGGTTTAAGGTATTTCGTAGACTTGAGCTTTCTCTATACCTCTATATGTTGTAACTTGTTGTATTTAACTATATAATATGTAATACTATACGATTTATACCATTTAATGTTCGTAAACTATATATATATATGCATTTTATTTGAATATATTTTATATAATTTGACAGTCAAAAAGTTGTATTCTAGAAATCGTAATGATGAAATGTGTTTCTATAATTTTAGAAGTGCGACAAGAAGCTGTACAACAAGCTCTGGCCGCTATGCAATCTCGGCCTAAACCGTCGTTGCCAATGCCCAGCAAACGAACTTCGGTTATGGCGAGAAGTCCTGATCGGTCAGCCACTGCACGTAACGAAACCGGTGAGCAAATATAACCTAACCTAACCTACTGTTACCTATACATGTATTCAGCTCGGATATGGAATGAACCAAAATGTCATTAAAATATGCGTTTAATAAAAATCAAAATATGAAATTATATAATGTCCCATAAACTATATTAAATACTTATTTTTTCAACAAATATATGCAAAACAATTAAACAAGAGTTAACATTAATTTAAAAAAATATATTAATATACTCCCGTGTATTTAAAATTACTTTATTACAAAATACACTGCAGCTAAATATGAAAAAAAATATTAATAAATAGTTTCCGATCTATTAAAATTAAATTGTACATTATATAAGTTTATTACTTTATTAAGTATCAGGATTACACTATTTAACAATTATTTTTTGATATTTTAAAATTTGATAGATCTTCAGCGATCCGATAATATGTCTTTATAAATCGAAAACGATCGCTTTTCACGTCTACATTGTTGTTCGGTGCATACTTGAATTTAACAATGTTGTTAGTTTACGTAGCCACTGAGTCACTGGTTTATAAATATTTAATCTCCTAATTTTATGAGTGTGTTACACATTAACACGGTAATAAAACAAAGGATTTTTTTACGATGATAAATGACAATATAGACAATTTTTAATATTATACTTATAATTTTAAATTTATAAAAATAAAAATAAAAATAACAAGTATACAAAAATATGCAAAATAAGTTTACATATTAGTAATCTAGACTATGAATCGAATTTATATATCATACTCGAGTGTACTGGTTTCGCGAAAAACATATGTAAATTTATAAACATCCGAGCTCTATTTTTCTATACTTATTATTAAAACCACCAATATATTATTATTATACGTAATTAAGAGGGGGTAGTGGATGGGGAAGAGGATGTCCGACGTTTCTTATTTTTAAACCTGACCGAGCCCAACCGCTGATAAAGTTACCTTTTTTACGCATAAATCGTTAATGATTTCCTATGTCGCACATGTGTTTTCAGATTCGAGCTCGGATGACGATAGCGTCGGCGACCACATACCTGACCGAGGAGAAGTCAAAGACCGTGGTAGTGGTGGACGCGAACGCAGCAGCGGAGCGGATACCAGTAGTACCGGTGGGTCTGCTAGAGACACGCCGCCACATCCAAAGACTGTCGCTGCTGCTACTACCACTGTCGCTGCCACTACAATTCCTCCTTCTACTGCTCACGGACCGCAACATCAGCCGCCGCCGCCGTCGGTGCAGCAACACAGACACCATCATCATCACCACCACACCAAGTGAGCACGAAAACGTTATATTTTGTATTTTTTCGGTGAAACTCCGCGGTCGGTTTTCCTATAAAAATGCCATATGCTGCATCGCTGAGATCTTATTACATTTTATTCGTTGACGGAATTGATGATTTTACGGTTTTACAGGATTCCTAATGGTGCGCCCGGTGGCGGGGTGTCCGGAAACAGCGGTTCCGGTGGTTATTGGGATGAGTCCAGGACGATTATCGAGACTCCTCCCAAGGAGCAGGATAAAATCAAACGCAATAAGCCCGAGGTGACTGAAGTGGCTGACATGTTGCACAACGTCCGACCTCCATGTGAGCATTAGAACATGATGTTTTACTATTACGACGCCCATAAAATAAAATGGCGCTCATATAATATACTGCCGTTGACAGTTTTGTATTTCAGTGCGTTGTTATATATATATACGTTTACGTATCTTTCAGACCCTCAACCTCCAGACGTTACGAATAACGTGACGCAGTCCAGAAGATACACACCTGCGGACCGTGTAAATCGGTACAGCCGAGATTCCAGACAATCGTCCAGCGACGATGGAATGGGCACGGTATCCAGCAGCGGCCGTTGGAAAGTGTCTGCCAAAATTCAACAGCTGTTAAACACACTCAAGCGACCCAAACGGCGGCCCTTGCCTGAGTTCTACGAAGACGATGACGTCGAACTTGAGATCGCGGCCAACCCTAAGGATCCCAACGCACCGCGACCAGAGGGCGCCTACATGTCTCCGGCTTTGGGCGAACCGCTATCCGTGAGTACCATAAAGCGAAAATAACAATCAATTTTGATTTGCTCGAAACTAAATAATAATATTTTTACAATCATCCCCTCAGGTGCCATCAGGACTTCCTCGTAATTTGGAAGCTGCTCTGCAACGCTATGGTTCGAGTACGTTCAAAGCTCCCGTAGCCACTGTATTGGATCCTAATGGAAAATTAAGCATCACACTTACTTATGGTAATACTTTGTTTTTAGTTCAATATTACATTGTTGTTTTAGTACATATTTTATTCATATTATACAAGGTCATTTTTGCAGTTTAATACCTTAAAAAATATTTAAAAAAATAAAAAATGTATAGTTTAATTTAGATATATTAAAATTATCAAAAAAAATATCTGTACAATAATTAAAAATGAAAAAGGGAGTTCTTATTTTAAAAATGGAAATTTGTATTGTCACATTCTTAAGTGATACAAACAATTTCTAGGATTCATAAATAGGGTCTTCAAGTATATTTAAAAATCAAAATTTAAATGTAATATGTATAATTTGAGCATGAAAATAAGTTGTACATGCTTAAAAAATCACTTAGTATATATTATTTTATACCTATTACCTACTTATTATTATTTTTTTATTTCAGGTAAACTTCTTAGCAGATCTCACAAAGTGGCCTATACTCTCCTAAATCGTCCACTAGTCAAGGGTAACGGTGGTGGAGAGTGCTTAAAACACGGTGACCGTGTAGCTCTAGTCTATCCAAACAGCGACCCTCTAAACTTCCTGTGCTCTTTTTATGGTTGTATATTTGCTGGAATCGTACCTGTGCCAATTGAAGTGCCATTAACTCGCAGGGATGCAGGGTCACAACAAATAGGATTTCTATTAGGTAGCTGTGGTGTCCAAGTAGCCTTGACATCTGATGTATGTCTAAAAGGTCTTCCAAAAACTGCTACTGGCGATGTAGTAGCGTTTAAAGGCTGGCCAAAGTTGCATTGGTTTGTCACCGAACACCTACCTAAGACTCCTAAAGACTGGTGCCCACCACCTCACATTGGTGAAGACACTCCGTCTTACATAGAATACACCACTGATAAAGAAGGTTCTGTAATGGGTGTAAGTGTAAGTCGCACGGCTATGTTAAATCAGTGCCGTGCTCTGAGCCAATCTTGTAATTATACCGAAGGCGACACCATGGTATGCGTTCTTGATTTTAAACGTGAAACTGGTCTATGGCATTCTGTTTTAACATCTATCTTAAATGGCATGCATGTGATTTATATCCCATATGCTTTGATGAAAGTCAACCCAGCTTCTTGGATGCAAATGATTACAAAATATAGAGGTAAATTTTTATCACTTTAAGTTTATAGATTTTTACTATATGAATCTTATAAATATTTCAGCAAGTGTAGCAGTAGTTAAATCTAGAGACTTGCATTGGGGTCTTTTGGCAACCAAAGACCATAAAGATATTGTTCTTAGTTCATTGAGATTATTGTTGGTCGGTGATGGAGCTAACCCATGGTCTCTGTCATCTTGTGATCAATTTTTGGCTGTTTTTCAATCAAAAGGCTTACGACCAGATGCTCTTTGCCCATGTGCTTCATCAAGTGAATGTCTCACAGTTTCTGTCCGGAGGTAAATTTTGTGATTTTAAATTTTAATGTAATAAATTTTTTTTTGAATAATTATATTTATAACTTTTAGGCCTGGTAGAGCTGGAGTTAATGCAACTGGGCGTGGTGTTTTGTCTATGTCAGGCTTAAGTTATGGTGTTGTTCGTGTGGACCAAGAAAATTCACTTACTTCATTAACTCTTCAAGACTGTGGACAAGTTATGCCCAATTGTTCAATGGTAGTTGTTAAAATGGATGGCATACCTTATATGTGTAAAACTGATGAAGTTGGAGAAATTTGTATGGGCGGACTTAGTACGACTACATGCAATTACTGGGGACTTCCAGGCTTATCAAATGCAACATTTAGAGTTGCACCCATTGGAGAAGATGGAAAACCAATTAACGATACAATTGAATATACGAGATCAGGTCTCCTTGGATTCCTTGGACCTGGTGGGCTAGTATTTGTGTGTGGATCTCGAGATGGTCTCATGACAGTTACTGGACGTAAACATAATGCAGACGATATAATTGCCACCGTTTTGGCTGTGGAACCAATGAAATTTATATATAGAGGAAGAATTGCTGTATTTGCTATACGTGTATTGCGTGACGAACGTATATGTGTAATTGCTGAACAACGACCGGAATGCAGTGAAGAAGAAAGTTTCCAATGGATGTCAAGAGTACTTCAAGCAGTTGATTCTATCCATCAAGTTGGGCTATACTGTTTAGCATTAGTACCACCCAATTACCTTCCCAAGACACCTTTAGGAGGAATTCATTTATCTGAATGCAAAAGAAGATTTTTAGATGGAAACCTACATCCGGCTAATGTACTAATGTGTCCTCACACATGTGTCACAAACTTACCAAAACCGCGAGAAGTGCATTCAGGTATCTATTATTGAATTATATATATGCATTTGGGGATCGGGGCAGAAATAAAAAAAAAGTTTTCATATAATTTTGCCTAGTTGGCGGGACTGTTTCAGACGTGGGACCCGCTTCAGTGATGGTTGGAACAATAGTACAAGGCAATCGTTTGGCTACAGCGCAGGGGCGTGATATTGGCATCATTGATATGGAGTCAGATTCTAACAAAACTGTAAGAAAATATTCTCATATAATAATATCTAATAAAATTAAATAATCTATTAGGAAAATCTAAATCAACTATGGTTTAATTTTTTCAGTATCTTTTCATATCAGAAATATTAAAGATGAGGGCAATTAGAGATCCCGATCATGTGATATTTACTTTAGTGAATGCAAAAGGTGGTGCAGCTGCCACATTGACTTGTTCACAATTACATAAACGAGCAGAAAAAGTTTCCAACTTGTTGAATGAGCGAGCCAAAGTGAATACCGGTGATCATGTTGCGCTTATTTTTCCACCAGGAATTGATCTCATTTGTGCATTTTACGGTTGTTTATATGTCGGTAAGCTTAAAAATAAAATTGTTATAATACAAACATTTGTATTAGAATACTATTAAAAATAATATTATGTTTTAGGTGCTGTTCCTGTGACAATACGACCTCCTCATCCACAAAACCTTCAGACTACTTTACCAACTGTACGAATGATTGTAGATGTAAGCAAGTCTACATTAGTTTTATCCAATCAAAATATTATAAAACTTCTCAAGTCTAAAGAAGCTAGCAATGTGGTGGATGTAAAATCATGGCCAGCAATTTTGGACACTGACGATATGCCAAAGAAAAAAATTGTACCCTCTTACCGAGCACCTACTGCTGAACTTCTCGCTTATTTAGACTTCAGGTACACTAAAATAATTTTTAAATAATAATAACATTTTGTTTATATTTATTTTATTTATATTTACAGTGTTTCTACCACTGGGATGTTAGCTGGAATTAAAATGTCTCATGCTGCTGTTACTTCATTGTGTAGATCCATGAAATTAGCATGTGAACTTTATCCATCAAGACATATTGCCTTGTGTTTAGATCCTTACTGTGGTTTAGGATTTGCTTTGTGGTGCTTAAGCAGGTGTGTATTTATTATTTACCGGTAAAGTGTATTCAGTATGTCTTAATGTCACAACTTATAATTAATTTCAGTGTATATTCTGGTCATCATTCAATTCTCATACCTCCATCAGAAATTGAAATAAACCCTGGTTTATGGCTCACAGCTGTTAGCCAATATCAAGTTCGAGACACATTTTGTTCTTATGGTAATTTATAATTAAATTTATTGATATAGATTTAGCTGTATTTCAATCAATGTTTGTAACGTTCACTAAACAATTTAATTCATTCATGTTCAGTGCTTGAAAATTAATTTTTAACTGATACAAAATTTAAATTCATTAAATTATTGTTGTTGCTGTATAATGTCGAGTCGTGCATTCATTTCATATTTTTATTTTTATAATTTATATTTGAATAAATATTAAATGAATATTATAATAGAAAAATGTATAATATTTTAATAATATTATTAATCAATATTTTTTATTCAAACGCATTATGAGGACACTACACCCACATGTGTGTTTCCATCTTACAAATGTAAAACATAATGAAAATTGTTTTCCGTGGGAAAGAACCATTCAAGCTCTAATCCTAGATAAGCAACCAAATTTTCACTCTATAAAAAGGAGAATATTGAAGTTTGAAAAACTCAAAATTAATGAATTTTTATACAATAAGAACTTTTTTGGTATTTGTGAAATCAAAAAATTAAAAACAATGTCGCTTAGTAAATATTCTTCTCTTTATAGTGTGAACATTTGGTTGCTTAACTTGAATTACAGCATGAGTGGTTCTTTCCCACGCTAAACAGTTTTTGCAATGTTTTAAATTTGTAAGACAGAAACTACACATGCGGGTTTAGTGTCCTCTTATTTTTGTCAAATAGTAAATAAATTTTAACGTCTAAATCTTTTAAATTCATTAAAAATATAATCGCCATTCACATTTACGTTCTATTTGAATGAACAACTGATGTTTCCATATCCTTCTCTAAATATTAACTCGGATATGCATTCATGAACAACATTCTTTCCAAACATTGATAACAATAAATTTACAATCATTTTAATATTATAATTAATTATATATTTTATTTCATATAGGTGTCATGGAACTATGCACTAAAGGTTTGGCTTCATCTGTTGGACTTTTGAAACAACGAGGTGTGAATTTAGCATGTGTACGAACATGTGTTGTGGTTGCTGAAGAAAGACCTCGAATAAACCTGACAACATCATTCTCAAAGTTATTCTCTGCTCTTGGACTTAGTCCCCGTGCTGTGTCTACCAGTTTCGGATGTCGTGTAAATGTAGCCATATGTTTGCAAGGAGCTTCCAGTCCAGAACCGTCTTGTGTATATGTTGACCTCCGAGCTTTAAGAAATGATCGAGTTTCGCTGGTGGAACGCGGTAGCCCGCATTCGTTGTGTTTGCTCGAATCAGGAAAATTGTTACCTGGTGTTAAAGTTATCATTGCACATCCAGACACTAAGGGTCATTGTGGCGATTCACATCTGGGTGAAATTTGGGTACAAGCACCACATAATGCTAGTGGATATTTTAGTGTATTTGGGAATGAAATATCAGAAGGTGGTAATGGATCTGAACAGTTCAATGCACGACTAGTCACTGGTAGTACAGGCGAAGTTTACGCTAGAACTGGTTATCTTGGGTTTTTAAGGCGTACTGAATCAACATCAACACCATCAAGTATTGCGTTACATTCAACAGACACTATTGACATAATGTCACTTAGTGATTTATCACTTGCCTCGTCTAACCAATCAACACTAAGTAGCAACACAACTGCTCCTGCTGAATTACCAGGTATGTAACATTATTGCTTAAAACTTTAAGACAATGCAATAATGGTTTGAAAAAAAAAATTCTACAATGTTTTTTAAAAAATAATGTAAGATAAATTTTACTTGTATATAAACACAAGATTATTTATTTAGTTTTAATTTTTTTATTGTGTAGTAGTTAATATATAAAAAAAATTACTTTTCCTGAAAGTAAGACAGTAGCAGTTGAGTGTTTAATCAAAGAAAGTAAAGTTAGTAAAGTTGAAATAAATGCATTTTATGTCCATCTATTTAAGACGGTAAATAAATTAAACAAAAAAAAAAAATCATCTAATATTATATAATTAACTTAAAACTATATAAAAATATTTAAAAACTGTTGTTGTATCATTTCTAATTGAATCAAAAAGAGATGAATACTTAAATAAGTTTGATCAAATAATAAGTGTGCTAAAGAATGTATGCATATAGGAACGGATGATTTTTTTCTCCGAAATAATTAACTCTAATTGGGTAATCTTATTATTAAATTATTAAAGTAACATCTTTAAAGATTTTTCTGCATTTTCCATACCTTTTTAGTAGCTTAAATTGATTTTAAACATTGTGTCATATTTTTATTCATTCAGAGCTTCATGATGCTGTTTTTGTGGTTGGTGCTCTGGATGAAACAATTATTCTACGAGGCATGCGTTATCATCCGATCGATATTGAAAACAGTGTAATGCGATGTCATCGAAAGATTGCAGAATGGTAAGATGTTTTATGGTTTACTATAATTACTTTTAATTTTTATTATTTAATATTAGAGTTTTTGATATTAATCCAACTATATTTTGATTTTAGTGCTGTGTTTGCTTGGACCAATCTCTTAGTAGTTGTGGTTGAGCTGGATGGAAATGAAAGCGAAGCACTTGACTTAGTACCATTAGTGACCAATGTGGTACTTGAAGAACATCATTTAATTGTTGGCGTTGCTGTAGTAGTTGATCCAGGCGTGGTGCCAATAAATTCACGCGGCGAAAAACAACGCATGCATCTACGTGATGGCTTCTTAGCTGATCAACTTGACCCTATTTATGTAGCATATAACATGTGATCGCCTCTACATCAAGGGGTTTAGTTTTGTTTTTTAGATAAATTTATAGTTGTGATATACAAAATTATTATTATATTATTATTATTACAACAATACACGTTAAATAGAAATCTTAATTATAATCGAATTTAAAAAGAAAAAAATTTCAAAACCAGTAGACTATATTATTATTATTGAATCTGATTTCAATGTATAATAATTGTATGATAGATGATTTATAGATTATTTTATTTTTGTTATTTTAAGTTGCCATATTGTGCGTCTGATGGTTGTGATAAAATTTCGGGCCACCATTTCACCCTTTCATTTTTTTTTTCTTTAATAATATATCTGTATGTATGACCTAGTCATATGTTAAAAACTTAAAATATAAATTTAAAAAAAAAGACATAATTATAACCATTTAACATTGCGTAGCTTTTTATTCTTTATTATACGTAATAAACATTTATATATATATATATTAATATATGAATTATGTGCAATCTTAATTGATAATATTATTTGTGACTAGTGTGCGTGTGTGTGCATGTAACACACGCATGTACCATACACGTCAACCTCACCATGTCTCAGTGTTTTTGTACATATTATAATAAATTTAGTATATATTTATATACATATTTATGCATTTATGCATAAGTAACTATTGTGAATCGTGCACTGTGTATGAACGTGTGTTTTGTTTTATTTATAATTTTAGACTCATATTTTCTGTACACAGTAAATAATAGATGCCAACATGTGTATTAGTGCTCATCATTTTGATTACCTTTAATATAAAATATATAATTGAAACTTTGGTTGTACCTTCTGTGAGTGCATATATATGTGTGTGAGTGTTGTGTGCGTGTTTTTTTATGTATAAATAAAAAAAAATATATAATATAACAAGTGTTGATTTTTATTTTCTACTATATTCTATTGAACTGCTTGTCATAATGTACCTTACATGGTTATCATTGGGTACATTTAAACAATTTTATTTAATCCTTTAATTTAATGTTGATTATCAGTTGGTAATTGAAAGTATATATTCAATTATTAGAATAAATCATTTTTTGATAAGCATATCTATTGAATGTATTGATCAACGATAACAAATATTTAATAAATAACTTTTAATATAGACAAAATTAACCATCTAGTCAATTTATTGGTAGTGACGTCATAGGAAGACATAGCTCTTCCTTAATTATTTGAAGTAACTGTTTATATCATATTATGTAATGGATGGAGCTATATTGTGTGTATTGCTCTCATAATACCAAGTTGTGTAATCCACTCCAGCTATTTAATTTTAAGGAACATTGTACATGTGTTGCACCAACAATCACTATAAAATAATTATTAATAGGTGGTTGAGGTAGAGGGTTTGGTTGTGCACAGCAAATATTTCCATCCATTGTATGTGATCTAAGGGTTTCTGTCACTAGACTGTGTCCTCTTCAAACCATGTGGGTCATATTTTTTTCAATGTCAAAAAAAAAAAAATTTTACATGTGATATAATATTACACAGTAATTGTATTGCTATTGTATATGATTATTTTATGTTCTATTTTCTAAGAAAAAATTAAATAGAAGAAAATTGTAAATTTTTAAATTAATGGGATTTCTGTGTCTGCAATTTATTAGTTAGTTTTTCGATATTAGTCTTAAAACCTGTTGTTGAAACTCTTAATACAGCGTGAAAATGTTCAACACTAAGGCATGAAGAATGCTTATTTTTTATGTACTTAACAATTGAAAATGTCTGCTCACATATTATAATATATTATGTATTTGTTAACACCACTATAAGTTTTTGTGCGAATTGTCTGATTCCCGAGAATTTAAAACCAATGGAAAACAAGAAAACACAGAATGCAAACCTAACCATTGTTATATTCTGTGACCTAACCTAACAAACACAAAGTAACTATGCCTGCCTGCAGTAGTGCAGAAATCGTTTTCTTCGACTCCGACCATTTTTATATAGCATAAACATGAAGCGTAGACGATTAGATAAGATTTTATTTTGAATGCCAAAAGAATTAAATTATATGAAAAATATTATCGAACAAAAATTAAACTCACAAATCAACTAATTTTGTGCGGGCCATACAAAATCGCTTCGCGGGCTGCCAACCACTGATATAGACTATATAAATATATAATAATACCTATATGATGTAGAAATGTTTATAGACACTTTTATATTATACGGAAAAAAATTGTCTTATTGTGCGATATGTGTTACAGATTTCGAATAGGTATTATTTTATTAATAATAAAAAAAAAAAATGATATTTCAAGAGTTTTTGGACAACCATAGGCGTACTTCAATTTTTGGTCCAGCCTGTAACAATTATAGTTCTCTGGCACTTCGAAATGCCCTATTTTTGATTTGTTTTTTACACATTAACATATCTTCATACATTCTAGTTATTTTAAACGAATAATTGTGTTATTGATATTGATCAGAATAAAATTAATGATAATGTCTCATGATATTTTACGGCACAGTGCAGAATCTAAAATATTATAAATATTATTTAACAGTCGACATTGGTAGGCATCGATTAGATTATTTAGAAGGCAGTGCACGGTCTTTTTAATAGGTCCACTTCAACGGCCTCCCCACTTTCAACATTTGAATTTAAGATTGAGCCAAACATTTATGAATTGTTTGGGCATTAAGCCCCAACGTTTGTGTACTAAAATTTCCAGCAAAATTCCAAAAACCAATTGGAGAGGGTTGAAACGGAACCCCTCATTTTTTTTTAATTTTAAATATTATTTCAATAATAAATGTTGAAGACTGGATTTATTATTATACCATGTAAACGCCTAGAAATAAATGGTACATAATTTATATTTAAATTTTGTATTGTATATGAATAATTTATGATTTGTCTTGTTTGTTGAGTAATATTGATACGAGACATATTCTGGAAAAATATAATGGAGCTTAATGTTTTTTTTGCATTAAAAAAACTTTGAAAACATAATAGTGTTCGGATAACAAAACAAAAATAATAATCATCCATCCACATATTATCGTGTTTTAACTATATATTTTTAAGTAATTAAACTGACTTAGTGTGATTGCTGCACACTCCATATTAAAAAGACTGACACCTATTACAGACCACTGTGGTTAATAGCCAGTAGGTATTCAAACTGAGTATGTCTGGTGTAATATTTGGTGAGGTAGTAGAGGTTGTCGTTATTTCTAAATTGAAATTATAACTGTTCTTCACACACCCGTGCAATTTACTGTTACAACTAATGGATGGAACATTTTCGTTATAATTCTTCTAACGTAAATTCACATTCTGAGTCATCGTCGTCTGTCAAATTAACTTGCGGAGAGCTGGCAGTTGAATATTGATCTACGATATCAGTCGCAACTCGCAATTCTCTCTTGTCAAATCTCAAAACGTACGCCTTGTGCAGTGCAACTATTTTATCCATAGTTGTAAGTATCATCTTTTTTGCGGTATAGTAGCCAAAATAAATGTATAAGTACCTATGTTCTTAACTTCATAAAAATCTTCACGTACTATAATTTAACCAATCGCTTGTACAATGAAATATTTAATCCATTTATTACCTACTGAACGACTTGCAATTTGTGACAAATTTAATTACATAGACGATTGAAACATCATTCAATGTAAGATGTAATATATGGCATTAAACCGAGTAAAAATTAACGGCTGCTGCCTGCTAGTATCAAAGCTAATAAAATTTACGTTACTACCTACTTATTTCGGCTTTTGGGTTCCATCTCGAATTCAGTTTTCTCACCGATGGTGAATAGAATTTTTATCGTGCTTTTCACGAATCGTAATTTTAACCACACAATATATTTTTGAATGTCTATACTGAGACGCTATGACATGACCCAAAATTTGACAATCTGATACTTGTAAAAAAAAAGTAAAAAACTTATTAGCTTATTAGATTATTTTTTATTTTTTTGTTTTTATTCGTTTTTATGTCTGCTTGCATCTTTTGAGCCAAAAAACTCTTTGAATTTCTACTTCGTTTTCGTTTTGGTAAGAAAGTGAATCTAGTCGGTACTTTAATCTGTTCAAATGTAAAAAATTCTTAGTTCTTCCAATAGCGTTGAAAAATCAGTTTCGGGCTGAATCATTTTTAGATTATAGTTTTTTTTAGTAACTCAAACCAAATCAATCATATATAGATACATCAAATTTTCACAAAATTTTTTTATAACAATTTTCAATACGCCACAAAATGATAATAAATAATTATATAATCATGACAATTTTTGTAGCTATTTACAAGTTTAATGCTTTTTAAAATTATTATCGATAAAATATTAAAAATGTAAAATTGGCCCCTTGACTTTGTCCGATTAATTCGACAAGTATGGCAATATTTATCAAACTAATTGCAAATAATAGTAGATTTATTTCAGAATTTGCAAATAAGTTTTTAAATTATTATAAGTTAAAAACCATTACAGTGGAACAACTTCATGGTGTCCCTTGAATTTTCAATATCTCATTATTGTTTTATAACTGTTAGTATTTGTATCTCATTTAGGGTTGGTGCTAACGGAAATTCCTAGAATTACCGTCAGTTGAGCGTAGACAATTGAGCGAAGACTGTTAAGCGCGTGACAATTAATCTCTGAGACAATTGAGCACAATATAAACCTTAGTACAAGTCATAAGTATATTATATAATATCTATGTTTATTGTAAATAATGTTTATGGTGATTTATAATTTATATTTAGTCATAGTGTGGCCAATTTGAGTACCTAAATACAAAATATCAAATAAAAAATGTATAATATTAATTGGTAAATAATAATAATTTTAAAAATAAACTAAGTTATAGTACATTTATAATACATTATGTCAAAACAAGACAAAATATCAAATAAGGTTAAATTAGTAAATATTTTGATCAATGCCTTTTAAAAAGTGCTCTGTTGATCTCGAATGAAATTATTCATAAATATTTTTGATTCTTAATCCTGAATCTTTGTATTTTTAGTTTTGGGTCATTTCCTGCTATAAACTGGTAGATTTTCACAACGATTCAACTTTCCTCTTAAAATAAAACGTCGATAAATTTCCAAATTGATGAATGGACTGCATTCACTTTTTTTTTAAATAAACAATTATATATTTTTTCTGTTTTATTTAGAAGAAAGGCAAAAACGGATGGTAAAATATTATTAAATTGTACGTCGTGAATCGTATATAACTGGTAGAAAATACTAGGTGACGATGAAAAAGTACCATCAACGTACAAATGTTCGCAGTCAACCATCATATCGAGATTTTCTGTAGTTGAAAAAATTAATATCGGTTGAATTTCTTGATTTTGTGAGTTACTATCATACAATAGAAATGGTTTACCATATAATGCTGTTGTAAACTCAGGTGGAATGATTAACTCTTTCAATGAAGCTGGGATTGCTGGTGCCATTAATTATTTATAACGAATTCGTTGAACTGTTTTTTCATTGAATAAACTGCTGGTAATTGACCAGCAACCGCTTCAGTAAACTACAGTAATAATAATAATTGAAAAAATAAAATATATAACGTTTAATACAATAAATTGAAAACTAATTTAATAAAACTAAAAGAGAATAATGTCCAGTATGCTCGTGTGAACATATTATGACATTAGTAAATAGTTACCCAGCGATAAAAACCTACGTCTGCTGTTGTCTTATCGTCATCGGAAATTGTATCTCATAAAAACCTTTTAATAAAACCTTATTAAACATAATTATTATCTGGTGGGTTATATAGGTATTCGCAACCGATGCGAACGAATTAAAATCTAGCAGTGCGTATAGCGTGTATAGATATACTGGTGTATATTAATTATTATAGCGCTCAATTGTCAGGACACCAAATTCCTGGGAATAATCCCAGAAAAGAATATTCCCCTAATATAGAATTATATTTGAAACACTGGGAATATTAAATCTTTGAAATTCCAAAAATTGCAGTCAAAAATGACAATATTTTACGAGCCATTTTTCTTTGTTGTCGTAGATAATATCAGTATTGCTAAAAATATGATTTGTAGTTGTATCATTTGATAATTACAATAAAATAAAGATTAGTTGCTATAATCTCATATATATTGATATAGCGACAAATCTTTATTTTTATTGTAATTTTGTTAGCATCTGTTTTTCTTTTGATTAGGCTGGTCAGTGCTATAGTACTAACACAATATGATCATCCTAATATGATCTGTAATAGGACTAAAGGAGTTTAAATAGTATTAACATCTGTTAACTATTTATGACAATTTTTTGGCGTTGATGTTTCTTGAAACATTAAACCAATTTCAATATTTAATTTTCAAACTAAAAATAAAAATAAATCAATAAAATTTAAATGTAATACTTTATATTTAGCCATATGGTAAGTGTACTTTAGTTTTTTTTCTCGCAATTTATTTATGGTTCCTGTGAATTCCCATATTGTGTTTCTAAGAATTCCTTTCTGGCAATTTTCGTCAAATAACGTTCCCGGGAATCGCTCATTCTTAATTTCATTTAGAAATCTTATATTCTACACTTAATATTACCTTAAAAAAAAAAAATACACCATTTGTTCAAAATATATTTATTAATCATTACCTACCAGCTTACTATTTTTTTTATGATGATCCTGAAGAACTATAAAACTGACAAATACATCGTTGCAGTATAAGCTATGAATTAGCTAAGTATATTATTATTACAGGCCGGTAGTATATATTACAATGTATATGTGAAATATTTGAATCCATATTAAAAAAATAATAGCTATTTATACCACGAACAACCAAAAAACATCATTCAATATATGATACGTCCGATGACTTTCTCAGCCACCGAAACCAGGTAAATTGCAAAAAAAAGATTCGAAAATTGAGGAAAATTTTTGGTGGTGAGGCGGTTGTAGGTATATCCGTGCGTTAAAACTACTCAGGTGCCACAACAGAGTCTTTCATCTGAGGTGATGTTGCACAGTAGAGCAATCGATTCTTAAATCTATGAGGTAGGTAACACAGAAATGCTTATAACTATGAGGTAAATGAGATACACAATTCACTGCTTAATTTCACAAACGTCCAAGCAGATTTTTCAATGTGCTTGGACGATCAGCCGTACGGCTAGTTTGACGACGAATCACCTGAGCGCCTCACCGTTAACTTCGTGTCAGCGAAGTCTTATATAAACACGACAAATCAACACCAACGTAACTCGTGAGAGTCAGAAAAGGTCTGACACCGCGATCTAGCGGTGGCATGAAGTCATAACTGGCCTCCTAACAACCGAACATGATCGGTAGCAGAGTGCAATGCTCGTGAGCATTTTGGCCGACAGTGGCGCCCAGGCGGGTTAGCTATAAAAATAGTAGGTGATGCCACTGCATATCGAGTTCTCGAGGGGGTGGGTATTTATTACTGCAGGTGTCACAGGAAAGTTAATACATTTATAATGAAAGCTATAATCTATATAATAATTAATTTCATTGAATTACAGTGATTAATAAATGAAAAAAATTTTTATAAATTTTGTGGGTGGTTGATTAACTTTTTTTTAGTTGCATGTGCTCTTAAAAAACCTTTGTGCGTCACTACAGTCCGAAATTTCCATGTGTACCCAATAACAATATTATTATTGTGTATCTGAGTTGTTAAAATTCAAGAGACGCCTGTGCTCCGTCCCAAATAAGAACGGTAGTCGGCGGCGGCCGATTTGTGATCAGTGATGATGGTTTCATAATTTTATTACACGGATATTTGACTTAGAGGGGATGACAAACGTTTGTTGATTGAATATTTATCGTCTTACTGATGAAAACTGGTTTCCTTGGCGACTGCCGTTCTTATTTGCATAAGGTATAGCGGCATTTTATGCATTATAATTTTAATGATTGTCAACTATTGCGACGACGAAAATAACATATAATACAAATGAGTAAAATACATAAAATATTTAGATACATTTTTAAACTATTTAGGTCAGCGAACATAGGAAAATGTATCGTTGTGAGGAGGGGGTAGGGATTGGAATCGGTTCTTGGAGAAAATCTCAAAACTGTAACCGGAATCCATATTTTAAAATGCTTAGAACCGGAACCCCATTTAATGAATAGTAAGTTTTCCGATTCTTTTAGATTCTCATCGGTTCTAAGAAAAAGTCCTGTTTTTCAAATCATTAAATATTTTATTTAAATTGGATTTTGTTATAATTTAATAATTATTTTTTATAGAAATGTTTTTGTTTTGTATACATAATAATATATGGTATTTTTAATTTTTAATTTTAAATAATTGTTTGATATGTACGACCGACAATGATTAATTTACACACATACTGGTTCGTTTTTCATTATAGAAATATAACGAGAATGGTCGAATAACAATTCAAAATGATGTGTTATTATATAATTATTAATTGATAAATAAATACACACGAATAATAATATTTATACACTTATTTATAACAGCAAAATACTTATTGAATTTATTAAGTATTTGGATTTTGAAAAGTATTTTAAATTTTTTATTGGACGTATTTGACTTTTGTATCTGAAATTCAATTATACTTTAATATAAATTATAAATTTTAAATACTTTAAAAATTTAAAACTATTATTCGTCAGCCACGTGTCAAATTATTTTTTATAGTAATTATATTATTATTTTATAATATTTGTCCATTAACAAAATATGTTGAGAATTCGAGAGCCTCTATTTCGGATATCTCGTTTATGGTATATATTTGCTATTATAAATAATATAGTACAATAGTTAAATTAATTTTTGATTTTATTAATAACTGTTTAACTACCTAATACTAAAAGATTTCATAATAACCATTTCATTTTTTGTAACCATGAATACCAATCAAATAATTAATATTCTGCTAAAAATAATTTGCAATTTTCAATTTGATTATAATAGATTTCTTTTTTATGTGTTATTATATTTGTCAATCGAATGGTGCACGAGAACAAGAAAAGTATTTAATTTTAATTTAAATGTCATAGGACGTAGGCAGGTATCCAATCTATAAGGTTATACAGTGAAACCTCTTTTAATGGACACCTCCCATTAGAGGAATCCTCCCAATAGTAGACAATTTTAAATTATCCGGAGAAATGTATGCACACAATAGAAGTTATAACCTCTAATGAACCCTCTTAATAGTAGAAGTGGACACTAAAAATAAAATGTAAAATATGATTTGTCATCTTTAATCTTGGTTTAGAAGGTAAAGACAAAGATTTTGAAGCTTATTCTTTTATGTTATCAAGTGTAATTTTTTTTTAGACTCTGAGTAGAGCGATGAATGTATTAATTTTAACATGATGTGTGTTTATATTTAAATTTTTTTTTTGTGTCTGTCATTACCTTTTGGGGCAGTAAAAGTGCTTTGAGTTTTGGCTTCAGTACCTCGTTAGATCAGAAAGTAAATCTAGTTGGTACTTTAGGGGGTCAAAAGTGAAATGTTCTTAAAATTTTTCTAAATAATCGGGATAAACAAACTAAAAATTAAGGGGAAAATTTACGCACACTCATTTTTCGACATTTTGGTTTTTGATGTAACTTTAAAACAAATGACCATAGATACATGAAATTTTCACCGAATTTTCAAAAATGTTCGACTTAAGTTGAACTATTCATAGGTATTTGAAGTTTTCGATAATTATTATTTTTTTTTTTAAATTAATATTGATAAAAATTTATTTGTTAGGCAGAAAAGCTAGAAATTCATAAAAAATTTTCTTTTTAAATCTAAGATTTGGAAATTTAATACAAGATTCATTATAAGTTTGTCAATCTGTATCACAAAAAGAAAATTTAAATTAAATTTTTATGAAACATTGGATTTTCAGTGGTTTTCACATTTAGCGATTGTCCTATTTTGATGTAACTCTAAAACAAATGACCACAAATACTTGAAATTTTTACTAAATGTTTTTATCGGCATTTTCTATATTTTATACAATTTTCAAAATATTTACATTTGTTTTGAGCTGTTTACTGACCTTTTAATTTTTCAACTTTTTTAGTTTTTTTTTCTATAAATATCGATAAAAATTTATTTGTCGGATAGAAAAGCTTGAAAATTTAATACAAGGCTTCTTACACATTTTTACAATAGCAGTTGAAAAATATTAAGAATACATAGGCATGATTTTTTTATAAGCATTTAAAGTTAAAATTTTGACTAAATACGTAAAAATTCTCATGGGTACAATAAGAGTATTAGCTGAAATAATATAATACATGAAAAGGCTTGATAAAAGCAACCACCCAGTGATGACACTTAAATTTGAGATTATACATTAATTTATATATTATATATATACAGGGTGATTCTTTTATCAAACAACACTCATTATTTAAAAAACAATTGACTTTTATCAATTTTTTTTTTTTTCAAAATTTTAGAACCATATAGTTCTAGAACTATATATATTTTTAAATATTTTCACCCTTATATTTATCAGGTTAACCATTATCAACTTTTGATTTTCAAATGACAACCTATACTTAAAATTTCATAAACTAAAAAGGCTATTTTTTCAATGAATTTTCACGTTTAATTTTCATTTTTCGTTAATCCGTTTACAAGATATAGCCTCCCAAAGTTGGGTGATTTTGGGTGGTGTTTGCAGTGTGTTATAGGTGTATGTTAGGTGGTATTTACACACAAACACCATATAAGTGTTGTTTGATAATTGTATTGTATTTATTGTATTATTTATTTAATATTTTATTTTTAAGGCGAAGCATCATAATTATGTATGTATGTATATGTATTAGCGTTTAATTAAACATTAATAAACGATGGCAGCAGGGGAGTAGTAATGTTCACACAGATCCTCCCCTGCTGTCGGTTCAAACGGAAAAAAAAAAAAAAAAGTGTTGTTTGATAAAAGAATCACCCTGTATATATGAATTCATTTATTTTCTGTTTTATAATATTAAGTTAGCATATCTCTACACCAGTTGCGTTTTAAACGCCTTGGAGGATTTCCCGGAATAGTATTTGCTGATAGAGCTTTAATTAAAGGATTGGGATGATATGCAAGCTGATTATGGAATCTTTTATAGTAAGTGACTTCTTCTTTTATAGATTTGATTTTCAGGTCCGCGTGAAGGGTATGATTAGAAACATAAGAGGGGAGTTCGTTAATTTTCTTAGTGCAATATTTTGAAAAGCCTGAATACGATCAAATTATCTTAGATAGAAATTCATAAAAGTTTTTCTTTTTAGATCTAAGATTTGCAAATTAAATACAAGGCTCTTAACATATTTTTACAATAGTAGTTGAAAAATAAAATAAATATTTATTCACAATTTTTTTTATAGGCATTCAAATTTTAATTTTGACAAAATACGTAAAAATAACGAAAATTCACAAATTACTTTAAGCTAGAAATTCATTATATTTTTCTTTTTAAATCTAAGATTTGAAAATTTTTAATAATCTATAATATATCCCAGACAGATAAACCGTCTCCGCTCAGAATCGTTTTTCGTATACAATGATATAATATCATTGGATTCAAATTAAATGCCATCCATTACAGTAACCCACTGTACAGCAGAGCGACATCCACGACTTACCCGCTTTTTATTTATGTACTTATATATAGACGTTTCATAATATGCATATACACAATACATCATTTCATATTTTTATTTATAGCCTATGTTTAAATATTAAAACTAATATACGTTATTGTTGAAAAAATGTGTTGAATAAAGTTTCACTTTTTTTGTTTTCAGTAAAAGGTTAATAACATTAGAACTTTACAATAAATTTATATTTTATAACTGAAACTACTTACTATCAGTTTACGTTCAATTTGTAATATACCAGAACATTAAGAGGACGCCATACCCTCATGATGTGCTGTCTCCATCGTATAGGTACAAGTGAGTAGCATGATATAACTATTATAACATGTTATATCATTATGCGTAGCATAACAAATTTTACGCTCAGCAGATCACGTTTATCTCCGTTAGTTTAAAATTTAGAATAAATTGACCTATCATAAAAATTAAAGGCAAGATTATTATCTTGGACATCCGTGGTCTTTTTATTATATTTTATATTTTTAAACGAGTTATGAATATTTTAAAATTGTAAATTGTTTGTATACCTAAAAATATTCGTAACTCGCTTTAAAGTTAAAATATAATAAAAAGCCCACGAGATGCTCTGAATAATAATCTTGCCTTTAATTTTTGTAGTAGGTCAATTCGCTCTAAATTTTAAACCAACGGAGACAAATGTGATCTGCTAAGCGTAAAATTTGCTATGCTATTACGCACTTGTATAATAACGGAGACAACAAATGCGGATGTGGGGTCCTCTTAAGCCTTTATGACTCATATGAATTATGACTTGACAATAATTGTAATACATAAATAGTTTTTTTTTTATGTATATAAGTTGATATTAAAACTATAATATTTTTCAAGTATTTTATGGACTGTTTGAGGTTCGTAAATCATTGCTTTTCAAAAAAAAAAAAAACATTAGGTGGGTATACCGAGCGAAGTTTCGGTTATTAGCGTTATTACAAGACGCATTTAGAATTTTAAGTATCCATTATTTTCAGAATAATACAAAAATACACATTGATTTTGTTTAAATTTTAAAAGACGTTTTTGAAGCATCAAACTGTTTTTTTTCGATTATGATGCTTAAGGACACGTCATACTGTTTATATGCAGACATTAGAAAACTAATTATGTTTTAATCAATTATTATGTGTATTTTTTCATTAATTTCATGCACAATATAATGAAATATTCCCACGCGAGTCCACCCCCTCCTATATCGCCACGACCGCCGCTAGACCGGATTGCAACGCAACTTAATAATTAATAAATTGATCGAAGTATCATTTTAAATATCTACGTAACATTGAGCCGAGCACGTTTTTGGAATATTTTTAATACTATATTTTATGTTAGAATTGCGAATGATTACTCCGAGGTAATATAATATTTTAGGATGTTCATACACATTGGCTATAAGTAAAATTGTGAACAAAGGCAACGTTTCAATAAGATGTGATATCTCTTTGTTATAATATTAAGCGTAGGTAAATTAGATAAACGTTGACGTAGACATGTATTGTGGAAATGACAACAGCAGACTCGAAGTGAAATGGTAGTCATCAGAAAAGGTATATTATTATTTATCATAATATTAGCCGTAGAAGCGAATTACACAAAATGTCAACCTACGGTTTTGACTACTTAATTACCATTATCAAATTATACTGCAGGTACCAGCTACTACACTGAAAAAGTCGTACAGTTGATATTTATTATAATAATAATCGCTAAAACATTCTTAAAGTTACGTTAATAATTTAATATACAATATACATACTCATATTTTAGCATCTTTATTTTGATGATTTCTGTAGTATGTAATTTAGAAAATTTAGATGATAGCATTTTCCTTTTTTATAGCGTAGGATAATTTATCACAATTAATTTAAAATAATAAAAATGAAAATAAATCTGTCATGATTATTATATTGATGACCATATATCATTCAATTATATTTCGTTTTGGGTTAGAAAATGAAAAAACATGAGTTTGTAAGAATAAATTAAATAGTGTAAACTCAAAAATTATACTTAAACATTTATATGATTTAAAAATATGTATGCATCCTTAGAAAACGGTAAACATTGATAATCGAAAAAAATTTTTTTTAATTTTTAGAAATAGTCGTTTTGCTGGCTGTTTTTTTGGTAGCTGTTAAAATTGTGATTTGTATTCCATATTCCATTGTGGGTTCAATTTTTTATTATAAACACTCTGTAATAAGTTACAGTTAAAGCTCCGTGGTCTGTATTACAAAAAATCACTAACTAAATCGACCGTTCAAAATTTCAAATCTATCACTCATCGTCATGAAACTGCAGTATTTTATTGGCCCAACATTCACCTGCAATCCGAAACAAAACAAATTTAGTATTTATTTTAAAAATCTCCAATTTTATTAATCCGTATCATATATTTAATATTATATTATACTGTACCTAAGTATTTAATATAGTCACGTAAGCAATATTCAGTACGATACCATAAAATATGTGCATTATTGCATTGTATGGTGTTTGAAAACAATGAATAGTCTGATATTTTAAATATTCCTTTTTATTTAAAATTTAAATAGATTTTTTCAATCTAGGAAAAAGTAACATCGGGAAACTGAAAGATTTAAGACAATAGTCAATAATTTATGTCCGTAATGTTTCTCACCTCCACCCAAGCTATCGATTCCAAATCAGTTGAAACCTCTTGTTATCATAGTATAAATACAGTGGTTCTTAACCCTTTTTCGAATAACGAAACACATAGGAAACATTTTATACGATTTTCGTGACAATAGTATGTATTTATAAACATTTTAAATTTTAGAATATATTATATATTTATATAAAACAAAGAAAGTTTAAATGCATTTGTTTAGATGAAAAATGCTGTTTTAATTTCACTGATGCCATTGTACTATTAGAAAGCTTTTTCTCACAAACCACGCAAAGGGGAATTTGACAATCATTCTCGTTATCGTAAGTGAACCCAAAATATGAATAATCATTGCAATATTGTCTAATTTTTTTTATTTGTTTCTCATCATTGAGAGTATCATAAATGATATTTTTAATATTTGTAATTGCATATCAGCTCCAAAATTATGTTTTCGTTTAGAAATTTGTCTATTTTTTTTTATTAAAATAATCATTACATAGTATAGTAAGTTACATTCTATTGTAATTACACAATTATACACACGTCTTATATTTTGTATATTTTTAGAGTCCATAAAAGTCAAAATGTTAAAACAATGAAACTTACTCTATGGATTTTTTCACTGATTTTAAAATGTTGGTGGAACACCGGTTAAGAACTACTGTCATAGTTTATAATATAATATCATTACATATTATAAGCAGGTTACACTCGCAGAAGTTATATAAAAATCAACGAGTGTCGCCCGATTTTTTTGTACGAAATAACATTGTGGCTGTACACATTTTTTTTTATCGAAGCACGTAATATAAAATACGAGGGAGCTATTATATACCTATATCAATTTTATATATATATAACTATATATATCACCGCGGTCGCTCTCGATTTTGGACAAAACAAACGGCTAATAGCACTCAACCGCGACTCTGGACTATATATATTTACAGAGATTGGCGTGTTGAACGGTATTGATTGGCCGGCGAAGTTTACTGTGTACGCACCTACTTAAATTGTCCAAGATTGTCTGGGATGTATGAAGAGGGTGGAGGGGGTTGCGACGGGGCCTGGAGTGCAATCGTCAGGATATCAATCCCTTTTATCCTCTCCGCAGCCGTCATTGTTTTCGAACAAATTGTTACGGACATTATTTATTTGTTTTTATTTTTTTTTTCCTAATCTATATCGAAGAAAATTCTTAAAGCCTTACGTATTAGTATCACAATTATATATATATATATATATACAGCAGTAAACGTCTACTAGCAATTCTACGCGCCTATAATATATATATTTATTATATTGCAATAATAAGCCGACTTGCTGGTTATCCGTTCACGCAACAATTATAGAGCGGTGTCTTCGTATATTAAATTTGTAGGAGTTAAAATGTACTTATACTTATATTGCAGTTTCATTGAAAGGCCATTAATATTTGGACTTATATTATCGAAGAGAACTGCAGCAGTCGTTATAAGTCGGGATAGGTAGGACGTAGAACAAAAAAGTAAGCCAAGCATACGGACAATACTATTGATACCTACTCATATTTAAACAATATCACACCGGAAATAATCAAAAAGTAAATTAAAAGCCAACTGCGATAACGATTTTATGGCGGAGAATAACTGCAGTTATAACGATATTGCTTGAAAGTACGCAACACGGGCATTTGTTGTCTCCGTCTTACAAACGTGCAACATGGAAAATTGTACGTTCACAGTAATATGTTTTAGTGTTTTGCTTTGTAATTTTTAAAATTTGAGTGAATTTACTTCTTATAGAATTTAAAGTTAATAATTTTATCATCTCTGAAGATTTTATTGATATTATTATTTCTAAATAAGTTGTGACAATTTTTTACATAATTATATTTTACATTTTAAAATGGATCATCACTAACTTAAAAATAATAATAGTATATCAATTATTAATCATAATATCAATAACATCTTTCTGAGATACCCTAGATAATGTTCTCACTTTTAAATTGTATGATATGTAAATTTAATTGAATTAAAAAAATTATAAATTATAAAATATATTATTGTGAACGTAAGATTTATTTTGTTGTATGTTTGTCAGACGGAGATAAAAAATGCTCATGTGAAGTTTTCTTAAAAATAACATTAAACATAAAATTGTGAACGGGGCAAGCGCAACGATAATCCTTACCAATTTACAATTCCTCTGCACTCCAAGCCTGACAGAATGAGACGAATTAAGTTGTCTCATATTTATTTTTATACAGTACCTACTTTGATATTTACTGGTATGAGTCGCCATATCATCTCAAATAGCTACAACTAATCTATTCTAAGATTACTATGGAAAAAATTTACAAATTTTTGATTACATTCAAATTTGTATAGAATGATATTCTATTTAAACCTAATAAAACCAGATTATTTGATCACATTCGAAGTGGGATAGCGCTGTTTCATCCCCCCCCCCCCCCTATGACGCTTTGTCGCTGGAAGAGAGTAAATATTATTACAACGATATTACTATGGTGGCGTAATAATATGTCATAAAATTTAGTTCGATATAAATAAGCAAATTTTTGTTTAGTGTTTTAAAACAGACACTTCTGTGGTAGAGATAGTTATTTGAAAATATGTATTATATTATATCATTGTCCATTAAATTATTTCGTATTTATTATGTATATATTTTAGATAAGACACAAACATTTATTATTCATTACTTTAAACTTAAGTAAAAACAAGTTTCAAATCTGAAGGGAATTAGTTAGATAAAAAAAAATGGAAGTTTTTGAATTAAGTTGATCTCAGGTGAATTCCATGGAATAAAAATAAAAATATATAGTGATTGGCAATGGACTATAGCAGTGAGTAGGTACTGAAGGCTTTCCATGGCCAATAAATTATGATAATGTTGCTCAAACTTTGCAATTAAAATATAATATAAGCATAAAGTGTGATATTGGTATTGAAAATGTCATTCATTAATTCTAATGATCTTTTATAATTTCGTCATTTTCTAAGTATTTAAATGTTTCCTTAACTTAAATTTCATATTTTATTTGTCATATAAAAAGTTATCGAATTACTGATAATCTTGCTCTCTTATTGAGTCGATCTTTTGTACTATCACACCTCTACATCACCAGACTGTCATAACTAGAAATTCATAGTTTTGAGAAAAAGTGATTTTTTTTATTTATTTATTTTTTTTTATTGAAGATAAAAGTGTATTTACAATCTATACTTACAGTGTATAATAAGTAAGTGTGGTGACTTAAAAAGAAAAAGGAAAAAAAATAACATTAATTACAGAATAGGAAGGCTCCCAGCAGTGCCACCTGACAAGAAATTAGGGTTTGAGTTTATTTATTTTATTATTAAAAAAAGTGATTTAAAATTTGAATCTTAAAAAATTCTTTACCAACCAAAAACCTTTGGTTTGTTTGAAACCAAAAACTTAAATATTTGAAAACATACTTTACAATATAATTTTTTTTAATTACTATGAAATACTCTTTTAAACCAAAAAATTGTAATAGATTATGATATGGCGTCGATAGGTATAATTATATTATATTACCGGATATTCGTCAAACGATGAGCTTTCGGGTGAGAGATTTGAACGAAACGAAAACGTTGATGGCGGCTAAAGTACAATAGAGATGAGCGAGTATTACAATTTAATGTATTAATAAGGTGTGTATGTAGTACCTAGGTACCTATTTTGATGCAATGGCTTCGTCTGTTAAATTGTATACATTTGTTCGTAGGTTTAATGTATATCTATAAATCTAAGCTACGTATATATGGATATTCTGCTCTAGGTGTGTGGGCAACCGTTTGCTGCGATGTTTATGTACGCACATATTATTACATATATTAATATATAATTTATACCTATACGCATTTACACTTTGCGGGATTCGTCTAGATTCACCGAACAGATAAATCGGGTGGGGGGAGGGGGAAGGTCCAAACGCGTCCACGTGCCAAACGTAGCGGAATTAATGGAATTCGAGTGACTATTATAGACTTAACTCTCAGCTGTTGAGCCCTTCGCGTAGAGGTACTATATACATCACACGCGCTGCATCAGCGGACAAGAGTGATCGCGCGATAATTTAATATAATCTAATACATAATATTATAAAAGCGGAGAATGATAAAACGATTCTTGTGTTACGTTTCGGAATTCTTTTACCATACATTAACGCCGAGCCGTGTGCACCCTAACCCGTATTATTATACCGCACTTTTATGAACACTACTCGAAGAGTCCGTATAGGCGGCGTCGGATTGGCCAATCGGCGGATCGCGTAGTTCGATGGGCCGCGCTCTCCGCCACGCCGACGCCGGCCGAAGACTCCGGAGTTTGCGGTCTCTCACTTTTGCTCTCTCTCTCACACACACACTTTTTCTCACTCTTCCTCTCTGGATTTTGACACTGGCCGTAGTAGCGTCAGGTACACAGTCATCGGCTTCCTGAATCGCCGGACGTCCAGGAAAACTGTTGCGCTTACTACTCTGCTGCTGTTGCTACCGATACAGGTCAGTATAATTTTTAATTTTTCATGTCATCTGCATCGTTATTAGTGTTAAATATTATTTTATTCAAGTATTTATATCGCTTTCGGTTGACGTCAATAATTATAACTTACGCGAACACATTTTAGATAGTATCTAATCGTACAGTGGCGGCCTGGGAACTGATTATATGGTCGGCTAAATAAAAAAGGGGCCCTCATTTAGTTATAATTATTAGGAAGACTTGTGGCTTTGAACATATTTTTTCTATAAATTTGAAGGGGACCTAACCTAACCGACCCAGCCAGCCCGCCACTGTATTCGTACTTATTTGTCTAAAAATATATATGTAAAAAATACCTATAGGGTTGAAAATATTAAATCGTTAAAAGAATTTTTTTTAATAAGTAAATAATATAATACAACATTTACACCCAAGATTGATATTGTTACTTTAATTACAAACTAAAAAGAATAGTTATAATATTGGTATCGCGATATAACTATATATAATAAGCCTATACAGTTTTACAATTATATTTGTATCACTTGAAATATAAGAATTAAAAATACATGAAAAAAATATACAGAGAACGAGTGTCGGGCCCTTTATCACTATATTGGTATGGATAATTTGATAATATTATATTTAAGTAAAGTTAAATTTTGATAGTATATTATTAACACGTTATATGATAACGTTGTGAGTTCTAATTAACCGAAATATAGTGTTGCCTAACCGTATTATTATTTATTGAAACTGTATAGGCGAATTTTGATTTATGATATAGGTCAAGAATACTTATATACATATTAAGCACTGTACACGCAGACACTTCGCTAGATATTTTCTGCCATTTTTTTTACCAATATAATTATTTAATTTTGCCACCTTCAAATTCTTTAAAATGTTATACTACCCTAAAGCAACACATGGTTTGCTCGTGTCTTAGCGACGAACCTGGATACATGTATTGGTTTGTCATTATTCTGCGATTTATTTATAGTCACGTTTAGAACCGACTGCACATTAGTTTTTTTGAAAACTGCGTTTGATTGGAATATATTAACAATATATTTGATGACATAAAAGAATTATGGAACGATTATTTGACAAGCACTAAAGACACATTAAATCTCGTAATATCAATACATACATATTTTTTGAAACTAATGATGATTACATATTTTTTGTTCCGTCTGTAATCAATACCTTTTCATCCACCACAATTTAACCGATGAATTGAAATGTTGCCGCACAAAAGGATAATAAATACCTATGACATAGTTGACGGACTTTTATGAAAAGGGTCTGATTTGAATTAATTTTGTACCAGTATATTATCAATTACCTAATTTGAGTTACAAAAAAAAAAAAATAATAATAAATCCATTATGTGGTATTATAGAAATTAGTTTTTGCATGCTATATGCTCTATCCCTTAGAGTTTCTAGTAATTATTACTTATTACCGTTTTCCATTTGTGAACATTTAAGCCCCAAAATTAGCGCTTTGTAAGATTTTAATACAATTTTTACGTTCTGAAAGTAAAAAATAATCAAAGAAATGAAAAAATGTTTATGAATGGCGTTTATTGTTTACAGCTAGTGGATTGTTATTTTGTGAAAATTCAAATATATTTTAGTGAACCAGGGTTTTTTTGTTAATATATATTGAAAAATAGTACCTACGACGTTTATTAGGGAACGAACGTCATAATAATAGTAATTGTTGTTTCTGGAACACAATTTATCAGGAATTCTCAGGAACACGCAAGAATTCGTAGGAAAAATTGAGCATTTGCGAGGTCATGTAACATTTATTTTGTTTCTAATTAAGAGGACGCAACACCCGTATTTGTTGTCTCAGTCTTACAAACGCGTAACATAGAAAATTTACGCTCAGCAGTTCACGTTTTACTCCGTTAGCTTAAAAACTAAAGCGAATAGACCTATTATGAAACGTGATGGTAACAATATTATTTGTGTTTTGTTGGAAGTATTCCTACGATAATTCAGTTTTTAAGTGAATTATGAGCATTTTTTTTTTTTAAATGTATTATACTTAAAAATTGAATTATCGTGAAAATACTTCCAACAAAACACACATAATGTTCTCACCATCAAGTTTCATAAATAGGTCTATTTGCTTTAATTTTTAAGCTAATAGACTAAAACGCAAACTTCTGAGCATAAATTTGTTATATTACGCGTTTGTAAGACTATAGAGACGACAAATATGGGCGTTGCGCCCTCTTAATAAACGTATCTCATATAATTTATTGACAATTTTATGAGCCATGTTCCAGTTACAACAATATAGTATGTAACAAATTAAAACTGATGATGGTTGATGGTTGATCGTGAAAGCGTAGTAAGATTTTTTCCATAAAAATTGTAAAAATAATATTTGTCTCAGTTTCAGTTAAGTAAAATATGTTGACTTTACTTCGTGTTTGATTTGTGTTATGTAACCTACATATCTAATAACTACCTATCCGGTCAGCATTACCCGTGCTAATGATTTGTTCATATTAAATATTATTTTATAGTTAGCCACATACTAAATTCATGTGTGGACCACCCTTTAGCTACCTGTTATAGAGGTTAAAAATAAGCTATAAAATATAAAAACCATCAAACTCTGAAGGAAACTATTGATATAACTTTTATTGAAAATGGTCCAGTAGTTTTTGTATCAGTTATCATTTTAACACAAACATAAAATTAAAACTGGGGGACGATGAGGTGGCCGAGCGGTCTAACGCGTCGGCTGAGGCTCAGCCGGACCGGTTCGATCCTCGACCATCGGGGAACATTTTTCTCCGAGAAAGTCACGGTGTCCGGAGAACAAGTGCCGTCATCCCCCACTCTGGGGCATGGCAGAAACCTACGGGTGCCCCAATCTCAAGTTATTTTATTACAATTAAATAAATAAATAATAAAAAAAAAGTTCGATTCTCTTAGAAAGACCAACAATTTTGAAATGTTTTCGATATTTGGTCCCAGCGCTTGGTCCATGGACTTTTAAACTATAATATACTAAATTTATAAATATTTAAATTATGGTAAGCAAACTATTATGGTCAATGTCACATAAAAAAATAATGTGAAATAAATTGAGGTAGGCTGGTAGGCACAACAATTATTATCTTCTTAGGGTTTGTTTAATGACTTCAATTAATATATTTTGTGATATTACAATATTACATCAATTAATGTATTCTTTTCATAAAAATACTCATACAATGTTTTAATTCATTTTTTAATGCTCAAATGTCATACTTAATATAGTTCAATTTACCAAGCATTCTCTCTCACATTATTATCATATAATGTATTTATTAAAATTCTAGTTTTTTCGGAATTATTAAGATTACTCAAGGACCATATTATCTTAAAAATCTTAAATCATTTAAGGTGTGTTATATAGTGGTACAAAACTTGTATTTTTCAATCAAGAATTACTCTTTTTTTATACAAATTTTCAAGCAACTTATGTTTTTGAAATTTTGAAACCTATTTACAGTTATATTAATACTATTCCCTTTCACAAGAACATATTATTCTATCATCCTTAATTAGTGTCTTTTAAATTATTCCTCAGTTCATTATTAATTAGTATTTATTAATAAATATTTTTATAAGTGAATACTAATTAATTAAAATATACAGAGTATACATTAAAATCCGCATCGCATCACAATCTCACTACTCGACCAGTGTAACGAAATCATATCCTCAAAACTCGTGAGTGTAACATTTTAGTCATACATATTATTGTGGTATAAAAATGGTAGGAACGCGATTCAGTTTTGAAAAGATATTTCAACCCCTTCATTGAAACTGTGTAATTAAGTCACTGAATTTAATAATATACATGCCTAAATAACATTAAAAAAATATTTTTTTATTATTTTTTTAATAAACTTGACATAGGTGATATAATTCTAATTTAAAAAAGAATATTTGGACTTAATTATAACATACTTGAGTATAAATTTTCTATGAATATCATTTAGAAAATATATTTTTTTAAATTTTTAGGTATAAAATGAGTGGTTCTGGGAAAAGTCTTCTTGGTCTTTGGCTTTATCGAACCGGAGAAGATTGGACTCTGAGAGAGTCATCTCAAGCACCTGTATGATACTCTAATTTAAAAAAATTTTAATCAAATCATTCACTAAACAATAATATGCATGTTACAGCCGAGATCTGCAATGAGTAGTCGATCAGATCCGACAAGATTCGATACAAGGAACTCTGTAATATTCTCATTGAAAAACCGGGTCGGTGGACTTGCTCAAGCACTCCAAGTTTTTCAAGTAAGTAGATTTAATTATTTATTGTACTCAATGTGGATAATTTAATATAAAATCAAACATGAAATCAAAATATGATATAAATAAGCAATGTTAAGTTAATTTTTGAATGAACACTCCATTGAGCTTAATAATTTAATTATAATCCATCTATGTCATTATTAACTCTGTCCTGTTTGATTAATTTCGGAATGTGTTTGCTATACGTCGAATGAATACATAATTCAAATATTTTTTTTTTATGTACTAATTTAATTTAGACGAAAACTTAAATTATTTAAATTATACGAATATAGTGAATCCAATATATTAAAAATAAATTATAAAGACAAATTAAGTAGTTTATTCGAATTGATGACAACATCTCAAAATTTAAACCATTTACAAAATTTCACAAAATACAAATACGTTCACAAAATACAAATACGACACTTTAAACAATAATATAAGTAATTTAGTTTCTGTGGATTTTATCAACCCAAAAATATAAATAATTACCTAACTAATAACTCACGTACTTTTTGTTTCTGTTTGGAGCTAATTTAAAATAGGTACACTAACGATTTCATCTGAGTATTGCCATTTAATCGTTTCAGATGTTTATCATATAAATTATAAATATAACGAATATCTGTATAATATGTTTGTTAATTAATGATCATATTTGTTTTGATATTGACTTGGCGTTGGTAAAGTGAATATTTAAATTCCTATTTTAAACCACGAAAAAAAATCTTAATCAAACGTATCATTATTTTTATTATTTCTTATAATTTGTTATACTACAGTACCAATACGCCATACATATGTCGAATTTTAATTTTTAGGATTTAGGTGTAAATGTGTTGCACATTGAATCTAGACCATCTCGTCGTAGAAAATCAGAATTCGAAATTTTGGTAGACGTGGAATGTGACAATAAAAAAATGGAACAGTTGACTGGGATGTTGAAGCGTGAGGTTGCAGCTATAAATTTGGAGACATATGAGAGTGGTGCTGAAGTACCACCTCCCACTCCAATGTCAGAGACTGCTAGTTTTGGTAAAAATGTATTCAAGCTTGCTTAAGTCTAATTTGTGTTAAATAATAATAATAATATGATATTAATGTTTTGTTTTATGAAAGACTCACTGTGTGATGATATTATTTTTATTTTAATATAAAACTTCTCCTCCTTAAGCCAATATGGCTCTATACGGTATACAGGTCTGGGGCACTACCAAAAATCGAATATTCAAAAAATACAAGTGTTCCAATCTAAAATCCTCAGACTCATAACCAATGCTCCTCTTTATATCTCTAATCACACCCTTCATACTGATCTCCATATCTCGGCCACTGAAACAGTTAAGCTATTGTACTCTAAATTCATAAATTTCCTTCATAATCACACTAACCTTATGTTAAACATTTACTGTCCATCTCCATCCCCGAAGAACCTCCTAGAAGACTCAATTGAAAATGGCCTCAAGATCTTATAAATTAAAAAAAAAAATCCTAAATAATTTGTAAATTCACGCCGAAGTGCCTTCGCTGGTTGGTTCTTCCCTCAAAACAATCAAGATAATACATATATATTATATAATATATATATATATATATATAATTTAAAAAAAAAACATTATTTATGCTTATTATACTTTTTTTATGTACAGATTGTATAAAATCTAGATTAAAAATTTAAAAAATATATATATCAAACTTCTAAAATTAAATATAATTCATTGATTTTATTAATTGTTTAATTGTTATTTTTGTGTTATAAGATTTCTCAGAGTTTGAGCTTCCGTGGTTTCCGAAAAAAATTTCTGATTTAGATAAAGCTCAACGAGTACTAATGTATGGAACAGAGTTAGATGCTGACCACCCAGTAAGTGTTTCGTATACAGCGCACAACTAATCATTGTCGAGTACTTACATCTTTAATATGATTCTGTTTGCTATAATCTTAATCACTATTTTCTCAGGGATTTAAGGATCCGGTGTATCGGAAAAGGCGTGTTGAATTCGCACACATAGCAAATTCTTATAAATAGTAAGTAACATTTTAATATTAGAAATTATTATAAACGACAAATCGATATTGACCATAGACAGTACCAGTAGTCTGGTTTGCAATGTTACAAGAACCTATAATTATGATATGATATCACGCAATTATCATTGTATGTATTATTTTAAGACTTTCGATTCAATGCTTAAAACGTGACGACATTGTTTCAGTGGACATCCAATACCAAGAGTTCAGTACACACCCGAAGAAATCAAGACTTGGTATGTGCATTTTTCCGTTTGACGTTTTTTATCAATTAAACTTATCAGTGTATTAATCAGTTGAAAAGTCAGTAACCCTTTTTACATTTTTTTTTTTGTAGAATTCATAAAAGAATTTTAAACTTCTTTTTACTTTTATTTTTATGATGGTAAAATAGCGTCATATTTTAATAAATTTAAAATAGCAGCTATATCGTTTTATACCGTAGACTATAGAGTTCCTGATTTTACAATATCAATATAAGAAAGTAAATTGTAAATGTTCGCGAAAATGAAAAATGCACTCTATTGCGTAGTCTTAAACATTGTGGCAATCGTGTGTTTTAGTTTTTATCATAACAAAATATCTTGAAAGGTATTTTCCTTCTTTTATAACAATATCCCGATCTGTCCGTTTTTAAAATAATTATTTATTCATTGGCACGGTTCTCGTTCGGCGGTTTATATGCTCAGTTGGTTATTAATTTGATTATCTCGAATAAACGCCGGATAGTCCAATACTGTATCGAAACCAATATTCAAACTGTTATTGAGTTATCTGGATACAGCGAATTCATATATTATATGTTCACCTTTACTCAATAATAATAATTTATAGGTTACCTTTACTATGCGAAAACCAACTTGATTATTGTTATTGTTATATGTAGGTAGTAAAATGCGTGTACGTATTTATTTTATGAATACTCGCATTGATAGTTTAATCGAATTTGCAAAACTGCCAAGACGTAATAAAGTGAATTTAATCCAATGAATAGGATACTGTGAGCGATCCAATAGGTTCTGGACGTCTGTATGTGAAACGTCGCCGTTAATAATCACGTCAAAAACAATTTTCTTCGTCGAAAACGATATACGCCGTGTATATGATAAATGTTATATATATCTAATATTATTATTTATATCTTTCAGGATTTTTCAAACGATACCAATTGAGACACGCGCGTGCATGCGTTTTTTCCGATATATAACCAATAAAGAATTATGTGACATAATGTTTTATTCTGTCTCCCTTTTCTCAGGTCCACATTGTTATTTTTTTTTCACACGACGATTTGTATCATCTATTTTTTTCTTCGAACAGATTGATTTTTAATAATTTTTGTCTATCGTCTTTAACGTGTTATTATCGTAATACTTATTTATTGTTTTTCGTAGGGGTACCGTGATGCGTGAACTGCACAAACTGTACGTAAAGCATGCGTGCAGGGAATACTTGGAGAACTGGCCGGATCTGGTGAAGTATTGCGGTTATCGAGAGGACAACATTCCACAGTTACAAGACATAAATACATTTTTGAAACGTAAGTGAGTCACTCCAAGCGATTATACCAATAGTGTTATTGGTTATAACCAGCTGAACTTTATTATATACCGCGATTAGCCGGCGTGATATATATGCGATTTAGGTAAATCGCCATTTAAACGGTATTTTTCGCTTAAATTTAGACGAATTTGATATACGTATACAATAGGAATAGTGACGAAAATAGCGTGGTGAATGCGACTACTATGAATGATGGTGTAATGGTGGACCTCAAGGGGGGCGTGACTGTTAGTTATACCATACTTATTACTTATGTATTCGTTATAAATCCATTAACAAGTAATTTATGCAACATGTTGTGATTAAAGCCCAAATTCATGAGAATATAATTGCATAATGTGCAAAATATATTCAAACATACTAAACTTGAAAAATATACCAATTTAATAGTCATACATTTTTTTACATTCAACATTACCAATATAATAATCATCTAAAAATATGCTTTCTTTTGGTTTTGATATAAAAACGTATACGTAAGCTTGCAAATCCGGAACATACATTAAATATTTGAAACTTCGCCCAAGACCTACTCAAAGAAAAAAAATACTTCTATATTCACCAATTGGTAACAATCTTAGTCGGTAAAATTTTATATTAAAATTGCCACGTAAGGATAATAATAAAAAATAATAATATACATTTATACATGTATATCACGGTCCTTTTGATATGAACGTGATCTACCGGAACCACACAAAGTAGTTCATTGGAAATCATTGATCATTTTTTGCGTACAACTTTTAGGCAAAACCGGCTTTCAATTGCGACCAGTCGCCGGATACTTGTCTCCGAGGGATTTCCTCTCCGGGCTAGCTTTCCGCGTATTCCATTGCACACAATATATGCGTCATTCGTCGGATCCTTTCTACACACCGGAACCAGATTGTTGTCACGAGTTGTTGGGTCACATGCCGCTATTGGCTAATCCCACATTCGCACAGTTCTCCCAAGAACTGGGACTCAACTCGTTGGGAGCCAGTGACGAGGACGTTGAAAAGTTAGCAACGGTAAGCGCGTCACATCTCGTTGATTATTGGTTATACTGGTCATAATATATATTTTAGTAAAAAAAACAAAGACCTATATGTGATGACTGATGATGTTCTTTAATATGTAAATCCGCAGATTTGACTTAAAATTGAAACCAATTTTTAGCATTTATATTTAGAACTCTTTGCAATTTGTTTCATTTCACGAAAATCGATTATTTTTGTATCTAGATAATATAAAAAAAAAATATAAATATATCTACATAATGTTGCCATTGATAACAGAAAATAACATGGTTATTTTAATAGCATATCATTTTGTGAATCATATTATATATTTGGTAACCGATGTGAAACATTGATATAAATATAGTTAATTGCAATGATGTTAGTTTGTTTAATTTTTATTCGTTTTTTTTTTTTTGTATATTGCTATAAAAGAACAATCTACGAAAGTTTCCGGGACTTACATACTTAGGAAATACTTGAATTTCTCAATTATAAGTCACCTATTAAAGGGATCCCTAAAAATCTGTACGTACATTCTACTTACATGACATAAAACACGGCTTATTACCACATAGCCTTGAAAAATCATCTCCTTTGTAATTGAATATTATCATATTTTTAATATTATTATTGTTTTTAAATCTATCTAGCGTACTAAAAACTATGTAAAGTATTCAATGTATTCAATTTGTAATATTTTTAAACGTTACGACAAGTTTTTCACAAGGTGTTGTATATTAGATTTATAATTGTAACAAAACGGTATAATAGATAGATACATTAATAATTTAAGCTTGTAGAAACTAGAAAGTCTAGTATGCTGGTTATACAGCCTGCAGTAGTAACATAATATAAAACGATATATTATGATCAGTGGTTGGCTTGGAAAAAAAAGCGTACTGAATACATACGCTCATTGATTGTTATTTAGTTGATGTATTTTTTTAATGGACTAACTATATTTTTATGTCCACTGTAGCTATACTTCTTCACCGTGGAATTCGGAATGTGCAAACAAGATGGCGAACTAAAAGTTTACGGAGCTGGGTTGTTAAGTTCAGTGGCGGAGTTACGGCATGCGATTGAAACAAAAGATAAAATACAGCGATTCGATCCCGAAGTTACGTGTCACCAAGAATGTATCATAACATCGTACCAAAACGCCTACTATTACAGTGAGACATTTGAGGAAGCTAAGGAAAAAATGAGGTGATTTATAATTCAGGGTGATTGATTTATCAAACAACACTCATTATTTAAAAAAGTATTGACTTTTTTCAAAATATATTTTTACATAGTTTCAAGTTGTTAAAATCCCAACGTTTTTATTAAACAATTATATTTTTAAATATTTTTTATCCTTATCATTTTTTAAGTTTTTTACATTTTTGAATGACAACATAGAGTTTTAATTTCATATTCAAAAGCAGAATATTTTTCTAAGTATTTTGATTAATAAAAATCGAATTTAGGGCTAGTATAGTTTATATAGTAGTTATAAGTATTTAAAGTTTAGATTGGCAGAGTGGAGTGGTATGGGGTTACCCCGCCAAATGTTTGTCCACTACTCCGCTTGTCTAAGGTAATATTTATTATTTATATCAATAAGGGTAGTTGTTTACTAAATCTAGTATTTATTATTTAATTATTATACGAGTATTACGTGATTTTCAAAATCCAAAATATAGTTGATAAATATCAAAAACAAAGTAGTACTTACCTTGTATTTTAGCAAACAATAAACATGTCAGATTTATAGAATATTAATACACATATTTAAGTAAATGAAATAATGAATAATCAGCGATAGCGATTTGTCTAAAATATTATCAATTTTAATTTTTAAGTCAGCTATTAACTAATCTACAGTGAAGTATTTTTTGTTTAATATATAAGTGATAGTGTATCATTATATATTTTGTATAAGTATTATGTTAATACTTAACAGATAAAAATGTTTTTATTCTTTGGTTTTTAATTTTGAATATAAACACGGTTTTATATTTACTTTTTTATGATATTAATATTGTAGTTAGTAATTTAAAATAGTTACTCGTGAATTATAATCATAGACTTTTTACTAACAGATTGAACCTCCTCACGTTTCCACTTTGTCAAATAAGTAGTGCTTTTTGGTTATACTGAATTACTCTGATACGGTACAATTTATTTCATACTAAACGGACTAAATCACTGCACCATGTCGGCACGTGACTATCAATGCATTTAGTATTGATTTAGCAGGTTTATGAGTAACAGGTGTATACACGACTTTATATACACGATACGTACATAATAAAGCTTTTAAAATAAAATAAAATAGTTAGCTTAGCTACAAATAACATTTATTAAAATTTATTTATTCTTCAAATCATAGACCTTACCTTAAATAGCTAATCTTTTAACGAAAAGCGCGTAGGCAATATAGACATTTTATGGAATATTAAATTTGCAATTTTTATTAACGGTCGCGACAGTTAATGGTCACTATACAGGGTGATTTTTTTTATCGAAGAACACTCATTATTTAAAAAAGTATGAGTGTATGAGTATGAGTGTTCTTCGATAAAAAATTCACCCTGTGTACAATAATAAATAACGATTTGGTGGGATAAATGCTTTCATTGATGTTTACGTTTTGTGAGATTTCATGTTCAAACGTGGGTTTTTTCATTCTAGAGAATTTGCCGACAGCATTCAAAAACCGTTTGGAGTGCGTTACAACCCTTACACTCAGAGCGTGGAAATTTTAAGCAATACGGACAAGATCGTCGCTCTGGTGTCGGAGCTCCGAGGTGACTTGTGCATCGTAAGTAACGCATTGAGAAAAATTCACGCCGAAGATGAAGCGGTGGAGAACATCAATAACATGTTACACAAAGGAATGAACGTGGGCGGGGTTTCACCGGAAAAGTCTCCCGAAAAGTAAAGGCGCCACCCGGATGAATGTTGGATCATAGTTAATTAGCGAGAATCAGTCAGTTATGTATAAAAAAAAAATATATATATATATATTTATCATCGATATAAGATACACACTTAAAATATCATTATGTAAACTAATCAAATCATAGCAGTAGAGAGCGATTAGACACTCGAAGTCGTTAGTTTTATCGGTATCATATTACCTATGATTATATTATATTTTAAGAAGATTGTAGTTTTTGTTCCCGAAACTAATATATATTTTATGACGCGTAGATAGATTTATTTGACGTTATCAATAAGGAACATCACGGTGTGTGCGCGTTTAAATCAACTGAACAATATTGTAACACTCATTATTATTATTGTCATTGAGTCGCAAAGTTTTACCTCACTTAATTGTTATTATTATTATTATTATTATTAGCTATTTAAGCTGTTTATCGGTTGCACCGAGATCTTGACCACGTAGGGGTCGGATGATAATTAATGCATTGACAGCAAGCTATACATGTAGATCCGTAGATGAGAGTTGTCTTAAAAAACAATTGTAATGTTAAAACAGACTTATCGGCATTTCGGATAAACAATAAATAAAATTGATTAGTTTGTAAGCGATTAGTTTGTAGATAGTTAGCGAGGAGTACTCGTATACGTTTGAAATATATTTACTTATTTTTTCATATTTTTTAAGTTTGTAATTCGGTGCAACCGATTAGACATATTCTATATTATATTCGCTTATAATATTATAAAATACTTCATAATTTCTCAATTAGCTCTATAATTGTATTGATTGTGTTAGGCGGCAAATGCTGATTAATGCGTTCATGTCATTAAGAACTTAGTATTTAAAAATGACGTGATTATTTAAACAATATTATTAGTTAATATCGATTAATACCATAGAATCGGTTAGTTGGATTTTATTTGTGCAAATTATTATGTTTACAATTTAAATGTTTAACGACAAGTTATGAGTTAACTCAAATTAGAAATTAAGGCATGCTTTGTTCCATTATATGACATATTATTACCTAATAATATAAAATATGCATTTATCTGGTTTATTCTTAAAATATGTAATATTGTATTAGCGTTTTCATACAATCAATATTAGGTGTTACCTATGAAAACTACTTTATATTAAAATATAATATTTACGACCAAACTATGGTGCAAAAAATTTTGCGTTTGGAAAACAACAATTTAGAGTGAGTTTTAGTATTGATTATTATAAATACTTTACAATCGTTAAATATCTACCTACCGACGTCGAACGTAGGTGTATCTATTTATTCATGATAATATATTATTATTTTAGTAATATTATTTATAGACCTATACCGGCGCACTGTATAGTCAATTTCAGTACATTGGTGTGTATATTTCACAGTGATGGTATATTCGATCGGTTCTTATGTCCATGGAGTCATAGCAATGTTATGGGTGAGTAACAAGTATGAACTAAAATGTTAACTAACTAATTAGTTTGAAAAAATATTGGTTTAATATTCACAAATTGTTTGAAATTATCAATTCTTATATGTTATATTGTTTCTTATTTTGAATACCAATAATACCATGTACTAAACTATAATCTATAGGTATATACTGTATATATACTTATTATTTATTATAGTATAGAATAAAGTTATTGAAAATCTTGAGTTCTATGCAATTGCTCGTTGGAACTTTGCGTATGAGAGTACATTTTTGTACTAAAAACAAGGGGCTCATTGGTACTTACTTTATCGTCTGGTATCTTTTTTGAAATTCTTCATGATCCTTCTCAAAATATTCTGCTTAAATACATCTAGCCTTTATTTTCCGGAATCATATATTATGTTACATATTTTCACGATACAACTAGAATGATCTGCAGCGTTAAGGACTTAAGTTAAAAGCGCACTGCTCACATAGGTCACTTTATTTTACCTATAATGTTATAGTCATTATTTTATATTTATTGCAGTTCATAGCAGCGACCTACATTCCAGGAATTTATTTGAAGGTCCATCCAGTAGTAAGATGTTCAAATGTTTAACACCAGTAACACTTACAATAAGTTATTGAAAAAAAAAAATTGTTCACCTCAAGTAAATACTTCCTTTCACTTTCCATAAATAAGTGAAAGAAATTTTACCGCTGCTAAATCGTTCAAGTCGAGTCTATACTGAAACTGCAAATTTAATATTTTTAAGACCAAACACTTGATATCAATTTTGTCACACGGACCACACTAAAATATACAGCAGGGTGTTCAGAATATTGGCAAACCGTCATTAGACTGGTTAAGACTGATAACCGACAATATAATATTATAAATTATAACTAACGAGGTGATTAAATATTTTACCTATTAATTATAATGTGGAACAGTTTTTTTTCTATTATTGCTACATGCGTTAGGTATAAGTATAAGATTAGGTATTATGCGAATAGTAACTAAACAGTTATCAATTATTATAATATTTTTTTTTAACATCTTTTGTAAACAATAAAGGCGTACCTAAAAGCTTATTTTAATTGTTTTCCAATGGAAAGTTTGAACATAAATGTACGTCGTTCGTTTTAAATAACAACAATAAAGTCACGAAATAAATACCTACGTAAAATTACACGGGTGATTTATAGAAATATCTAATAAGTACATTGTCCTTTTGCTCGCAGAGCTAGATAGCGAGAATACATTTTTAGGAAATTGTATCAACAAAATATTTTTTTTCGCGTTATTCACTAGATTTTTTTTTTGGTCTTGACGCTTATCAATATTACATAATGGAAGTTCAATTACTTTTTATATCAGAAATTTGCATTGTTAATATTTGATTTGGTGACCCATATGTATGTACTACAGTAGAATATATTATAATATATTATATAGTATATACAATATACCTATATAATGACTGTCGAATACAAAATATAACCTACCTTATCTGTGGAGTTTTACGTATTGAAAACGAAATGCAAATAATTGAAAACAACAGTGGCGGATTCACTTAAAAAGCTCTGTTCTTATAATTTGTTGGTTCGAGACAACCTTTGAACAATATTAATTTATTTGTATAGACCATATACTATTATAATACTATATACATTTAATAGTCGGATAATATCATTCTAGTGGCAAAAATCAAGGGTGTGGCCTAGGAGGAGGGTTTGGCGGTTCATACCACCCCCCGAATTAGCTTTATTATTTTTTTTACCTTATTTAAAAAAAACTTTCCATATTTTACAAAATTAAAAGCACCTCCAAAACAACATCCTGACCACGTCCAGGTTATTTTAAGATAACAATTTTACTTGTATTCTTGTTCAAATATAAAATACCAAGATCAGCCCTCGTACCACTGTCAGTAGCCTACTCACCCGTGTGATGATAGCTGTTGTCAATAATATTGTGTGTTATGGAACGACGATGACTTAAATAGGTATAGAACAATAATACACTTGTACAAAATAAACTTCACATTTTTCCAATTGTCATTAACGATATACTTATATTATAGAAATCATTACGTTTTAGAACATACAATACAATATTATTGGATAATGAAAATTCTATTTCATTATAATAGGTATGCTATTTTTTAATTGTCACACATTTATTTATTTTTTTTTTTGGAAACAGTTTTGGGAAGATTATAATATTATATTTTGTAATAACCGTTGTGTAATCACTTTGGTACAATAATAATAACAATAATAATGTATAGGTACTGAAATCCGATAAAAAAAAAAAAAAAAAAAAAAAAAATAGTAAATTATTGACAGTCACAATATTATTTTACAGTGTATAATATCATGGTTAAATATAATAATATTATGATAGTCATAACGTATTCATATAATTTTTCAGGAGTACCTACGTCATCAAATCAAAAATATTAAAAATAAAATAAAAGGAAAAATAAACCAGAAATTACAAACGAAAAACAAGTCAACACAAAATACATTCACCTATTAACTTACAACATAAATATGGACATAAAAATAAATATAATTGTTATAACAATAATAATAAAATATGTTAGTTATAAAAACAAAATGTGTGATGTGCGTTTTTAAGACATAATTATTATCATTATTATTATTATAGAAAATATTGAGATTAAGTTAGACGTTTATAAAAGTATTACTAATTCAGTATATAATACTTTCCGTGTCAAAAATCCCCAGAAATTAGCAAAAAAAAAAAAAGCGCATGTCAAATTTAGCCAATTGTTTAGCATCTAAATTAAGCTGTTAATTAGCAAAATAATAATAATGATAATGATAATGATAGTTTTTATTGTATTGAAAATACTTATGAAAAAAAAGTAATTATCAAAATAAAATAAAATTTTTCTACAAATAAAACTATCCAAGTTATCTGTTAAATAAGGTTTAAATACATTTAAATAGTTGAAGAACATATTATAATGTGTATGTGTATACTTATTTCTGTTTAGAATAAACAATGTACATCAATATTATAATAGGTACATACTTTTCCATATTATAATAAACTTATAAATTAAATTAATAATAGTTCAGTTGTTTTTATTATTTTTCAATTAATAATATAAATAAATAAACACGTCCGAATAATTTACATAATTTTCCCGTTAAATGGAGAGCAGATCATTAATATATATATATATATTTAGACTTGGTTTATTATATGAATATATATATATTTTTTTAACGATTGGAAGAATTTTAAGCAACGGTTAATTTTTATTGTTATAAGTAGGTACGACCAAAGAGATTCGTCGATAGTAATTATTAAAATACTAATAAGAAACGTATTGCGTTTGACTAGAGAGAAACTATAAGTTTTGATTAAGATACAAGTTGCAGCATAATTTTGTTCAATTTTCAGTTATTGTACCTACAAAGGAATTTTAAAAATACGGAAGTTATTGTTTCAATACTATCTCATATTTGGCACATACAGCAGAGAAATAAACATCAATCAAAGAGGATTATTTTAACCAAAGAAATACTTTAAAAAAAATGATTATTTAAATTATTAACTCAAAATTAACAATCAAACTAAAGCATAACGCAATTCGCAAAAATTGTAGTATAATAATGAAGAATATCAGTACAATGGCAGTGATTTTTCGTTATACTTATAAAAAAATAATAATAATAATAATAATAATAAAACAACAAGATGAAGAATTCGAAGAAGGAAGAAAATAAATATACAAACTACATTTGAACAGCATAAAGTACTTGATGCCATACAATAACAGTTATTTGTACATATTATTGTATGTCTACCGTGGACGACACATCGTATAACGCAATCGGTCGAATTAAAATGACTCGAAATAATACAATATTTTCGTTAATCATAAATATATTTTATATTATTGTGGAAGCATATTTTATGTTGCATAATCATTTCTTCTCCCAATAAATCGGACTTAACATGTATTATAGAGCGGAGCACCGAACACGGGATGTTTTATGCAGATGGATTGAAGCCCGAACACTTAAAATATGTAACAGACCCTGCAGAATGTTATTGTTGGGTGATCTGAGCGACAAAAGTTCAGTAGGCGGCATGCGGAGTGCCCAATTAAGCTTAGACTATAATAATAATAGTTGTAAAAAAGGCAAAGACGGTCAACACAAATGCATGATATGTACCACATAAACACAGTTAGATATATATGTGGAAAAACGGCTTAAAACAAACTGTAAAGTGATCAATGATCATACATAATATAATTTATCCCTTTACATTTCATCTCAATAGTATGGTGAATAATATATTTTATATTTACATTTAATATTAATTTTTAGAAGTGTTAAGCTTATATAGATACCAAAAATCAAAAATGAACCATAAGCGTCGAGATTTAGGTCAATGAAAATAAATAATAATAAATAATAAATTTTGGTCAATGAAAATAAATAATCAATAGATTCCATTAATGGATTTTTTTTTTTACGTTTGTTTGTTTAAGAGAACTGCACTGGGACGACCATACGTTATTTATGTTCCGTTTGTCAATAATTAGCGTATTATTTATAGTTAATAATACTAAGTATCAAGGATTTTGTGCAAATATCATCGCAACCGCCGACTTGCATATTTATATCGTCCAAATATCTTGTATTCATTTTGTCAGTCTACGATGCGAAAATTCGAAGATCAATCTTCTCAATGTGGCCCTGTAAGAAAAAAATTCTACATTGTAAAATAATGACATGAATATTACTTAAACCTATGTGATGTATTCTACTTCAGAAGATATACTCTATATTTTATCGGGAATGTGTTGGTTAAATGATTTTGTCATGAGGGGAGGGGGGGGGGGGGTGAATTATTGAAAAATAGTCCATCTGTATTATCGTCTGCTTTCCCCTATTTGGCAATTACTGTATCGTGTAAAAAAAATAAAATAAAACGAGTACAGTGCATAAGGTTAAACGCTGCTGAAGAAGACTGCGTGAATGAAGGTTTTACATGATAGTTACTGTAGACTTTCCGGAAGTACTGCATGCAAGCACACATTTATTTATGTCATACTAATGCATCGTTGTAGACCGAAGAAAAATTATCATATCGAACGATTTGATTATATTATTATGACTTTTGAGTAAGACACTATTATAGTAATTTGAACGGAAAATCCCCATAGTTAGTAAGATTATTTGTTGAGCAAAGAAAAGATAAATGTTTTTAAATCGCTCGAAATAGTTTCGACTGTTGTGATAGTTTTCATTTCTGAAGTCATATCCTATATACAATTTACCCGAGAAGGACGTGGCAAGTATTTCGACGGGCAAGGAACCGCGGCGGTGTGCCAGGAACGAGTCCATTGACTGGCCGGTGGACAGCAACACATCCGGTCCACCGGAGCTTCGTCGTTTCATTGACCTCCTGCGTCGTCTTCGGCTACCCGGGCGGCTTCCGTCCGAACCCCTTCTCTCTGCAATCACACCGTCTAATCAAACATTTTATAAAAATTGTTGCAGAACAATCGCGGGCACGGTAAAAACCATATGGTAATTTTGTAATAAATTGTATCGTTGCGGCGTATTTGAGAAGTTTTTTTATTTTAGGTTGTGGGTGGTTGAAAGAGGATGGTTTTCATGTTCTCATTATAAAATATATTTTACAAAGTTTCCGAGAATAATTTTACAAGACTGACTTTTCAAAATTTCTTACACTAATTTCAAAATTATGAGTTATCCTAAAAACTGGAATTAAATTTAATATTCTCAAATATTTTCCAAAATTCAATAAATATTTGTTTTTTGTTTTCACTTTTGCATAATTTATTAGATAATTATTTAGAATATCATTCATATTTAGGCGTATTGATTAATACATATTTAATAGCTCTAAACTTGATTGTCAAAAGATGAAATTCACCGAAATCATAACAATTGGATATACGTTTTCGGTTACAGAGAGACTCCTTTATTCTCAAATATGCCACATGTATGTTTATGAATAATATACATATACCTACATACTAGATATAATACAAATTATAAACACAGTTATTGTATATTGTACAACCACTGCATTTAGCTATTAAAAAACGCTTTTTCTTGTTTAAAAAGTTAAAACTTTCAGCCTAAAGAAAGCAAAAACAAAACAACCAAAAAGGAATATTATAAATTTTACAACGAAATCGTTACTGGAACATAATAAATTCTCGTTTAAACCTGTACAATGTACATAATATACGAATTACACGTCATAATAATATAGACGATCTATAATAACTCTAAATTATACAATAATCATCTAAGAACGTATAAATTACAATCAAATAATACCACCCATGCTATTCACTAAAATAGTATTGTTAATATTATTTTTATTCATCCGAGCGATCAAATTTATGATTATTAAAAGCGAACAAATGAGAAACGAGACATAAATATATATATATTACAAATCTAAATTGTTAACCTCTATTAATGAATATTTTTCCTTTGTACATTTTAAGGTATTATAGTATACTTAATTATTTAAGGAACAATAGAAGTTAAAATTAAAATTGTTCAAGTTAAAACGAATTGAGATTTAATTATATAGTTATAATATTTAGTGATCACTTCGAACGACACCAGATCATTTGGTTCAACGATATGACTAAATTAAATTCATTGATCTAATAAAAAAAAAATGTATTAAAGTTGCTAAATAAGCAAAAAATAAATACAATAACAAAGAACAGTCTAAATATAACTTATATTAATTGTTAATATGTCATTAAAAAGCAAAGCGTATATTGACTGACATAAACCCATTTTTATTCATATTATGTTATTATAAGTAATTTCGAGTGTTTTGTTATATGCTAATAATATGATAATGTTTGGATGCTTTTTTTTTCTTTTCTTTCTAATAATCGAAGATCGTCTCACCTGGCCGGGAAGGAGAAACAAGAGGCGAGCTCGATAATCCAATATTGGAATCATACGGTAGCGACGAACGTCTCGCGCCTTGCTTCGGGCTATTTGTGCACAGTGGCCCTGTGGCCACCACCTTAAAAAGGGCACCTGCGATAGAAAGCCATGCATTAACCACAAGTGCACAAGTACGTTGACATAAAAGCGCTGTGACTGCGGTCATTCACAAATAAAACAATTATGGTAAAAATGTTAAAAAAGAAGATTTAAAAAAAAATTAATATAAAATGTTATAAAAAATTAATAAAAGTAATTGAAAAAAAAATATACAATTTCTTAAAATACGAATAAAATTTGTTTACTCTGTTTGGAAAAATCTGATGGCACAGACCCGCGCCTTGGAATGGTCACTTCTTGGCCCTTGCCGGCTGTCAGGAATCCAGTACTCTCACCGTTTCCGGCGCCAACTGGTGCTGAACCTCGGCGTCTCGTCAAAATCTGTTTGGTAAAAAACGTAAGACAGTTTATTTTTTCTACATGTTCTGATTGACATAGGGTTGGTGTAGTCTACACTGTATAGGTCATCAGTGGTTGTGTATCTACGGACAAGTTGGTGTGCCAAATGCACAAACAAAACGGGTGGACACTATTTGACGATAGCCACCACAGAATTTTTTCGAACTGGTATTCACACAACTTTGGAATTTATAATAAATACAGCTGTTGATGGGGATAAAATGAAATAAATATATTTATGTTCGGGGGTACTTAAGGGATTTACAAAAAATGATGAGATTTATGTACATTCAACAAAATAACATGAAATTTGGCTAGACGATAATTAAATGTCCTTAAAAAATAATATAGTGTACAAAAAATTAGTCATAAATTATTGTAAAAGGGAAAATCGTCGAGTGATGTCATCATACAAAAAAAATCTATACGTTTCTATTATTTCTATTATACTGCATTATAGTAATTAAAAATTTATATTATCAAAAAAAAGTAATTATCATCTGCAAATTAAGTCCTATATGCTTATAGTCTATAATCTATCTTATCTTATAATATTTTCAGATTGATTCTAGTATACTTTTACGAAAAAAAACATGTAATAAAAAACTTTTATACAAGAATAATTGTACACACCAAAATGTTGGTCGTTTCATCTATAGATGAAATAGTATCTGCTTAGTAGTATCTATCGCGTATTAACTAATCGTTCGAAATTTAATATTGAGGTTGTTTGAGCCGCAATTTCGTGCCCGACGATTTGCACCGACGGCAATACAGAGTCCAGAGTCCAGCCAGATTACTACAGGTTTTGACGATCTTTATCAACTATCGTCGTCGTAATCGCAGCTTGGACGGTCGCGGCGCGTAATAATATACGCACCAGCCAGTCTACGAGAAACTTCTCGTCTCGCCTCTCGCGACCGGTGCGTGCTGTATTGTATTGTTGTGCACGAATGCCTACGCCGGTCTGCTCTACGCGTCGTCCTGTTCGGACGGATTTTGGCGTCTTCGATCGTCGTGGGTGCGCCATTACGGGTTCGTTGTCGTTGTGTCGGTGACTTGTCCGTTACCTCCATTGTTTTGGGCCCCCTTGTGACGGGCGTAAGTGTCGGCGCTGATCGCGCGGCCGTTCGGTGTTCGCGTAACCACATTAATTGTGCAAATTGACGACACCGTCGTGTGTCATTACGTCGTGTGTCGGTTTTGGCGGCGTGAACGCCCGTTCCGTACCACATTGTTTGTGGGGAACCCACTACCGCAACCGAACTATTGTTTCGATTGTCAGGTGCGGGTTGCCGTGTTGTTTTGCTGACGCGGACGAGCGTCGGGTGGTTAACGCGGGATTCCCCGTTGAAGTTTGGAGGGCCCGTCGTTTCACGTCGCCGTCGTGGGAACATTGTAATATTCGTGTCAAACGGTTCCAGGAGGCAGCACTGCAGTCCATGCCAGTGACCGTCCAGTCCACTTCATCGTCTTACCGGGTGATCGACTATTATCATTTCCATTATCATTTCTACTATCAATTTATATTATCGTATTTTAATTATTGTTTTGTTTACATATTGATCGATTGATCATATTATTTATTTGTGTTATATATTATTACCAATTTTGGGCGCCCGTATTTATCATTGTATTTTATAGGTATTTATATATTGTCCAATAGACTCACGTTATTATACTATACATTTGCGTTATATTATGTTTCGTATTTTGGTCACCCACCTCGAGACTAGTGATGCGAGTCAGAGTAGTTGACTACATAATTCGTATGAATTATTCTGGCGCAACATTTGGTAGCAGAGCGTGGTTTCTTTATTTATTTAATTAGCGTTCTGGTTTCGAGTATTCAATCAACGAGTGACCCTTTCTGTTATTCACAATTCAGCGATTACTGCTAACTATAATTTCGATTTCAAATAATTTATTCAAGTCGACATTAGTGTCGCATTCGTCATTTCAAATTATTGTTTGTCTAATTAATATTTATTATTATTCTCTGGGTTTATTATTATTATTTTTGTGTATTATATATAACAGCGCGCATTTCAATAGGTTATACCTGGATCGTGATAGGTACATAATTTGTCCCGTTAGTTATTGTCTCCTTGTCTTCGGTCGATTGTTGCCAATTTTCTCCGTTGATTTCGCGTCATATTCAGACAACAGTCAACATGGTCGAGACAGCAGAAGATAAAGAAATAAAACGCGTCAGACGTCTTGCCACTAGAGCTGACACAAAGCGCACTATCGCCGTAAAAAAAATCCGATCAATTGACAGTCTCGCTAAACGCGCGAAAAATGATCCTAGTCTTATGGATGAACTACATATAGCGGCTGCGACGTTGGATGATTTATGGGCACAATTCGAAGCGGCGGACAATGATGTGTTAGACAGTTTATTGGAAATAAATGCCGAAAGCGAATATTCAGCCGAGTTGCCAGCCGAAGTGCTTTCTATTATCAATACAATTACGGCAGTCGCCATGCAGGGCAATTACGATAATATTAAGATTGCTAAGCGCGGCCTGGGTGGACAAAATCATGCCAGCGATGCAGCAGTTAAACCAACATCTAGACTACCTGAAATCCCGTTACCGTCGTTCCATGGTGATTTTAATTATTGGCCCACGTTCCGCGATCGGTTCTCCGCGCTTGTTGGCGATAGGACCGACATACCGAAAATCGATAAAATGCAACATTTGATCGGATGTTTGCAGGGTGCTGCAGCGGACGCCATACGCAATATAACCGTGTCCAATGACAATTACGACCTCGCGTGGTCCACGTTATCGTCGCGTTTTCATCGCCCGCGATTAGTCGCGCATGCATTGATCGACAAGTTACTCAACGCACCGGTGTCTTCGCAAGAAACGTTGTTCGATCTCAATAATTTTGTATCGCTCTTTTCCGAGAATATTGCGTTATTAAATGCATTGAACATCAGGGACCTCGGATCATTCATAGTGTTCTCCATGGCTTTTCGGTGTCTCCCGGCATCCACACGAAAATTATTCGAGTCGTCCGCCCCTCCGGAGTTTCCGACTGTGACTGACTTGCTGAATTTTGTACAGTCCCGTGTAGCGATTTTGGAGATTGCCGGAGATCATCAGAAAAGGCCCAATAATCGACTACAGTCTACATCACATAGCAACGCGTTCGTCAAGAAGGTTCCGTTCAAACCAACCACTACATCGTTAGTCGTTTCGAAGCCATCGAGCTCCAAGAGTGACTCCTGTCCGAACTGCCGTGAAAGGCATACTATTACTGATTGTCGAAAATTCGCGTCGTTGTCGGTCGAGGACCGCAACAAATGGGCTCGTGACAACCGCGTGTGCTACGCGTGTTTATCGACCAATCATTGGGCCAACAAGTGTCATTCAAAACTTCGTTGTGCAACATGTTCAAAGAAACACCATACGCTGCTTCATGGGTTTTCAACACGACGCCAGTCAGAGAGCGCTCCGTCTAGCGACGATGCGCCCTTCTGTGCTGCATCAACGACATACAGGAAGGACGATTCATCAGCCGTGCTATTGGGCACCGCTCTCATTCATATTCGTGACCATTGTGGCACCTGGCAGACGGTCCGTGCCATCGTCGATTCAGCATCCCAAATAAGTGCCATAACTGTGTCCTGTGTTACTCGTTTAGGACTACGGCTGACAAACTGGACAGCACCGATCACTGGCCTATCCGGTGCAACAGTTGCTGATGTCCGAGGTATGGTCGATTGTGTCGTCCAACCAAGATTTGCTACGGAGCCACAATTGCAAACAAAGGCGTGGGTAATGCCGTCGATCACGTCCAACATGCCACGTCGATCTCTAGACACCAGCGTCAAGGATCGATTCGCGAACCTGGCCCTTGCAGATCCGACGTTTAATATTGCTTCTCCCGTTGACATGTTATTGGGTGCCGACTTGTTCGCGCAAATAATGGACGGCCGGAAAGTGATTGTAGCTGCCGATCTGCCCACAGCGTTCAGCTCTATTTTCGGATGGATTCTGATCGGGCCGGTGCTCCAAACTTATGTCGAGTGTCACGCATCGCTCCCTGTGTCATTAACCGTCTCAATTCAAGATTTAATCGAGAATTTTTGGCGTGCTGAGGAACCCGCGATGCCGCCGCCTTCGTTCACGGATGATGGCCGTTGTGAAGAAGTATTTGTAGCGGAACACAAGCGACTGCCGTCTGGACGATTCGCCGTGCCATTACCGACGCGCACAGCCTTGTCTTCGCTAAGTTTTCCAGGTTCCCGTGAACACGCGATCAAACGCTTTGAAAATCTCGAGAAACGACTGTCGAAGGACTCCAAACTACGAGAGTTATATTCCAATTTCATGTCCGAATACTTATCACTAGGTCATATGTCGGTGGCAAAAACACCCGGGACATACTTCATACCGCACCACGCCGTATATCGACCTGCAGATGGCGACAACAAGATCCGCGTCGTATTTGACGCGTCTGCGAAGGGATCTCGAAGTTTGTCATTAAACGAATGTCTATTGCAGGGCCCCAAATTACAACAAGACATCGTCGATGTACTGACCCGTTTTCGTGTACCAAAGATAGTTTTTACGGCAGATATATGTAAAATGTACCGCCAAATATTGGTCCTACCGGAGTACCGTACACTCCAGCACGTGTTTTGGCGGTCGTCTCCGTTCGAAAAACTCGTTGAGTATGAACTTGATACAGTGACATACGGGACAAACTGTGCCCCATTTCTAGCACTTCGCGTCCTTAAGGCAATCGCCGTTAATGATTGCACTGATTATGACGACGTTCGTGACGCGTTGCTAAACCAGACATACGTCGATGATGTGTGTGCTGGCGCTGATTCCATTACCGATGTTTTAAAATTCCAATCCAGCCTAATTTCAATTCTGAATCGTGCGGGGCTAGAATTAAAAAAATGGTCCAGTAACGAACCCGACGTGTTAACCGCCGTGCCTGCCGACCATTGTGTAAATTATCCACATTCGTTTGACGCCGCAGATGACAGCGGTATAAAAGTACTCGGCCTTCAATGGCATCCGACCAACGATTCGTTTTCGTGTGCCCTTCGTCCTAATTTGTTGCCGATCATTTGCACGAAAAGAGGATTGCTGTCCATGATCGCGAGGATTTACGATCCTTTAGGACTGTTTGCACCCGCAATCTTTCACGGGAAATGCATTATGCAGCGCACATGGTCGGCGAAGGCATCATGGGATGACCCCCTTCCGGATGACATCTCGCGGGATTGGGAATCGTTTGTATCAGACCTGCCATCCCTTAACGACCTGAAGGTACCTCGTCATTTCAATTCCCGTCGTGGATCGCCGTGTCAACTATTGGGATTTTGCGATGCCTCACAGCACGGTTACGCTGCAGTTTTATACATAAAGATGTTAGACCATGATTCTGATTCTAGCAACATTTTTCTCGTCGGGACAAAAACGAAGCTGGCGCCGATAAAACCCTTGTCGATTCCGCGGTTGGAGCTGAACGCCGCGTTATTGCTATCTCGATGGATGAGTCGAATACGGGCAACCCTTAAATCGTATTTAAACATCGTCGATTTGTACGCATGGAGTGATTCAGCCATCGTATTGTCTTGGTTGAAAAATCCACATACGTCATTTAAGGTATACGTTTCCAATCGCGTCCATCAAATCATTACTCTAATGCCTGACTGTCGATGGCTCCACATAAAGTCGGAAGAAAACCCCGCAGATTGTGCCTCGCGCGGCGTCTTACCTTCGGTGTTATCTAGTCTATCGCTATATTGGCAAGGTCCTCGGTTCCTCCACGATGACGCGGCGAGCTGGGACGTGACTGTACCGTCGATCCCGATACCCGAACTACCTGAGACGCGGCCTGTAGCTCTAGTGCTCAGCACTGAACAGCCATCAGAATGGTATGACAGTTTCTCATCATATGACCGGCTGGTCCGCGTAGTTGCCTACATTTATCGTTTTCTTCAAGCATGTAAGAAACACCCTCGGCCTGCCATTGGGGCACTACAGCGCACCGAACTCGATGACTCCATCAGCAAGCTGGTCATCATGTCTCAACGATGTTTCTATAAAACTTTAGCACACGAACTATTGACGTCAGCACGTGTGTCATCGAAACACCTATCACGACTACGTCCGTTCCTAGACCCATCTGGGGTGATTCGCGTTGGTGGGCGATTGCGCCATTCACATTTAAATTATGGTAGTAAACACCCCATGTTATTAGCGAAACAATCGCATTTGTCGTTGTTAATATGCCGCCGATGGCATAAAATTACGTGTCATGCTGGTCCGCGAATAATGACGGCCCTTATATCGCGTGATTTCTGGATTGTGTCAATCAAATCTGTGTTACACACCGTCACACGCGCATGTCCGGTCTGCGTGCGTTTTGATGCGAAACCGCCGCAACCTATAATGGCAGATTTGCCAGCCGCACGAGTTCAGCAAAGTAGGCCGTTCGCGAGGGTAGGGGTTGATTATGCCGGCCCACTTCAAATGCGTGAAGTGCAACTTCGAAAATCTCGAGTATATAAAGTGTGGATCGCCGTCTTTGTATGTTTGTCGGTTAAAGCTGTCCATTTAGAAGTGGTTACAGGGCTGTCCACTGAAGCATTCCTTGCCGCCTTTGACCGGTTTGTTGCGCGACGAGGCTTACCGTCAGAAATATTTTCGGACTGCGGCACGAACTTTGTTGGCGCGGACAAGCAACTTCAGTTACTGATCAACAGTCCAGACGGTCAACGCACCATTTCTCAAGCGCGCACATCGTGTCAATGGCATTTTAACCCCCCAAGTGCACCGCATTTCGGTGGCCTATGGGAGGCAGCGGTCCGGTCAACGAAACGATTGTTGATCCGTACCATGGGTACCCATGTACTCACGTACGAGGAATTCACTACCTTACTTACGCGTGTTGAGGCAGTACTCAATTCGAGACCATTGACCCCATTAACCACGGACCCCGCTGACCTTGAATATTTGTCTCCTGGACATTTCCTAATCGGGCAACCGTTGTTGGCTGTACCTCCCCGAGTATCGTTTGAGTCACGCGTCAGTTTAACTCAACGTTGGAAGCTTCTTGACCAATGCCATCAGGCATTCTGGCGACGTTGGTCAACCGAATATCTGACGTCGCTTCAAGGGAGATCGAAATGGACTACTGAAGCACCCAACGTCAAGGTCAACGACATGGTAGTTATAATCGATAACCAATCTCCACCACTGGAATGGCGTCTCGGACGTATCCTTGAACTGTTACCTGGCAACGACGGTGTTGTACGTGTCGTACGGGTGTTGACGTGCAACGGCCATATCACTCGACCGGTGGCTAAAGTAGTGGTATTACCCACCCACTAGCGTTTCGAATTCTTAACAACCTCACAAAATTGATCGTTGATTGAATGCTTATCCCCAAAACATAGCTTCCAGTTCTAATTTTTATATATTCTCAAATAAACTACCACTTATCAATTATTCAATCACTAGCTACTCTGACTTCATATCTAATGTGTGGGCACCATATGTGTCATTGGTTTTAACATTTATGTATCTTCATTCGATTATTGTGTATTATTTGTAATTTTATATTCAACATGTTCCTTTTCCTTTTGTAAAATGAAATGATAATTAGTATCACTCCGGTCATGCATCATCTCAAGACGTCGCTGCAGCCCATTCAATCCAATCCGTTCGATTTCTATGGGAGCCTGAGCCTCCCATGGGGGGGAGGATGTTTGAGCCGCAATTTCGTGCCCGACGATTTGCACCGACGGCAATACAGAGTCCAGAGTCCAGCCAGATTACTACAGGTTTTGACGATCTTTATCAACTATCGTCGTCGTAATCGCAGCTTGGACGGTCGCGGCGCGTAATAATATACGCACCAGCCAGTCTACGAGAAACTTCTCGTCTCGCCTCTCGCGACCGGTGCGTGCTGTATTGTATTGTTGTGCACGAATGCCTACGCCGGTCTGCTCTACGCGTCGTCCTGTTCGGACGGATTTTGGCGTCTTCGATCGTCGTGGGTGCGCCATTACGGGTTCGTTGTCGTTGTGTCGGTGACTTGTCCGTTACCTCCATTGTTTTGGGCCCCCTTGTGACGGGCGTAAGTGTCGGCGCTGATCGCGCGGCCGTTCGGTGTTCGCGTAACCACATTAATTGTGCAAATTGACGACACCGTCGTGTGTCATTACGTCGTGTGTCGGTTTTGGCGGCGTGAACGCCCGTTCCGTACCACATTGTTTGTGGGGAACCCACTACCGCAACCGAACTATTGTTTCGATTGTCAGGTGCGGGTTGCCGTGTTGTTTTGCTGACGCGGACGAGCGTCGGGTGGTTAACGCGGGATTCCCCGTTGAAGTTTGGAGGGCCCGTCGTTTCACGTCGCCGTCGTGGGAACATTGTAATATTCGTGTCAAACGGTTCCAGGAGGCAGCACTGCAGTCCATGCCAGTGACCGTCCAGTCCACTTCATCGTCTTACCGGGTGATCGACTATTATCATTTCCATTATCATTTCTACTATCAATTTATATTATCGTATTTTAATTATTGTTTTGTTTACATATTGATCGATTGATCATATTATTTATTTGTGTTATATATTATTACCAATTTTGGGCGCCCGTATTTATCATTGTATTTTATAGGTATTTATATATTGTCCAATAGACTCACGTTATTATACTATACATTTGCGTTATATTATGTTTCGTATTTTGGTCACCCACCTCGAGACTAGTGATGCGAGTCAGAGTAGTTGACTACATAATTCGTATGAATTATTCTGGCGCAACAGAGGTGGTCTTGAAATTCTCAGAAAAATATTCTGGTATGGAATAGGGAATCAAAGAGCTGTTGTATATAAATGTTGTGGTTACAAAAAGGGGGGGGGGAAACTTAAAATACGATAGTGATAAAAACAAACTAACCTGGTTCATGTGATTGCTGTTACGCCTGATTTCCGCATTGGTCCGTACTGCCGGGTCGACGTTCTCCTTCTCCTTGTTGGACGAAAACCTGGCCAACTTGAACGCCCGGTCTGTGTCCAGGATCGAGTCTCGCTTCGTGCCGTTTCCACCGGCGCCGTGGCCACCGCCACCGCCGCCCGCCGACGGACAACCATCGCTGCTGGTCGAACCAGTCCGGCTGGACGCCGTGGACACGGCCGACGTGCCGCCGCTGGACGACGAACACGGTGCCGCAGTGTCTCCGCCGGTGGACAGATACCTGGCCCGGACGTACGGCTGGATGGGCGGAAACGTCTGCTGCCTGGTCAGGCCCCTGGAACATCCGGCCGTCGACTGGTGCCCGAGAACCGGCGACGTGACGCCGTGTATGACGTTGCACAGTCGGCTGGCGTCGGCCGTGTTCGTAATGGTCGCTATGCTGGGCTCTGGTATCAGGTTCTCGGCGCTCACCGGCCGGTCGTCCATGTGGCTACTGCCGCCGCCGCAACCGCCGCCGTCCGACGACCGCTGCAGTCCGCTGCTCCTCGACGAGCCAACCGAAATGCTCAGACCCTCCTCCTCCTCTTCCAGGTACGGGATCTGGCCCAGCGTGAAACGTCGACGGTTTTCCACTTGCACCAGCAACGTCGAGGGCAGCGCGCCCTGCAGGCTTTCCCGGCGCAGCATCGTGCACGGCAGCGCGTGGCCGGTGACCCGGGCCAGGTTCAGCGGCACCGAGTGCCGGCGGCCCATCTTGTCCACGGTCTCCAGCATGACGGCCGGAAGTGAGCCCCGGCGGTTCTGCTGCTGCTGCGGCGTGTCCGGATCGTTTTCCGGTTCAAGAATCATGTCGTCGGCGTCCGCAATCAGCTGCTGCTCGTCGCAGCTCTCGCGTTCCCGGAGCTCTTCCCACTGCTGTTGGTTCTTCCTCAGGTTTTCCATCATCGAGTGCGACAGCTTGGTGTCCAAAAATCTGTGCCACAGGTTGAACAGCGGCAACACCATAAACTTGAAGAACACTAATGAAAAGAACGAAAACAATAAAATTAATTAAAAAATATTATGATTTTGGCAAAGGAGTGATGAGTGTATTTCTATTATCTATTCCAATAAAGACTATATATAAGAATTATTATAGGCAATATTTTCCGAAAATCTATACTCAAATTGATTTACGGGCTAAACCAATTATAATGTTCAAATGTAAAATAAAATAATAATAATAATAATAATATCAAAACTAATACAATTACAGTACGGTGTGCTTTATAGCTTAGTATAAAATTTCAAATTATGCATCGTAACATAAAATTATATTTTACTCGATAAAGATGACTGTTATCATTACCTATATGTCGATTGATATTAAGACCGGCTATATTAAAATAAAACTATATAATAAGTACTCGATCTATAGATGTGTTAATCCACGTGTATAGGGTTCTTAAATTGTTTAAATTTTAATGAAATCAAAATATAGCGTATACAATACTCGTCACCATACTGTTTTTTTTTATCTGTGAAACGTTATACACGTGCGTATTAAGGGTCATTAATTTACACGAAGAATATACTCAAATATAGTAAAAACACTAAATGTTTATATATATATTATGTTATAGGTTATTTAGATAAAACCAAGTATATAAATGTTGTGTTAAAAATAAAATAAAAAATACGTTCCATGCGCATTTATACAAACAACAAACATACTGTTGACACTATATCGAATATATAGCTGTTTTTAGACTAAACGCGTTTATTTTTCGGTCGGCGGCCATTATATTTAGCTGTCTTCAATTAAGTCTTCGGTGTGTCAATCTATCTTGAATTTGAATAAAAATAAGAATATAGTCAATTTGTCTTAGCAGACTTATAGACTATGCAATGTAATACAATAATTACATATTGTATTGTATTCTGTACATTATTATTATTGATTCGATTTAACTAATTCGATCATATATAATGACTTAAACGTGACATCGAATGTCAAAGACACGTACCAGTTTGTATTTTTGGCACCGTATTGTTGTATCGGTCGCAAATATCGGTGACTGGCAACCCCAACTGCCTTTCGTAATCGCCCTGTCTGAAAAATTCGTCACAGACCTTCAGACTCCATTTGCGACTCACGTCCCACGGCCTGCACGGGTTCGATATGTCAGCACACTTCAGTGCTATCTGTAGTATGAAGTGCCGTAACTCCGGGTCCTTCATGTCCAACTCGTCGTTGTCCAGATAGTTCTGTTTAATTCAAAAAATTTAAAAAAATGATTAAAAATGGATGATACCACGAAACACATTAATAATGATTTATGAATTTATAAATGAATCACAATAAAGTAAATTGTGTCGCGAAAACACAACGCACATAAAATCTTATTTTCTTTCATATATTTATGGCAGCTGACGTGAAAATTGATCTAAAACTAAATTATTAAAGTTATTTAAATCAATTTTGTTTGTTTTTTTTTTTTTTTTATCGTATTATATTAGAAAAAGTTTTCTGAGCAAATAGTTTGATGACTGCAGAATACAACACACATTTGTTTCTAATAATACATAGTTTATTATTTAAAATACGTTTTTTGTCCAGGTGTTTGATAAATATATTCTTATATAATATGTCTTATTAAAAATTAATAGAAAAATAAAAGATACAACTAACAAAGTGTATATGTAACTTAAAACTCCAATATGACGTGTACAATATTGATAATAGGCAGAACCAAAACGTATTAGCATTGAATCACGCTGCGGTTAGACATTTAAAAACAGGGACATATATCTATTGTATATTATATATACCTCGCACTTATATGTATGGATCTGGAAAAGCACATTAAATATTCATACTCGGAGAATGTTAAATATTTTTATGGCGAAAAAGATCGTAGGAAAAAAATAATAAAAGTTTTTCCGTCCCGTTTTCAAAATGGAATTCATGAATTAAACATGAAAAGTCGAGAACGCATAAATGAAAAAAGTTTTCAGTGCATTTCAAATGTGTTTTGTATAAAAAAAAATAGATACTATATTATAATATAACCACACATACAAGTCCGGGTTAAGGGGTGAGGTAGTATTTACGGGTCCAACTCTTTCTACAAAAAATATGTTCATAATGCATACAATCAAAATAAACTTGAAAAAAAAAATATATTATATATTATGTAGAAATAAATTCAAATATCAGATCCCGAAAAATTACTAAAAGTTAAATCCACTATAAATTAATATTTCACAACAGCTAGAATGATGAAGTTTGTAAATTAGTGAAAATAGGATTTACGAACATTTAACAATGTAGTTCAATGTAATAGTTATGCCTTATGCGTGATGGTATTATCAACGTAAATTAATATCAATTTCATCATCACAATATTTCTACCCATGCCCGGGTGGAGGGTGGCGGCCACTCTTCCTAAACAGCGTGAACTGCACGGAAAGCGATGCCGCCCATGACCGAGATTCGAATCCGCGAAGGTGCCCCGTCGCAACCAACGCCTTTATTCGCCCGGCCTATACACGCCTCAACATTATATAATAGTGTCAAGTTAAAAATATAATGTTAATGCGATGGATGTGGCGATTATATCTTATATTTTTGTTATTTATAATTGTGTATTATATGACTGTGTTTATCATAATATTACCTATTTTGGTAAGTCTTATTAATTATTATTATAATTTTTTTTTTGTTAATTTATTTTAAAATGGTATGGAATCCTAAAACTGAATACGACTGATGTGAATTGAAAATGTTTTAAGTGAAAAAGGTTGAAGTATGAGAGTTTAAGGTGGTACCCTATAAGTGCAGTCTGGTAATTCAGGACCCAATGAATATCCTTAACCCAGAATAGATAATATTATTGTGATCTCTCTACCCCCCCCCCACCAAAAAAAAAAAAAAAAAAAATGTTCAAACCAGGGAAACTCACGGTAAATTTCCTCAAGAATTCTGGTTGTCTCGTAATATCCGTGGCCAAGATCAGTGAACTTATCTGCGACTCGAGGTCATGTCTTATGGGACTCAGTTTCTCAGCTACGTGACTTTCGAGCAGACAGCCAATCGCCGATCTCCAGTGGTGATTCTCTAGCACTGAGGTGTTCTGAATAAATAATAAATGTTCATGTGATGAGTAAATAACGACAAACGCAAAATATCGGTTTTGAGTCGAATAAACAGTTTCAAAAATACCTATACTGTAAAATTACTAAAAAAAATAGTATAATATAATGAGTTACCTCATAAAGAGTGGCCAAATGGTTACTGGTCGCGATAAGAAACGGTTGATTGACACCGGGATGGTCGAGATCGTGAGCAACAGCCGCTATGAGAGACGCCATGATTTCGAGTGGTGTCAAAAAGTTCTTGATCTGTGAAAAAAAAAAAAATACAAAAAATTAAGAAAATATTATATACCTCATAAAATATTTTAATTCTAATTTAGATATAATATTAGAATAATAATTTTTATATTTTTATTATTTATTTAAAACCTCAACAGCTAAGATTGTTAGCTTACATTATTAAGCTAGGTATATCCTATATAATTTAAAATATTACATAGTAGGTTTGGCAGTATTATTCAAAGAATAATTATTATTGTAAGTAGTACCTATACGAACGTTGCATGAGCTGCAGGTAAAATAGTATAACCCAAAGAAAATGATTAATGACCCTTCAAGAAAAAACAAATTCTCATTTTAATTTCATAATCATTATTATTATTATTATTATAACGTGGAATGTGTAATTCCTTTTTCCAAATATTTTAATATTTCACTATACTTATATTTTATTATCTCGCAAATAGACGCTGCGCAGAATTTTTTTTTACCAGACAACCCAACAATAAAAACAATGGTAAATTCGACTTATATATTACATTATGCCAAATGAACGATTTCAAAACCTTATCACATTAAGTAAAAAAACAATTCACTTACATTTTCGGATAAAAATACAATATTTTAATCATATCACGCAATTATGGCATGTTGTTTGATATAGTACGTACTACGTCATACGTGCGTATATCAATATTATCCGGGGTAATATAAATTATTATGATTTTGAGTGATTTGTCGTAAATACCAAGTAAAATGTACTCGTCTGAAACAATAGTTTATTTAAATATATATTATAACTTATAATGTTGTGTTCCGTGAAAGTGTTAAAGAAAATTGTTTTTGTTTTCATAAACTATAATATCGTATAAATGCATTATTATTTATTATATAGTACACTGCGAGTACCGATGTAACGGAACGTTAAGCCTATTGAATTAAAAAGTATACAAAAGATAAATAAACTTTTTAGTTTTAAAAGAAATAAATAAACGGAGAACAATACAGAGTAAGAAATCTTTTGATTGACTTTTATACTTTTCCGTTAAGTTATTGCATTACGATTGTTTTTGTTAGGTATTATAATATTATCCGTGAACGACACACCATTAAGTTTATATTTTTATTTTACATACTAATAAAACAATCAACACAGATATTAAACTTTATTTTATTTTTTCTACAGTAAGTTTCGTTTTAGTATGTATTCTGATCATTGTTATTATAAATTATTTAAATATTCATTGAATAGGAATAAAGATACCTACTTATTACGGTTTTTTTTTTCACTTACAATATCATAATAGTAATTATTTCAGTTGTTATCTTTTGTTGTTTTGAACACCAAACAACCGAACAATCATTTAAATTAGTAGTATAGTACAATCGATATACATATTTTACTTATATCTTTTTCATTTGTTTTTGTAATTTCTGTTTTTGTCTTAACCAAATTCAAAGCGATTAAATTGAATTGTACTGCACAGTTGTTTTCTCTCGAATGATTGTATATTTGGATACACATTTTAAAAGTGTTAGCAAACAAGTTTGTAGACTAAAAAAAATAAATAAATAATAAAAACAATTCGGTCATGCGTCAACAAAATGTTAAATGGCGGAAATTTTAAATATTTTAATGGTAAACACTAAACAGTGCTGTATGTCATGCACTCGTATTTAGGTGTCTACAAACGAATCGTAAAATAATCTAAAATTAAACGCGTAAAGGTTAGAAGTAAAATTAAAAAATAATAATCATAATAATAATAACGGACGATTACACGTCGACGCGCCACAGCAGTCCGTCAGAAATATATTTTTTCGACATTGGCACGCGGCGGGACTTTCAAACCGTCTGCTCCGAATTCGGTTGAGCACGTATTGTGTGGCTTTTGCGAGCAGCACTAAACCTGTCAATATGGTACAGAAATAATAAAAATGGTAAAAAGAAAAACAACACAAACAATAATAACGGCAAATATTTCAGCTCTACGCGCGTTCCAAAATACGTACAAGCCTTTTAATATATATATATATATTATGCTGACGATACGAAATAATAATAATACCTCTTGTACAAATAAGGTATAAATATAAATATAAGATACACACGACACGATGAGCTTTTTACGAGAGTCGAAAACCGTCGATCGTTGTCGCTATTTTCAGAGGAGTCAAATTTATATAATATAATATCAGTTTTCGACGCGACGGTTAGATTTTGACGTAGGAATACGTACTATATACGTATATACTCGTACATAATATAATGACATTGTATAACGTTATACTATATATATATTCTTGATGCGTAACGAGGTCAAATAAAATATCACGAATATCATGGGTACCTATACTATATTATATCTAAGGCAATGACAAAAAACAAATAATAATAATAATAATAATAAATAAATTCTCCACAGACAATCGAATGCTCGGAAGACTTGGAGTGTATATGCAAACAGAATGAACCCAACGGAATGCAATTCTGTTGTTATTTCAAATAACATATTGTTGTGATTTAACCATGGATAGAGGACATGGCGCCGGTGTTTTTTTTCGAATTCCCCTGAGACCAATGCGGTAAAACCGGAAAACTTGGTTTTTCGCCAAACGGTTTTATTATTGTTATTGTTAATAATAATAATATAATATGTATACATATAGATGTATATGATGGTGTAATGCGATAGTAAAATATGTTGTTACCATACACAATGTTTCAATGATAAAAGTGTAAATAAAAACTTATATTAATTATAAACTTATTCTCGATTTAAAGTTGAGTTGAACAATTAATTTAAATTAATACGTAATACTCCTAACCTTACTTTATTAGTGTATTATAAACTTTTAAATTACTATTACCAATTTAAAATGAATTAAAAAATTCAACATTATCATTAATACGCGTGCATAACACATTTCATAAAAACAATAATAAAAAGTACTGTTTTATACATATTTCAAATCATTATACTGTGCATCATTATGTAGTGTCAAACGGTTCGGAAGTTATCAAGTGTCACGTGCACACGCGGTCATTAAGTAGTCTGTACCTACACTCAAACGTGAAACGATTTAAAGTCAACACACGAATAAAAAGCTATATTACGGACGAATTCTACCAAAAAGTTTCGTCGATAGATAAACGAATTACACACGCACGACGCTCCTACTGCAATGACGGTTGAAAAACACTGTATTCGAAAATCATCTTGGTGTTATTATATTTACAATTGCGGAACAATACCATAGTTGGGTTGGTACTGTATACAGAATGAACATTAACCGGAGTTCATACCCAAAGTAAAAACATTCCTGTTGTTTATACTTTTTAGGTATCGAAAAATATCGGAAGTTGTATTTTAAGGAAAACAGTCCCTCATCGTCCGGTGTTCTTATACTTCTATTATGATATATTTGAACCGAGAGTCGTTATTATCACTTGTATACGAAGGTAGGTACATAATATATTCTATATAATTATATAAACAATAAACGTAAAATGTGTCTAAAGAATAAAAATTAATTTTCTTCCAAAATTTAAACACTACTTACCTATGACGAGAATAAACTAATGATTATACTTATACAAACGCACTCGGGGGGTTAGGTTAGAAACACTTCCATTCAGGCCAAAACTACGGCACCTACGAATAATTGGTTTCCTTAGCCTACACCTTATATCCAATAGGATTTAATATAATATTACCATACGCTCAGCTATAGCGTACAGAATATGATTTATGAGAACCCATATTATGGTAGTATAATAGTATTCGTTTCTAACCTTGTCTTCTTGCAGGAAACAATGCATTGCTTGGGTGACGTCAGTAGCGTGGATGGCATTGTGGTAAGGGTTCGTGCTATGGTACCCTTCTTCTATGAGACCTGTGAACAAATATTACAGAAATTCTGGTTAGAGGTCTTTGACAAGCAATGAATTTTTTTTTTGAAGCAATATTTATAATATTTATCATTTGATTATAATATTAATGTAGTATACCTAAGGTATATAAGCAAGCACAGATCCAGAGGGGGAGTACTACGGGAGCATTAGTCTCCCCTTTGAAAATTATAGATATCATGCATTAATTTATTTAATAATAGTTCACACATCTTTAAATTCATAAATTTAAAATACAATTAAAATTGTTAATGTTGTAGTTAATATTATTATTTTATTTAATGTTATCCATAATGTATATATATAATAAGGAAACACACGAACATTGTGTTTGCATTTTTTTCTGAAAAAATATAGCCCCCCCCCCCTTTGCCGTTTCAGATTTTATAGAACCATGACTGTAAATTAATATAAGTACCTAATATATTTTAAGAACACTTCACGTGTATTTGTTTTTGATAATTGAGAAAAGGTCAGCAGAATATTTTTATAGTTTTGGAGAAGAGAATAGAGATCCATAATCTACGATTGAATCTCACTTTATTCCTTTTATATTTTAGGGGCTGCTATATAAGACCTGATCATTAATTTCAATTATTTGTATGTACATAATATGAACATTGTACACACAATAATATGACATTAAAAAAAAAACTTTTATTTAAAATGTACAGACGCCGTGATTATAATTTTTAGAACTTCTATACAATTATTATTTATACATAGTTTGATGTCTAGGGAGGGGTCATGGCCCCTATGCACCCCCTAAACGCCGCGCCTGGTTTAAATACAAGTCTACACCTACTCATTTAAGAGACCATCCAACGGGTCTTAATATTAAAACTTTGAGAATTGTTTCCTCAGATAACACCTTCACGCTTACTGTATGTAATATACTTAACAAGAAAAGTTTAAATATAATAATAGGATCATTCATAAGTTTTATTGCATTTAAATTACTCGTTCGCGTCACTTACAAAAAAATAACAAATTCATTCTTGCCATTTTCTTTTTTTTTATTGACTTTTCCAGAGCTGTTAAAATATAAATACTATATTTATAACATCTTGAAAAATAACAGCGGTAACATTATTGATTAGAACACGATAATGTTAATTCTTATTCCATTCCGGTAGGAAGGTATCAAAGCAATACAATATTATTATATTCACAGACTGTGAATGCTTTAAAATTAAATATTTGTTTATTAATTTCCCTTAGGTATCTATTTTATTATTGGTGATGTTATAATGTTAAATTCTTTGACACTTTAAATGTATTATATGGTTTTTACAAATGTAGATTTACAAATGAAACACAGAATATTATAATTATTATTATTATAACAACAAATTAACTATAAGCAATTTTTAGCATTCTGGGTGTCACATATAATTTTAGAATGACCCCCAGCCGTAGCCTATAAGACATATATTTGTTAAAAATTATTTGTGATATCTATTGGAAAAATGTATAGTTAGGGGACTCAAGATTTGGGCTTACACACGGGCCTCAAGTAGTCTAGTTACGGCACTGTTCACAGTGTAGAGTAATTATAAATTCAAACAGTATAAACATCACCTACCAAGACGGGTAAACCACTTTAACCTCAGCATATGTTAGTTTTATTGACTTTTAATTTCAAACATTTTATACGTAGTTTAAAGTGATGTTACTTTTACTAGTGATGATATGATCGAAACTTGCGGCCAAAACCGGCTTGGGATTAAATATGATAAACTGCGGAAACCTAAAATAACTAGGAACGGATTACATTAGCATAATAATAAGGCATCATCGCAGAATCGGCAGCGTAGCGGATAATAATATACAAGGAATAACGACAAACGTTAACACTAAATAAACTATACGCGTGTGGCGTGTCATTATAATGGGAGTACGCGCGCCGAATGGGATATGAAGTTTTTCACGGTTATAATATATAGCACGCAGCGTATGAGAACTTTTGTAAACCCGAACACTTACGATGATTATGCCAATTAAGACGAACCGCTTACAAGTGAAAATAAATAAATAAAGTTCGGTTTTAACTTTGGAGGGGACTTTAATGGCAATTTTAAGCTAATCTCTTACAAGGCATTAGGTTATTAGATATAATATGTTACGTAATATATGTGGTACATTTTTATGAGTGTCGAAAATGAACGCTTCAATAATAAACTAAGGTTGATTTAAATGACTAAAAATAACAATAATTTACATGACAATATCGTTCATAAACATTACACACCTAACACACGTTACATATTGTATGAATGGATTGTAATTTATTTTTATCTAAACAAAAACTTATTAGTTATTAGTTTGAATGCTTCAACAGGGCGACAACGAAAATAATTTTCGTGATATTATGTACAAACAAATAAATGTTCTATTCTCAAAATGACTTAAATTAAGAACTGTAGTAAAAGTATAGGTAGTTAATTGTCTATGATTTAAAAATAACGTGTTGGTTAAATATATAAGTAACGATATATTAATAATGACTTATAATTTTTTATTTTTCCAAATATCTATCTATATATAAGTACATATAATACATATATACATTACTCTTAAATGTTTTCAAATAGAATATTTGTAAAAAAAAGTGAGTGCACATACTACATAAAAAATATAATTACCGATAGAAAACATTTAAGAAACACTGTGTGAGGTTTATATAAACTGTAATGTAACGTACTACGTAAACAGGCATACTCTGGTAAATATGGTGAATTAGCAGTTCCAAAAAAAATATACAATTAAATTGTATTAAAAATTAAAATGTATATTATATCATTTAAAATTGTATGAATCAGTTGCTGACTATAATTATAATTTATTTCAAAATAATTATATTAAGGTACCCAAACACTGCTGCGGTAGTGGTAAAATTAGTATGGACACAATTTACGGCCAACGGTGCAGCGTGTGGGACCTTAAATTTTATAAATTTGTATTAAATTATATTTTGTGATTATTAACTTATTTTTTTAATTTAGTAAAAAATGTTAATGTTTATTATTCGAAATATTAATAATAATGTGTAGTGCTTTTAAACCACCAAGTGTCAGGATTTTAAAATATCACTTGGTCACAACTCACAGGTGTACCGGATCCAAAACAGAAATTTAATAAGTGTGCACTAGACGAATATTTTGCTCTGTTTGAGTGCATTGTTATAAAATCCCTTCGCTGCCGAATAGAATATATTTTAGGGTTATTACGACAATTTCCATGATTTCATTAGTAATTATTTCATTAACCATAATATATAATAATTATTTTAACATTGATATTAAAACCTAAAAGGTGTGCTAAAACCAAATACGTGTATATAATTTTCATTTGAAAATATTCCTGGTAATGTCAAAATATCATTACAGATATTGATGAAATTATATAGTATATGCACTATATACGTCATAATAGAATCCTTATAAAAACGGTATGGTATGAATCTTATTATTCCTTCGCAACAAAATCATATGTAAATTGGAGTTAAATCTATAAATGGGGCCTTTATTTGAAACTCATTTAATTGAAAAAACAAACTATATTTTAAAAGGTACCTTCCCGATATACAATTTAATTTGAAGTGGAACATGCGTAATAATTCTACCTACAGCTAGATTAATCATAAAAGAACAAACAATTTTCACAATATATTTGACGCAGATACACGCGTACGTATTCATAAAATATTTGCAATCAATAAATAAGTAATATCAATAGTTATATAGCAATATCTATATAATGAATAATGATGAGGGGAATTTAAAATACGATTATAAAACAAAAAGACATAAATATGGCGTTCCCCGGGGTCTTATATTTTTCATCCACTTTTGGATATATTTTTTTTTCAATCCAAAGAAAGTTCTTTTCAATAACGTCAAAAGAAAGGTAAGCTTATTTCTTTGAATTGACTTTCAACTGATGTTATGTGCAAATATAATATAGACGGTTTCGTGTATGGCGTATCCAATGTACGATTTTCTAAATATTATACCTAAGTAAAATACAGCGAGCGCGAGGTCACTTGAAGAGGTTAGTAATATTTTTGCCTAATATTAAACGTAACGGACTAAGGAAATTGTTATGGTATACGGCTTGATTGAACTATTGAACTTATGTAAACAGATTTGATAAAAAGAGAAATTTATCATGAATACATCAATGTTATTTTAATGGGGAATAATATTATTGTCACCAACATTGATTGCAGTTCTTTGAAGTCATAAAATAAACATGCCCAAGACTTTTTTTATTATGTATTCGTCAATTTTTAAGAACACCGACAGCACATTATAATAAATATATTTTAATAGGAATAATGTGATAAATTTCAATGACGGAAAACACCGTGAAACAAAATGCAGACGACGTAATTTTCAGGTTATAAATATTCAACAGAAGCACTTACATTTAGCGTACGAATCATAAAAAGGTTGTGTATAGGTATGTCATCATGATATCGATAAAAATAGGCATTGATAACTCACCAATTCAACACAAATGGCTGTTAGTAGATAATTGAAATAAAATGACTTTTTTACCGACCGAAAACAAATAAAATATTGTTTTTAGTTTTTAGTTACATGTTATACATATCTACATCATCGTAACTATATTAAAACAAATAGTATGGTGCGAAAATAATACAAATTAGAAAGAGTTGGCAAGGCGCTACACATAATTTTTTCAAACAAATATAGTCATAGAATGTATATATATTATATTTGTATTAACAAAACAGTAAATATTATTAATGTGCATTTCATATTTCTAAAATATAATGGTCTGTTGGAGGTAAGAGAAAATTTGTATATTATTGCGATTGCTGCATAATTCATAGATACTAAATCACTTTCTGCGAGCGAAGGTTAATTTTGTAGTACATGTAATTCCGAAGCAAGTACGAAATGTTGTTGGGAATATTTTAATGTAATCGGCATCACCGATAACTACACCACATGTTTATTTTATATTTCAAAATTTCTCGTTTTAGACAAAAAAGCATAAAGGTGATGTCTCAGGTCGATTGCCATTATGTTCAATATGTGGCGGAGTGGGATAAAATTATATGTACCTAATTATAATGTTTTGCCGAACTTAGGAAGCAGAACTTCAATAAATTATACATTGATTAGCAGTAAAATTATGTTACGATTTCGTACGAATAATAATATAATATGCTCGGCTGGAATTGTAACGAATATCAAACATATCACGTGACCATATGTAAAAATTCATAATATGTATATGAGGCTTTTTTATAGTCAAACTTAGTAAATATGGTTTCACTGCTTAATTTATCGATATCAATATCATATGAATTTTTACATATGGTCACGTGATATGTTTGATATTCGTTATGAAGATAAAAATTACAGATCAGTGATTATTTTTTTGATTTCCAAACTAACTTCCGTCATGGCAAAACAAATTATATGTGTTCGACTCTTTTCGGTTACAATCTGTAACCGTTTATAAATTCAATCGTTATAAATTCTTCACTCTACCTAGAAACTTTAAAAATCAATACATTTCATGGGAAATTATTCAGTTATTTTAAAATCATATGTACATTGCACACTATTTTTATTAACTGTATAAATATAGGTACGTATACATTATAAAAAATATAATGAAATCACATGAGCAACTAAATCAAGTTAATTAAATTTATTAAAAGTCTTTATATCCCATATTTACGTATAATAAAAACCATGACGGTTTTAAAAAATTTTAATAAGTTTAATTAACTTAATTTAGCTGCACAATGTACACTATATGATTCTATAATATTATTTTATAACGTGAATCAAACATTTATACTTTTTATATATACAATATACATTTGAATTAAAATTCTAAAAACAAAAAAGTTAAAGTATTTTTAATTTGTGGAAATTGAATTTATTTATAATTATACAATATTACTGAATAAGAATTTAATAAATGTATTATTCATCAATTGGACCTTTTAAACATAAATAGTTCAATATTTATATATTTAATATACACTAAGGGTAATTATTAATATCTGTAATCACTCTGAATCAAAATCCTAATCTACAAGCAACAAATATACATCTTTAGTTGAGACTGCTTGAGAGATGATAAATTAGTTATATTATACTTATAATAATAAAGCTTGTCAAAATTATCTCAACATGCCATCGTTCAAAATCATTAAACGATCTTCACTTAATCATACATAATTGATGTTTCGCTGTAATCTTAAATCAGTACTCACCAACCTCATTGTCTCATGAGAAATTTAGCTAAGAGGTATTTTAAAAATGTTAGATAGGTAACATCTATTAAACATAAGTTATAACTATTAAATTTTGTGAAGTGGCATTAATACAAACAACTACAAATCAAAATCATAATATGCTTAATTAGATATTAGTATTTCGAATGTTCTTACATTATAATATTATAGTGGCATCTACTTGAAATAATATAATACAACTATTTAGTTAATCTCAAACTCTAAAACTAAAATGAGATTTCACGACAGTCTTTAAACAAGATTTCAAAGTAATATTTATAACGGGATAATGAATTTTATACTTACTAAAAAGTTTCCAAACTTGGACCACGTCCAACTTGAAATGTTCCATTAGACCGTACCAATGGAAAAGATGAACACAAAGTACTGGAAGCGATCTTCCTACAAACGTGAACAAAATATACGGTTAAATAAAAAAACACTAATTGATATTTTTTATTATAAAATAGAGGTACTCTTGATAATTCTAAAACTTAAGGGTACGACAAATACGTAAATCAATACTTATATCGTGTATCTGACAACGCCTATATACATAAACATATATGTATAAAATGGAATTTACAAATATAGTTGAATTTAAAAAAAAAATATGGTTTATATAAAGAGCGTTTATTGTTATGACTTATGAGTTTTATATTATTGAGGATTGATGAAAAAGTTAAAAACCAAAATGCAAGGTCAATAATGTCCATCAAATAAACATTTTAGAAAAAAAAACACTAGGCAAATATTAGGCCAATATAGCTATACAATAACACAAAGAGTATTTTCAAAGTACTTAGAGAAATTACTCAAGCACAATTGTGCAAAATTTAAATTTAGGTATTATAGTAGACATCTCCTGTTTGATAACGAGAATTAAGGCAATACTGAATATTTTGGGGATAACTTTTACTTTAAACTTTTTTCCACACATATAACATCAATTAAATTGGTTTTAATTGACCCCTTTTTCGATTTTGAATTTGAATTTGATTTTTTTTTTTTAAACCATATTAATTTTTATAATTCAAAATAATGAAATTCACGGAGGTTCGATAAACAAAATTGTAAATACAAATAGTAATAAAAAAAATTAATTTTTATTTATACCTATAATTTATTTTAATATATTTTATATTTTATCGCATACCGAAGTTCCATGTGATTTCGTATGATTGGTCTTGTAAGCGCTTAATTTTTAAGATAAAATCTTAAACCAAAAAGGGGGGCTTACTGAAAAAACTTTGTTTAACAGTGAATATGTATATGTGTATGGGAAAAAATATCAAAAATTTGAATTTCTTTAAAAACGAGCGTAATAATAAATAATAATCAGTATTTTCTGCAAAGAAAATCCAAATCAAATTAAAGGTTATCCACCTAAAATATTTAATGATACTTTAAATCGGTTATTTAAAACTGTACACAATTGGTTGGTTTTTTAACGGATGCACTAAATTATATTTTATACGTCTAATACATTTAACAATTTAATTTATCTCGAGAAAGTATTGTGCAATATGTGTTTACACAAAAACAAAAACAAAACAAAACAATTAATTTAGTTAAAAAAAAAAAGAATGACAGCAATACGTTTGACATAATTATATAACTAAAAAATATTGTTACTACACATACCAATACCATATTTTTTAGTTTAAACAGTTGTCGCGTAGAAAACATCGAAAACGTTAAGTAGGTATAGGTATACATAGTTTAATTATTGCAGAATGTTCGGGTGAGTACAATGCGTATGCCGGCGTTAAACGTGTGAAAAGCCAACTGGATTGCTGTTATCCCCGAAGGGATTGTTCCAGAACAATCTCCAAATGTTTACCGTCTAACTTTACGACGAAAAATTGGTATATATATAGCGGATTGCGGGATGGTTTCGGAATGAGTCATGTTTTGGACGCTGAAACTCTACGCGACTCTACCAAACACAATACTATATTATAATATACAAACATTACAACCATAATGTGCATATTGTCACGTTAAAAAAACGTGTAATATGGCGGTATAATTTAATTCCGTAAGTACTATTGGAATCGTTGTGTAAAATAGGCAATTTGGTATGATCAGAATAATTTAAGTTATCACTGTGGGATGTGTAGGGGGAAAACTTTATTTACTGACACTCGATATCCACAACATATACAATTATTATACATATAGGAAATCAATTTATTCACTGATAATATTTTATTTGCTGATGGACTTACAGATGTTTGGCTGGACGCTTATGTATAGTTATGTAAAGTTCACAAGCATGAAAATAAAAAGATATTTCGAGGAGATGGGCATTATTGAATTTTATTTCATTTTCAAAACACCATAAAAAATACAATGGTAATATTAAAATGCACATTCCATAATTATTTCAAAACAATGTAAGTGAAAAATCGTTTTAACGGGAAAATATTAAAAAAAAAACAGTATTTTCTACTTACCCCCTGTAGCTGTGTCTAATGCAAAAGCGTTGAACGGCCATTTCCAGACGTGCTTGAGCACACACTGTGAATAAAATAAAATAACATAAATGTCAGTTAATAGTATATAAAAATTACACAACACGTACATTATATATAATGTGTCATTTATGATTTATATTTCTAACACAAATACGTATATAGTGTATATCGTATATGTATAAAAATAGTATGCATATTAGTGTAGAAAAATATTAAAATATCAGTGAAGCTCTATAAATTTAATAATATTATAATTTATGTAATGTATTTAAGAATTTAAGAGCGTAGATATTTCACGAGTGATGTTTATTAAAAATAGAACAAACTGAAAATACTTAAGAGTCTCAAAAATAATAAAGTCGAAAACATAGTATGCAATACATTTTATATAAATGTATAAGATTACTGTAATTTTAGGAGGTAACGTAAATTTAATGTTTTTTAACAGTTAACCTTAATAGTTGGTAATAAATATAATGTACAAACATGTAGATGCATACAGTTTTGAGCCATTTTTTTTTTTAACACACAAAGTAATGCATATTATAAAAAACAAAAACGGTTATATAATAATTAATTCAGTCCTAAATGATACAGTTATATAACCTATTTATTCAAATAATACAATATTGAATATATAAGATACACATTTCTTTTTTATAAGGATATCAGGTAGGTACAAAAAAAATTTAAATGCATGTTCGGCTTAAGATACAATCGACATGTGTGACGGCAAATTATGTCAAAATTATTCTTGTACTCGGTGCTAAAGGAGCCTAAGTCAGCCTTGATTAAATGTATTCGCATTATAAAGAGGTGTTCAGGGCCTCAGACTTGGAATTCGAGATTAACGATGAAAATCGAAAATCGAATAGTAATTTTATCGTGGAAATTAGTATTTTTTATTTTTATTTTTTTATATGGTTGTTATTGTCATTTGGTTACTAGGATTGATGAGTAATACGTTAAATCGTGGTATTTATGGCCTCGAATAATCATATCTTAAAACAAATATGGGAGTTAGTATTAGAATGTGTGTTTGTATAGCTTATATTATACCTATTTAAATACTACTCAATTGATTTTGATGAAAATTTCAAATTGTTTTAAAGGATATCAAGAAATTTTAGAGTATAGTTTACTACGTTCGGAAATACACCAAGTACTATAACTATATAATACGTCCACAGGCGAATTTTTTATGAACCACGGTACTGCAGTAAAACCAAAACTGCATATATAAAGCACCATATTTTATATTTGTTTTAAATTTTTTCACAGGCGAAGTCGGATTATACAACTAGCAGTTTATAAATCAAAGTAAGCAAATGACTCCAATTCTCGTGAGCTGAGGTACACTATATCAGAGAAACACTTTAATATATAGGATTTTATTTTATGATTGTTCATTTTTTTTCTTGGTAAATTCAAGTATATTAATACATTTTATTATTCATGTATCATAATCAAGCACATTCATAATATCTATTTATATTTTTAATAATATATATATTTGCTATTAAGTATATTTTTTTCAAATACGATATAATGAACTGTAACATTATTATGACTATTTATTTGTTATCTCTTAATCAATATTTTTTGTATACATTGGATATTTAAAGTTTCACAATATTTGATTGTTAAATATTTCAATATTCTTAAACAAACAATATTAAAATACAAATCATCGTTTACTTTTATACCCAAAGATATTCACAAAGCATTTGTAAAACGATTGTTCTTTAAAGCTCATAATAGACCAGGAAAATAAGTAAAAATGGTTATTGGTTCATAAAGGAATTTTCAATTTCAATCCAGGAATCTCTGAACAGTGTCTATAAATCTCATTTGTCCCACTAATTTTTATTTTTTAACCGTTCTAAAGAAAAGAAACTTAGAAATTGTATCGATCCTTTTGTCTAGTGTGTTACTGAGGGGTGAACTACTCAAAGAAGCTTATAATATCTAAGCTCGTTCAAAGGTCTACTTCAATCGCGTCTTAAATTCAAACAATTCATTATAATTGAAAAACATAAAAGTTGGATGAAAGGAAATTTTTAATGAATGAAATACTAAAGAAATAATTTAAGTTTCTACCACGAAGACATCACAAGAAAGTCAGCAACAACTGGGTACGTTTATTTATACCTAATGAATTGTATCCTTATATTATTTTCCATTGTTAAAATATGTCTTCTACATGCGATACCATTAATACCCGAGGTCTACCATGAACAAACATAAATAATATGATAATATGATAACTGTTTTCATTTGAGCACATTTTCTACAATCGATTAATATTTAACTTAAATATAAAATATATTATTATATTACAGTATAAAATATAAATCAATAAATATATATATATATATGTGTATATTTTAATTCATGTTTATAAATAATAATAATAATATATATATATATATATATATATATATATTCATAATAATAAATAACAATAAATACATATAATACACTGTATTGAGTTATACATGCCAATATGTTTGAGAAATGAAATAATTCTATAGCTGATGTCGTCAATGGGGCACAGAGCCTAGAAGAGGCTGTCTGGAGTTCCTAGGCTACTTCTGGTTTCCACTGGTTTTGACAGTATACAATGAGGTATTTAATTATAAGTGGTTCTCCACAAGTTTGGCATAGTGTTGGTTTTTCTCTTTGTATGAGATGTCCATAGGATATTTACTGTAACCTATCCGTAATCTGTTTAAAATTACTTCATCTTTACGATTGAATAAATTGGGTTTAGTCCTACTGGACTAGGCTACTAAAATACTACCACATACTTGTGGTAGTATTTTTTATCTCTCTTAATTTATTATTTAGTGTCCGCTGCCGTTCAGATTCCTACAAATTGGTACAATAAGTATTAACATTCTTGTGGATGTCAATACATGAGGAATGGGCACGTATTTCCGTGATAGGGTTATTTACTGATTCACGAGCTACTTTTTCAGCATTGTCATTGCCATCTATTTCGAAATGACCTAGTGCATATATAAATCGTATGCTCTCGTTAGCTTTTGCAATGGTGTTACTTATTTTAATAGCAAGTGTGGTCGAGTGTGAGTTGAATTTAAGGTTATTTAGGGCACTGAGTGAATCTGAACATATGTTGATATTAATATCATGCAGTTGAGCAGCTACGTAAACTTCTACAAAAGGTGCAATATGTTCCGCTGTTTAGATACTATTTTGGTCTGATAGTTTGTAATATATGGATATGATAGAAATCACCATACCTGGGTTGGTTTAAGAAGCGTCTGTATAGATTAGAGGGTTTGCCGTGGAAGAGTCCAATAAATAATTATTATTCAAGTATTAAAATATAATATACAGTCAGTATTTCATTTACTTGATGATGAAGGTTCGAGTAGGTAGTATATTATTTTAATGCTTGTGTTATCAAGAATATTTTATAAAGTTTACTAGTTAGTTAAGGTTAGCTTAGGAACATACATTCAAAACATAATAATGAAAGATTATAATATTTCAAAGATAGTGTTGATAACTATTGGTTAGACAGAACTCTTTTCATAAATATACTTGTGGATGATTGATGACAAGACATAATAAAATATTAAAAATGTGTGCTTTTACTAAACTAACGTTTATCTCAGTGGTAATTATAATATAATGTATTGGAATTGATTTCATCAGAATTTTGCAACATTCAAATATGCTAATAATAATATAGTACATACATAAATAGCACAATAAGTAATGTTATTTGTATTTCATACTATTTATTCGTTTAGTTTAAAACCGTATTAAGTTAGTACAAAAATGTAATCGTATATAGATTTGTGTATATGATTAGGAAAACGATTTCAGGGGTAAATTAACCAATTAACTAGACAATGGAAATAGCTTTAGAAACAATAATAATAATAATACAAAATACAAATAAATGTAATTTATTAATACAGAAATGTATGGCAGCGCCAGTGAACAGAACAGGAATGCGCGAATAGAAACTAAACGGAAAAATTCAATTACAGCTGATGGTCGAGTGCTTGGAAAGGAGAAAAGTAAAATAATTAAATCGAAAAAGCTATAAGCCTTTATACAGAAACGGCCACGATGAAATGTAAAAGTATGTGATAGGAACTTTATACATCCTTGAAACCCTGCATATAAACCCTTAGGATATTTAAATTATTATAAACAATATAAGCATGCTAACTTTAAAAAAAAAATTGAATTAAATTTGTTTTTTGTTCCTGAGTGTATTAAGTATGTATACAGTGTGTTCAATTTTATAGGTAACAGGAAATATTTCGATCACGTGACCTTGAATTTGTTTCGGTGTTTTTATACCGCGTACAGGACTTATAAATACATCTATTTATGATAAATTCTAATTTTTAATTATTTTTTATCGGCACATGCGATATTTACGAATTAACTAATTTAAATACTTTTGACCGTCATAAAAATGGCAACTTTGATGATATCAACAAAATGTAAACATCAAAGTTGTTCAGAAAAAATAAAGCAGTTTCAATATGGTATCAAAAATAGTGGTTCCTATTTAAGACATTTTTTTTATTGCGCATGCATCGATAAAAATAATTAAAAACTAGAATTTATCATAAATAGATGTTTTTATAAGTCCTACACTCGGTATAAAAATCCCGAATCAAATCAAAGGTCACGCGATCGAAATATTTCCAGTTACCTTTAAATTTGAACACACGGTATAATGTATACATATACTTTATTTACTATATACATCGTTATTAAGCTGATGGGTACTATTTTAGACCGTATCATCCTCACTACCATTACAGCTGCATCATCGATTGAGAGAATATACAGGATATTATGCTATTTTTGAATATTTATACTTCATAAATATTATTTAAAAAAGTTATATCAATAAGAATAATTTAATATTTTTATTCTATTCAAAAATAAAAATATAATACTTTTATAAAAAAAGAAATGATCACGGATAAATATAAATAATGAAATAATAGGAGTGTAATTAATATTATAGTTATAATATATACGTATTGCGTATAACATTCAGTCCACAGAATAATTATATTTTTATTTACTAAAAGAGTTGTTTGTTTGAGAGGACAAAAATGTATTTATTTATTTTTTCGATTTAATGGGATTTATTGGGACGACACATACATTTTATAATATACCATATACTATATGTATAATATCTATTATGGTATTCTGAAGGTCCTTATTTATAATTTAAGCGTACCGGTGCACTTATGAAATTTCATCACTCTTTTTAAGGGATGGCGAAGGGTGCAATATTTCATATTATGTACCTAACAGTTGTACTAAAGTGTTTTTTTTTGTGACTCGACAAATCAAATACTTTTCAAGATTTTATAAATATGAGCCGACGAACAGATAAAACTCGTGTGACCCATCATGAATATGACACTTCTGAGATTATGTGTGGGTTTCCATTGATTTCCTATACAAATGGATATTAAAAATATGCTGGAATGCGTATCGCATAAGAATTCGTACGAATGACATAACTAATAATAATAATCACGACGTTAAAAATTTAATTTCTACAGGGGTGAGCAGAGATGAAGGGCGATGTGAAATCAGCTCAGCAGCATTTTTATTCATAATTTTGGATTTTCACAGACACGCGCGTTTTAACACCGTTCGATATCCAAATGCCATATACTTAGGTACGTTCGGTGAGTTCGTAAAGATCGACGTTTGACCTGAGTTGGTATATTTTTCAGCGTTGAAATACCGTACAACGTATCTAGTCACGGCGTTGAAACGACATACTAAATGCGTACATCGGATACCTTTTACCCGGAGCACGGTGGGTGGAGCAGTGGTGACGGCGTTTGTTGGGTTATTCGATGGGCGAGACATTCTCGTACACGCGTTTTCCGGCAGGGCACAGCCGTTACGGGTTTCGAGTTTTCGGCGCAAAGTTTTCGGTGCACCCGCGGTGTACGTCGGAAGGTAGTTTTGAAAATTATTGTAAAAGCCATAAGCAGCGGCGGCCGTATATATATATACACACACACACACACACACGAAATACCTATAGGCTATAGCTCACATTAACTACAATATACATGTATAACGACGACGTTATATAATTTATACAACCAAACTATATACATATATAGGCACTATAGGCATTCTGGGTATTCCTATACTATATTCATTTTAGTATATGAAGTGCACGCAGCCCTGGAAAACGAAAATCTAATTTATAATAGCCACGGTGTAACGGATGATGAAATTTCACTTGTGTAATTGGCATACGACCCTCTTTCTTCCCGCCCCACCAATCATTGCACACATGAGTAGAGACACACGTGTAACCATCATAGTGTAGTTATACTTAGATGATAACATGTGTGTGTGTGTGTGCGTTCTCGTTGGTGGTGGTGGTGGTGGCGGTTGTTGTGGCAGGGAGAGTGGGTGGGCGACGGCAGCCAACCCGCACTGCACCCTGTAATATGGGCATGTGGTTATAATTAATTACATGATTAATCAAAAACGACCGGGGTTGTTTAAGACAACAGTTAATTATAGATATTTTGAATTATCTACGAAATGTTTTCAAATGAATGTTAATTAATATATTATTATACAACTGTTATAGAATAAAATATGCTGTGCTGTTGGCGGATGGGAAAAAGAGACGATCAAGCACGAGCCGTCAGTGACGGGCGAAGGAGCACACTGCAAAATGATTGCGATAAACAACGTCATGTATACCTCGTTTCGAGAACATTCATCCAAATTATTATGTCAAACTATATAACAAAATGCGTCGCATAAATGGCAATCACGTTGAGTTCGAATAAACCGACCAAATTAGATATTATCATCGTCTATTGGTTGCTAAATCATGTAAAATTGTGTAGGAATAGCGGTACATTGAAAAAAGCACCACGGGTTGTAGAAAACGTCTCACCGTTTCCCTTACACAGTATCTGTTATAGAAAACCTCTCGACGGTATAAAATATTATATTGAATATAATTTTTTCCATACATAATACGAAATGTGTTTTTTTTTCAAAACGATTCTATAACAAATACATATAATATGTGTGGTGATATTGCAGAACATAACGCATCATGTCCAATTTATCATCTGATCAACGAACATTGCAGGACCTTCTCAAGAAACTTTAACCAAATTGCAATGTTTGATTATGATCCCGAATCACCATTGTTTAAATGGAATTAAAGTGTACTTAAGAGGACACCACACCCGCTGTGTGTCTCTGTTTTACAAGTGCGTAACATGGCAAATTTTACGATAAGCAGTTTCAATTTAGCTCCGCCAGCTTAAAATTTAGAGTGAACTGACCTCTTATAAAAATATAGGTAATATAATTATCTAGGTTATCACATAGGCTTTTTATTATATTTTAATTTTAAAGCGAATTGTGAGTATTTTAAGATATACAAACAATTTACAATTTTAAAAATACTCATAACTAGGGATGAGAACTTATAGGAGCTAAAATAGACAAAATATGCAAGGAAAAATTATGATATATGCATCAAAATTTGAAAATATGCAAAAAATATATATATGCAATTTTTTCTATAAATAAAAAAACAAGTTTACAATAAATTAATTTAAATAATATTTCATTAAATTTGATTCTATTAAAATATAAATAATTTTTAACTGTGTGATAAAAAATTAATACTAGTTATAAATATGAGATAATAAATGATTGGTAGGTGTATTGATTATAGTCAGGTGATTTAATCTAAAAAATTAAAAATACAATTTTTAACCTAACCTAACCTGTAAATTTGTTGTATTGAGCCACCAATGTTTTTTAAAAATATTTTCGACATCCAATCTCCGACGATTATCCGAAAGAATATTTTTGTATCGCGAAAAACTTCTTTCTACATCAACTGAAGTTAAGTCTTCTGGCAATTCGCCCATAGATGTGATTTATCCAATAAATGATACTAATCCTAAATTTACTTTTATATACTATTAAATGTTATATTGGTTATTGACTACAAACATATAAAATTCAATTAAATCATAAATAATTTTACTAAATATTCATTTTTATGCACAAAAAAACATGAATATACAACTTTTAAGAAAACTACCAATATATGCAAAAATATGCAAAATTTAAACATCAAATTTCAATTCATTAGGTAATAGAACAGATTTTTAGCTCACCTAGCTATAAATAGGAGATATAGAAAAAAATATGCAAATCCTATTACTTCTCATCTCTACTCTAACTATCGCTTTAAAATTAAAATATAATAAAAAACCTACGAGGTACTTTTAATTTTTATGAGGTCAATTCACTCTAAATTTTAAACTAATGGAATTAAATTGACTGCTAAGCGTAAAATTTGGTAAATTACGCGCTTGTAGGACAGAAACAACACATGCGGGTGTGACGTCCTCATAAATATTTTGTTTTTGAATAACATGGATGCCATATTGATAAATAAATTAAGAATTTGCCTCTTGACATGGTTAAATTAGTTAAATAAAGTAACGTACTTTGATGTAGATTCTTCAACTAACGCACTGCAGATATACACTGATGATACATTTTTGTGTTTTGAATTGTGTTCAACAATAATTGCAACATTTTCCACTAATCTTATAAATATCACAAATCTATCTTTTTGTTTCACAAGACGTTACTATTTTTTCGTTCCTATTATTCGTAATACAAACTATGCAAGAAACCATCCAACTGATTATATAATACGTTCACTGTTCAGGTAATGAATATTTCACTTTATTTAGTTCGTAATTTACCTAAGTAATTATTGTATTACTTGGTAAATTAAAGATTTTGTTTTTCTGTTAACTATTATAGATTAGTGTTTAAGCTTTACTACTGATAATCGCATCAGTTAAATAAATATTTAAAAAATAAAATATGTTTTTAGTGAAACGGATTGTGTGCACAGCTTACATAAATACTAAGACAAAAATATATAGATGGCTATATATATATTATTTTAAGGGAAATTCTATTATAGCGGTCGCTAAAATACATATTATATTTAGTGCTCCAAAATCAAATCGTCGGTAAACAAGCCTTCAGGGCGGTTTCGTCCTCAAAAGGCACCATAATCTCATACAGTGGGACAGGAAAAGACAGTTGGGGCTTTGAATCGAAGTAATATTGGATTATACCACGAACATCAAAGGGCGAACAAATTCCTTTGATCCGTACGAAATTGACAGGAAATCACGTGAACTCCTTTGGGCGTTCCCAATAACTTATATTGTCGTATGACCTATATAAACGAAACCCGGGGAAGTTATTAAAACTATTGATCTCCAGTAATCCATAGGTAAACGGTATTTAGTATAAATTATGTTAGATGAATGTTATTGCATGCGGTACCTATTAATACAGCAATAAAACATTTTTACTTGATGTGCATGTGTTCATTATGTATAATATATTAATATGCAGCAACATAATAAAATACCAACAATATTATAATTAATTATATAGAATCTTAACAGTAAAATAAAATAAATGTAACATTAAAAATTTATAAATTTAAGGTTTTTTTCTTTAGTATTTTTTTTTTAGTAATTATATTTTTCCTAACAATTTTTAACTGAAGTTTTTATTTTTAAACAAAAAACATTTATTTTTGCATACAATTAATGAAATATTACACAAATCACAGGACTTATACACCATAATTTAAACTTTGAATTTTAATGATACGTTTAAAAATCTTTTAAGCCTACTTTGATATTATACCTGTCTGGATGTTTAAATTAATAGATTTTTTTTTTTAAATTCTTACTCATAATTGTAATATTGAGTGTGTATTGTGTAATAATCCGATACTTAAAAAAATTATGTTATAATTGGATATTTGAAAACAATTTTATATTTATCTAGTATTTAAATAAAATCATAATATATAATGTTGACGTCAATAAAACAGTAACGGCGTTACTAGGTCGATTAGTCTGTTATATTATAGATCACTTATACGCCTGACGTCACAATATTATAATGATACTAAATTATTCAAAACTATCTAGCAACCACATTATGAATATTATAAGCTACACAATTTTACTACTAATTATATTATTCAAAACATTAAAAAAAATTAAACAGGTAAACAGTATAATATTATAGACGGTGCATTAACTCGTATGATAAACCGAATGGTATATAATTTATTCCATATATTTGTATTATTATAGTAATATTTATCTATTTATACTACACTTTCATCGTCCGTACAGTTTCATGGAAATGGTTAAATTTTGAATAGAACGTATAACGTTGACATACATTTTGTTAGCTAATTAAATATTCACATGTTTTTATTACACTCAGATGTGAAATAAGCATATTATTATTATCCTTGTACTTCTTATTTCTATATATATTTTTTTTTATTAAACGAAATAAATCAATGCAAATACGACAACACACATTCATGTGAATATTAAAAGAGTTTAAAAATATATTGTAATACATATTTTATAGTAAATAAATAATAAGGTGCGTAGGATTAAAAATTTGGAACAACAATTACGATATATAATATGTATAGTACACGCACACATTATATTTGTACAATGATTATAATATTATGTTATCCATGTTAATTGTATTAAACATATTAGTAAGTTGTCCGTTTTTTAAACTAAGCTCAATGTTTAGGTGGCGTAGAATAGTCAATAGTTATGACGAGTACCCACATGTTAATTTGTATCCACGTAAGCAACCTTAATTAAACAAATATAAGTTCTTTGAATTGAAAATGAATTTAATTTAATTTAATTTTTTACATTTATATTCGTGATAATCAATCAAAACCGCCCGTTAACTAAATATGTATATATGATTCCTGATTGGACCCAAAATATGATTATTATTTGTACACGTAATATTTTCTAACAAAACTCTAAAAATGATATTGTTAAATTTAAATTTAAAATTTCACTGGTTTAGGTATACAATATTGTTAATTATTTAATTAATTTAAATTGTATATAGATACACGACATTAAATAACTATAAGCCGATCAGCTATTCTTAGCTATAAGCTATAAGCTATCTTCATCTAAAGACTTAGGTGTTATTCCTGTATAGCATAACATAATAATATACCCTAATTAATTAAAGTGGATTTAAATATATATATATATACCTAGTGCCGAAGTAGACGCTTATTCAAAGTCTCTATAAAATGTATATTACCTAGGTGGTATGATTTATATAATATATACCTACAAAATAATCGATCGTAAACATATCTTTAAAACTTACAACAAAGACATGTTAATATACTTGTAACATGCAAATCGTTGTCATAAATAACTCGTTAGAAAAATAAATTCATTACACGCTGTTGAAATGAGAATAATCAAATCGATTTAATAATATTGTTGCATAACTATTATTAATACTCGATTAACATGCTAACCTGGACTTGGCCATGGTGAATGTCGTCCAATAGCGCCGGCGCATTCTCGTTGGATAAGGATCGGGTGGTGAGCTTTTTCCGCCTACGTTTGTGCATGGTGAGAAACCGGCCGTTGGGTAACCGTTTACCGTGATGGGCGACCGACTCGAGTAGCACCACTTCTCCCTCAGACAGCATTCGCGACCGTCTCCTGCACCGGTCATCTGTGGGCGAGTCGTCTGCAAAGAAACAAAGTAATATTAGAACACGTACAACACAGTTTAATATAACAACAAATTGAGATGTCGAAAAACAGGAAAATCTGTAGTATATGGAGGACTTGCGTTTGCGTTCAACTATATCTATATCTTATTTCCCCCGTTGGAGTGGTGATGCACAAAAAATAATAATAATAATGATAAAAATATATTTATAAACGTACATATGTTAATAATATATAACTAATATTAACAATATATTAACGCATTTACCATCATATTGTATTCCGTAACACACTTGCACCGCATACACGACAAAATAATAATATTTGCATACCTAATAATATGTTTGTTAGGTTAGGTAACTCGAAATATGCACTTTTTACATATTACATAATGTGCACATATCGAAGCGGTTATGTCAGTTGAGTACATAGGAACCTATATATGATGCACACACTCACAGAGTAACTATTGTTTTACATAATCTCAATGACGCTAGATTCGTATTTTATGCAGATAAATGACTCCATCAGCTGCATCATAGATAGGGCTGCCGAGTTGAATGCAAGAAAAAACACAACAAAAACATTGCGTAACATATTTGGGCGATAAACTTATTGCCGAATAAATAATAATAATAGTAAAAAAAATAGTTGCACGAATATTTTTTCGACGTAATAGACATTCATAAAATATTTATCGGGTTAAGGATATCTTGATATCATAACGACAACAGGCGATGATGACAAAACCTATGACGTATGTATAGTGCGAATAACGTATTTCTGGAAAACCCGGTCAACCTCGTTTTTGAGCATCCAAACGTTTTACATCTCGCTAATATATCAAAATTATATATTGCGATCCCATAATATTATTTCTATTTTATATGTTCCAAACAGAGAACTATATATTATGGTAAATATATACTTGTGCACATGTTCACGGCAATCTGCACGCCACTGCAATCATAACTGGTCATCTTAAGACTAACTTTCGTCTCCTGCAAAGCTGCAACCATAAGGGTGTTGAAAGTGGAGGGAGGAATAGAATACGATAAAAAAATAATTCAATGTCCAGACTCCGGAGGGGAAACTGAAACTTCTAAGCAAGTTATACCCCTCCTCCCTCCCCCTTTCCTACACCATCCCGTTAAAACTAAGCCGCCGCTGCAAGAGGAACTGCCAAACAGTATATACCTACACGGAATTAAATCGAATCTATATATTATATATATGTGTGTGTGTGTGTGTGTGTGTAGCATTAAAACACTTAAACGACGGTCGTTGTGCGTTCGGCTGCTTACGAAGTTTGCTTAGGACCTAACTACCCGACAAACACAGTTAGCAGCAATCCCTCCAATATTATTATTATTATTTCCGGTTTAATATTTTGCAGTTCGTCGACGCCCACTGTAATGTCATTTCAAAGGATTTTCGTGGGGCGTAGGTTTAAATAATATGCCATCATACATATAGCCCGACATAGGTATAATAGGTGTACACTTATTATTATTATTAGGTATATATATAGTATACTCAAACGATGGAACACACCCAAATATATATCTATTAAACAGCTAGTGTGGGTAAAATAATTATTCGCAATCGTACCTATATAAAAACATCTGTCGAGACGTATAATTATACGCTTCATATATTACTTATTATATTATATTACTGCGATAAAGCAGGCGCAATATCATATCATAATACTTGCACAGCTCAGTCGTTGTAATAATAATTATTGCTTGTATCGTCTGCTGCAGTAGGTATAGACGCGAACTATAATGAATAATATTACACAAAAAAATAAAATAAAAATCAGTGTTCTCACTTTTGCACTTACAATCGTATAACCTATTATTATTATAGGCGTAATAGTTTTGAATGTGACACACACGCCTGATGGGGTGACAATGCGCACTGATGCGAACCGTCAGAGTTGCGAAAATATTCAAGTGATGTGCGGTTGATCCGAAAACGTTCGGATGTCATAATTGACGTGTTATTCGCAGATACAAATATGTTCCGAGTTGTAAGGCAAACATTTCTTATGCGAAATTACAGCTGACGGCTTTGTGTAAAGACTTTGATATATTCGGAGGATAAAAACGCAATATTACAACAACTGACAGGTCGAAAACGAGATGAAAAACGGGCTTTTCCCACTGAAAACCTAAAGATAATCATTTGAAGAGAATAATAATATACACTTTGCCGCCATTTATCTACCTATAGTAGTGAACTTAGTGTGAATGTGTGATGCATATTTGATATTATATGCGGGTATAACAATTGTATTAACCGAGTTTAGGTTTCTATTATACAAAATAATATAAAAATAATAAAATATGTTCATCGCCTCGCAATCGACTTCATCATCGCCGCCGCCGCCAACCTTCTCAATAGAGGACAACAGCCAACATGATATAATATAAACTTACCTTCTAGAGGAACAAGTTATAATTTTTACATTGTCACCTACTAAACTATTGTTACATATAAGTTATATGTAATTTAAAATCGTATAAATATCATCCAATGGCAATTGTCGCCGAGAGTTTAGTTAATAATTAAAAAAAAAAAAAAATTCTAGTTTTAATTTTATCAACTGTAAATTGTTTTGCATAACTTCTAGTTTAAAAATATTTTCGTCAGACATTCTGTTACATTATAATATTAATTGTATACCTACTAAACAAAATATTTTCACGAAAGAAATTTAAAATAGACTTTAATGACTTCACACATATGTGCCAACGAAACAATCCTATAGCCAATGTTATGTGGAATGCCAACAGTTAGCCTAGTAGTCTAATAATTCTAAAGGCACCCTTGGCAAACGATATTACTCGTCCACGGACTAGTCTGCTACAATAAGATTTACTTACGACGTTCACAATCACGAGCGACTAAAAAACACACACTTTACAATACACATTATTAGTAGGTTTACGATACGACACTTTGACGACGACTTTCCGGCGAGTACGATTTGTTTTATACTACAGTCATGCATATATGATTATATATAATATTATATGTGAACTTTATTGTTTCTTATTAAAAAATGAAAACTTTGTGTGCGTTAGAAAACCATCAACTGACCGAACGTACATACATATACAGTATACACATACATATTATGTCATATACAAACTCTCGTTATTCGCTTATTATATTACGCACACGACAATAATTAATCGGACGCCTGTTGAATTGTGCTACAATTATAAAACGAGATATAATTTTTTTTTTAAATAGTCACTATTATTATTACACAACAGACGAACATAATAATAATATTAATAATATATACCGTTGCGTGAACGGTAAACAAGTGACACAGTAGAATTGTTTTACCCACGCCGTACAGCGTATAATTGCATGTGGTCGAAACAGTAATAACTTCAATAGCAGCCATCGTGCTGATTGTATAGGACATTGATTTGAAATTCTGTATATAATTTACGTGCGTGAAGTTGGCCCCCCCACTTTGTCGTATCGACCTCGAACCTTCGCCAATATTTTGGAACCAATTTGGAACTAATTGGAACCTTGTTTTCGAAATTTGGAACCTCAAATTTTAACCAGCAAACAATTTTTTCGGTTGGGGGGGCCAACTTCACGCGGCCCCCCCCACTTTGTCGTATCGACCTCGAACCTTCGCCAATATTTTGGAACTAATTTGGAACTAATTGGAACCTTGTTTTCGAAATTTGGAACCTCAAATTTTAACCGGCACAGAATTTTTTCGGTTGGGGGGGCCAACTTCACGCGGCCCCCCCACTTTGTCGTATCGACCTCAAACCTTCGCCAATATTTTGGAACTAATTTGGAACTAATTGGAACCTTGTTTTCGAAATTTGGAACCTCAAATTTTAACCAGCACAGAATTTTTTCGGTTGGGGGGGCCAACTTCACGCGGCCCCCCCACTTTGTCGTATCGACCTCAAACCTGCGCCAATATTTTGGAACTAATTTGGAACTAATTGGAACCTTGTTTTCGAAATTTGGGACCTAAAATTTTTACCAGCAAACAATTTTTTCGATGGGGGGGGCAGCTTCACGTGCCCCCCCCCCCACTTTGTAGGGTTTAACTAACTGTTTAATAAACATAATAAAAAAATGCATATCTTTTGATAATTTATTTTTTTTTTAATTTCTTTATAAATGAAATATTTTAAAATGTGTTAAATTTTCTCTGACATTTAAATATATATAGAAAATAAAATATTCTATTACTGTATATATTTATTGAGAAATTAAGCGAAGAGTAACTGAAATGATGCTGCAAATAATACAGTTAGGTTACGTTAAGTAAGGTATAATAATATATTGTATAATATTACGCAGTAGGCATATGTAAAATATTTATAAGTGTGTATAACCATCATCAAAAAAACTACGTACACTTTATCGAAAAATCTAAATCTTAAAATTATAGAAGCAAACTTCACGCAGCTTCTATCGGCCAATTTCGCCCGATCGTAGAAATATTTAACATCACATTATCAACTATCGTCAATCTAAAAAAAATATTAGGTAACTTATAGTGCCCATGAATTTTCAATTCAATGTGGATAGTTTTTTTTAGTAATGTAACATTTACGTTATGAGTAACAACTTTTAATTTTATGTTTTAATACTTGAAGCAAAATAGAAGCCACGTTTTAAGATAATATTTTATAATAGCTGTAAGAGTAGACAAATGTAGATCATGGTGATCACTTGTTGGGGTCATTCTGACATTGTTGGTTAAAACAGTAATAAAGTGTTATATTTTAATTATTTTGAGTGTTCAATGGTGTACCTATACGTGCGTCGGAAGCTATCGGCATATATACCTATACAACCTCTTACTTCAACGTTTGCGTATAAAAACTACATTATAATATTATATTGTGTATATGATCGTATGTAATACAATTGTAATTGATTAGGTAGGTATACTGTAGGATTTTGATAAACAAAAAATTATACATATGGTTAATTTATATATAATAAAAAGAATAAAAATCGTAAATACAATTAAGTATAATATTCAATGTTCAATAACTACTAAACAATTTTTAATATAAAACAAATAAATTTTAATAAAAAAAAAAAAATACTCAATGTGGCTGGGCAGCGGACACAAAACTAAAATTGCATATTAAAAAATCACTGCTAAAACTAAATTATAATAAAGTAATAAGAGTTGTAGTAGGTAGTACTTATATTTTACGCATCCTGTTGTGCGATGGATGGCAGTGATGGCACACAAGTATACAACATTATAATTTGGTAAGCATCATATTTTTAATGATATCATAATATTATGAGTAATTTACTAATTTATTATTATAAATCACATTATCTATGTTATATTTATCGTGTCATATAATTTATATGCTATTTTTAGTACAACGCATTCAGTCCGCTGAACAAGCCGATATAAGAGTTATTTTTATCGATTACTTTGTAAATAGCTCAATATTCTCATAACATAGTTTTATACATATATTTTATATACCGTATTATTTTCATTAGTTAAATGGTAAAACCACGAGTCACAGAACAGATAATATTTTCATTCATTTGCAAAACGCTAATGTAGTGAGATAGACGCTTATAAATTAAATTTATGATTTTGGTTAAATTTAAGCATTTTGGACGTAGCTGTTAGAACTTTTTATAAGTTTTTTTCTAAAAATGAGCAATACAAAGGTAAGTAATTTACTTAAGTTATGATTTTTATGAATATGTAAATGCTAAGTTGATAATAATTTATTATAGTAATAAATACAAATTTAAAATGTACATTTTTGCGAATTTTAATTATTTGAATTAGTATACTGAAGGTATAACAATAAATTGATCAGTTGAACATTATTATTAATTGTGAGTATGAGTGCCGTATTCAGGGACACCAGGGCTGTTTTTTTCTTTTTTTACAGGCCGTATGTACTACCAATGTACCCAGTGGCGGTTTTGGCAATAATTTTCTGGGGAGGCGATAAATAACTTCACATAAGTGACCCGTGGGGGGCTTCGCCCTATAGAATTATTATACTTATACTCATAATTGATAACTTATAAATAATTGCTTAGGGACTAATCACTAATGATTAATACAACATACAATATTAATTATTATAGTAACTAATAACTAATAACTATACATTTTCAATTTTCATAATTATTTACTTTTACGCATAGAGAAATACGATTTATTTTGATAATAATTGAAAATGAGCAGTTTTGTGAATGTGTCACTGTGATAAGCCGCGAGGTTGATCCTTATCACTGAAGGAGGCGAAAATATTATTTTATTGCCGCCCAACTAGCAAAGCGCATGCGCAGTTCAAATGATTGTTTATGTGTGTGAGTGTGTAATTTCGTGTACACTTTGATAGCAAGGTAGGCAACAGAATCGGTTGCCACCTCAAGCTTCTACAGCGGGCAGCTGCTGTTGTAGTACAGTATGAAAATAACGTACTATTTTTAATATTTTTAATGATTTTCCTATCATTGAAAATAGTATACATAAAAGGGGCTTCGATTTTTTAATCGAATATAAAAATTCTTTTTCTTTTTAACTTTTCAAGGGAAACTTTTTAGGTAATTCATAACAACATAATTTTGTGTTTCATTTTACTTAAGTTTTGTATAATATTACAAATTTAAAATAACAAAATCTAATAGTAATAGTAAGTACCTAATATAAAAAAAAACTGATTTTAAACTGTTTATTGTAATAGTAATTATTACAATTTTATTTTATTAAATAAAAATTTGTTGTTTTAATAATTAAATGTTGTTTAGTCTTAACTGTTAGAGAATGGATTTTCAGGTTTTTAAAAATATATATTGACTTTATACAGCTCAACTGTGGTGAAAAATGGCGGTGCATCCGAAGTGCATACGAAAAACCGAGCGGAGACGATTTGTCAGTCTAGGATGTTTTATACTATATTAATTCTATTGTTATTATTTTTAAAAAAAATGTAGGTACCTATAAAATAAATTCCCAATTAATCAAATCAGATTCATTATGTACCCGACCCATTCAGTCGTTCATAGTTCCTATGTACAATAAATTTATTACAAAGTATTAATGTAAATCATTAACGACATTAACTATTATAATAATTATAATATAAAGTTATTTCTTGAAATTTCAAATACCCATGAGTAATATTTTTATATTACTACAATATAACTAAAATATCGTTATTCTTGGACTATTGGTTATTTAAAATATCATGCAAATTTGAACTTAAAAAAACTATGTTTTATAGGTTTTAGGTTTTTTATTACAGAATTAACCACTTACGTGGACCTTGTTTTAAATTTTAATTTTTTAGCTATTAAAGTTAAACATTTTATATATTTTTAACAATTGAATAATTTTAAAATTTAAAATTAAATAAATTTTGTCGAAATTTTAAATTTAAATTTAACGTTAAATGGTTATAAAATAAAACGTGCTTCTGTATTTTTAATGTTTTCCAACTGCTATTATATCAACTTATGGAGAACCTTGTACTACATTTTTAAGTTATTTGACCAAATGAATACAATTTTATTGACATTTGTCATTTATAAAATAAAAAACTAAAAAAATATGAAATTTCAAATGTCAATAAATAAATAAAAAAGCAATTCTGTGCAAGCAGAGGTCATAAAAGTGAAACATGTCGTGGTTATACCAAACTATTAATGTACAATCTACAGTTGTTACTTGTTATACTGTCGTAGAGGTTTCATTTTAGATTTTGAACGGAGTGATGAGTCGATGAATGTATTGATTTTACAATGATTGTTGTTTTTTTTTTTTGTTTTTTTTTTTGTGTCTGTGTACAGCATAACAAGTCGAAATAATGCTTTAGATTCAAACTTCGGCGGTGGTTTCCGATGGCCAAAAAACTTGAAAATGTATTAAAAGGTTCCTTATGAGTGGTTCTTATTGTAATTAAATAAAATCGAAAATCGTAAGTCACAATTTTTTTTTTTATAAGCGTTAATAGTTAAAATTTTTACGAAATATGCCAAAATCAAAATTTGCAAGTAATTTTGAAGTTGAAAAATCATAAAATTTTTGAGTTTATATCTAAGGATAAAAAAATTCAACACTAAGTTTTCCATAAGTTTTCCTTCAAGTAGCTATAGAGAAAACTCGAAGCGTCATTATAGGAAAAATGTTATGAGCGTTTGAATTTTAAATTTTTACGAAATTGCGTAACGATAACAATTTGTCCTCAACCGATTTTAAACATTTGTTATTATTCAAAAAGTGTAATTCGTAGATACTTGAAAATTTCACCAGTTATTTAGATTGCCATTTTCTTTACATGATTCAATTTTCAAAATTTTTCGACTTTTTTGAGCTATTTATTAACAACTGAAATTTTCGATTTTTCTGATAATTTATTATTTGAAGTGTCAATAATTTTTTTTTGGCTGAGTCAAAATACTTGAATATTTAATTTATAATATTATAATTTATAGTTTTAGCAGTGATTTTTTAATATGCAATTTTAATTTTGTGTCCGCTGCCCAGCCACATTGAGTATTTTTTTTTTATTAAAATTTATTTTTTTTATATTAAAAATTGTTTAGTAGTTATTGAACATTGAATATTATACTTAATTGTATTCACGATTTTTATTCTTTTTATTATATATAAATTAACCATATGTATAATTTTTTGTTTATCAAAATCCTACAGTATACCTACCTAATCAATTACAATTGTATTACATACGATCATATACACAATATAATATTATAATGTAGTTTTTATACGCAAACGTTGAAGTAAGAGGTTGTATTTTGTATAGGTATACGCCGATTGCTTCCGACGCACGTAGGTACACCATTGAACACTCAAAATAATTAAAATATAACACTTTATTACTATAAGTGATCAAATGTAAGTTTTCATTTTTATTAGCAACATTTGTTACATTCATTTCTTCTATTAATGTCGGTATTTTATTTGGAATTACACCATAAGGATAAGTGAGTGGGTAGGCAGGTAAAATATCTATTATATGAGGTATATTATTTAACATTTTTTAAATAATACATTGTTATAATACGTATTATTACACGCATTATTCATAGTCTTCAATTCTGTGAAAAATATGACATAAAAAAATTTTGAAAACTAGTTTTCAATTAGGTTTCAAATTATTTCCAAATTATTGATTAATTCCGAATAAGTTCCAAAATATTAGCGAAGGATCAAGGTCGATACGACAGAGTGGGGGGGGGGAGGTTAGGTTAGGGGTGAAGTTGCCCCCCCCCCATCGAAAAAATTGTTTGCTGGTAAAAATTTTAGGTTCCAAATTTCGAAAACAAGGTTCCAATTAGTTCCAAATTAGTTCCAAAATATTGGCGCAGGTTTGAGGTCGATACGACAAAGTGGAGGGGCCGCGTGAAGTTGGCCCCCCCAACCGAAAAAATTCTGTGCCGGTTAAAATTTGAGGTTCCAAATTTCGAAAACAAGGTTCCAATTAGTTCCAAATTAGTTCCAAAATATTGGCGAAGGTTCGAGGTCGATACGACAAAGTGGGGGGGCCGCGTGAAGTTGGCCCCCCCAACCGAAAAAATTCTGTGCTGGTTAAAATTTGAGGTTCCAAATTTCGAAAACAAGGTTCCAATTAGTTCCAAATTGGTTCCAAAATATTGGCGAAGGTTCGAGGTCGATACGACAAAGTGGGGGGGCCAACTTCACGCAACTATATAATTTATTGCTGTGAGCGTGCGTGTTCTCATCAAAAAAGTAGTGATATATTATACAAATTGCAGCGATAGTGTACCTAATAGAAGAGCTGCGAATGAAAATAACAATAACACGTAAAACGCGAGTGGGCACACCAACATTACATATGTGTACATAGAAGAGTGATAATAATGAACGATACGACAACGAAGATACGCGATCAATTGTTGTTGGGTATATTAATTATTATTATTATTATTATTATTATTATACGATTACGTGATTATGTTGTTTGTAATCTTCTTAGATCACACCTTATCGGCGAGGATAATATATTTATTATGATATTGCAAATAATGCAAATCGGCCGATAACGGTGGCCGGCGAGAGGTGTTCCCATATCGAAATCACGAGACATAAATAATATATTACAATATTATACGCGTCGTATATTGTAATTTCATCAAAGACACAAATGAAAAATATTATCAACTCACAACCGCATTTACTATGCGGATGCCGACGTACGAAAGACTAAACGACCAACCAATAATAATAGTATGCTCAATTAGTACGGCTTATAATTTGTTATTTGTCGCAGTTAAAATACGTGATTAAGGTCTAAACCATTGTAACTATTGTGGAATAAATTTATCAATTAGGCATTTCCGGTACATTAGTACTTGTCTGCAACTAGTCGGATGGCCTTTACGAATTACGTAAATAATAGTTTGGTGACTTCTTCCGACAAAATATAGTCGTTATACCTAAGCATTTTTATACATAGGAACACATTTCTCATTGTACTTACTTCTACTGATTTTAAATATCACTATAGAAATAAAAATAAATAATTACAATTGTTTGTATAACTACCTATTTAAATTAATTGGGTAAGTTAATTGTGACAATAACGACAATGAATTACACATTTCACATAATTTAATTTCTGTATGAAATTGGAAATAAAATAGATAATTTAAATGTTTACTATTTAATGTATTATACTACTTATGTAAAATACTATCTAAAATATTTTCAATACGAGACCAATATTAGAGAAATTTTTTGTAAATCCATATAAATATACGTCTGAGAACATTAAAATAAATAAAAAACAGAATTCGCAAGCAACGAAAATGTTTAAAAAACTTATTTCGAAGAAAAACACAGGTATCTATAAACATATTATGAACATAATACAGAAGACATTGGCCAATTATTTGATCATAATTCTAATTGTCATTGTATATTACATTGTATATACGATAAAAATACGAATCTATAATTTAAATTACAATTTATGGATTATCGTATGCGTTCGTCTAACTTTTAAACTTCATAAATTGAAAGACACTAAATACACATAATTAGTACAAGCTATGAAAAAACAGGTTAATGTTTTTATCTAAATTTTAAATGCACATTGCACTTGCCTTTTATAAAATGTATAAAATGTATAAAAAATAAAATAGAATTTTAACTACAGAAATGTATGCGCTTATTTAATCTCATAAATAAGCTGATCAACATAATTATTGGAATTTTAAATTAACGACAATTTTGTTGGAGTTTAAACATTTATATTTATATTTTACAAGCTTCATGAATATTTACGAATAATTATTGATAATTTATCAGATCATATAATTAAAGAAAATGAATAACACACAATGCGACTATTACTGGCTTTTTTTTAAATATTTATTATTTATATTTAAAATTTACATTTATTCTATTCAGCAATAAACCATCATACAATTTCTATGAACTCGATAAATTATCATTATTAAAATGTTCTTATACGTTTTTTGGCAAGTAATACTATTTGTAATTTTAATATTTGAACACTCTATATATCAGAAATTAAATTTATGACTCAAATATTTACATTCTTTGTAGTCTGTAGGTAGATTTTATTTCATTTTTATTAAACGTAAACAAACAAATTTTAGAACTTGTAAATTTATGGCCAGCAAATATAGACAAAGACTTTCTTTGAATAATTCAAATAATCTCATTGATTTCGATGGATGGATTTGAACACAATTTCTGGGAACGTTTGGCAGATCTTTTGAATTTGGGTTAAAAAATTAAGTCGAGGTATTTTAACGTGTCTTCTGATATTGCTTTATATTATTCTTTTTACTATATAATGAATACTGAAATCGCATAGTTGAAAAATGTCGAAGAAACTCCAAACCAGAACACACTAGGGTACATATTTTAATTAATTTATCAAAAAAATGTAAGCATGTGTGCTATAATATGTATCTAAGGTATATGTAGGATATTTTGAAAAAAAAATGTTTCACTAAAAAATATTCAAACTAGATAATAAAAAAACAACAGTTAATAGATGAAATAACTTGGCTTGTACAACGCGATTCTAATGGCGACGCGTATTTGAAAATGATCTAAATTATGTTTGTAAGTCCAAACGAAATGATTGCACAGACAAATTTAATTAGGTTAAGCAAATGATTAATACACACTACGTATGTCTAAATATAAAATGTTATTTTGGACACTCAAAGTTCAAGAGTGTGTATTTTAGAAAACAAACGTATTTTTGTATGGAATTTAGACATATTGTATACTCCAATAGTTACAGATTTATTACGTTAGGTGTTTATTTCCATTGTTAAGCAATACAAATTGAGATTCGTCACTATATGGTTTGAAAATTGTTTTAAAAATGATAAGTTAACCAATGTTAATTGATTGAAACCAGCAACGATTATATACTCTATCAATACACTTCTAGTGGTCATCTAACTTCAATAAAGTATCAAGTGATCTACAAACTTCAATTGCCAATTATCATTCAACACGTTCAATACTAAAATATTATTTACACGAAATGTTGATTAAGCTGTAGCTCAAAGAAAATTGAATCTATACACTCAATGCTAGTGAAAAATGATGTTGTAGAGTGAACAGAATTATTATTGTATAAAGTAAATATAAACATTTGTGTATACATTAAATAAAAATAATGAAAAAACATAAATTACCGTATTTTGAGACCATCAAAATCATCTACGTGTGTATAACGCATTATTATATCAACAATCACACCTACTTCTTTCAGATTTATTACTATCATCATTATTATTATTTTTTGTAAAATGAGCATCTATTATAATTTTTAACGTAGGTACTTAATTACTTTTTAAGTTTATATAAACAATTATTTAAATTTATACAACTCAGCCACGACATAACTTAAAAAAATCTTATTTTATTATAATACGTAGGTATAATATACCTATATTATTATTATAGATGATATTTTTATGAGTGTTATAATAATAATAAAAAGAGGATTATTGGATGTAACATTTGAACTTCCTAATACTATCATTGAATAAAATTGAAAAAAAAAACTAAGCCTTCATACCTTCATAGTAAAATATAAAATAACTATAGATAGTATGATACATATACAGAGTGATCCATTGAAGTATTATTGGGTACGCTAATTATCTTGAAAAGTATCGACTTTTTTGGATTTTTTTTTTTTAATTTTTAAGTTTATGTTTTTCTAAAATCGTATAATATTTTAATTTTTTTCACCCTTATATATATATATTGTTAAAACCACTATGAACTTTTAATTTTCAAATGGTAACATATAAATAAAATATCATGAATTAATAAAACCATTTTATTTTTCATGAATTTACGTTAACATTTTTATTTTTTGTTGCTTGGTCTGCGAGATGCAGCTTCTCAAATTATTGTAACCCTATAATTGAGACAAACCAATATTTGTATAAAACCGATATCCATGCGTGAGAATATAGAGATTATATATAGAAGCCTAATAAAAGGGTTTACATATAAGATATAAACATTCCTCCAAATCTTAAGGAATATGTTCAAAATTTGGTGATAATTGGAATAGTAATTTCCAAGTCTATCCAAACGTACTTTATTAGATATATATAATATACAACAAAAGAAAAAAAGAGGGTAAGTGGATGTCACTTTGCTGAATAGTAGTAGGTTACAAGTGGGTTACTATACTGGATGGAATTAAATTTAAATTCAATGATATGGTATCATTGTATACGAAAAACGATTCTGAGCAGTTTCTGTCAGTCTAGGATATATTATAATATATTAATAAATATGTTAACTAAATTTTCAAGCTTTTTAACCCAAAAAATATAATTTTATTGAAATTCTTATTTTTTTTATTGACTATCTTATTGTATAACAGTGTTTTTTTGTTTAATCCCATGATATATTTTTCAAACAACCAAAAAATGTATACCAATAATTGTTTTTTTTTTATCAAGTTTAAATCATAACTTTTTTATTAGAAGTAAGGCTTCAACGTCACAGGTCATTAGCCTAGTGTAAATTACTAGTAAAAAAAAAGAGAAAAACTTTCAAACTGTAGGTATTGAGACTTAGATTACGAAAAAAGCTTTGTACATTGTTAAAATTTGTTTGTGAGATTAATTTTGGTTAAAAATGTAATAATTTTAGGGATGTTGTTTCATTGTGTGCTTCTTCCATAATTGGTGGTATTGCTAGGTTGTTTCTTATGTCCCGGTATTTCATAAAATCTAAGATGATAATATGATATGTTAAACTGAAAGGTCGACGTGGTATTCGTCACAAGTGGGCGAAGGGTTTTTGATAATGAAAAACGAGTGAATGTCCGATCTTGCATCACAAGATGCAACTAACTTTCTGTCGTTTATAAGTCGAAAGTTGCAATCACAAGATGCACGATCAGACCCACTCATTCAACAATTGTATTTTATTGAATTTAATTTTTTCCATGATAGGTGATTTAATAATATATATTATAATTCCATTGTTCCCAATGGCCGATGTCGCCGAGGGTTTATTTTTAATAAAAAAAAAAAAATATATATATATTATATAATATCTTCTTTAATAAAATATTTAATTTTATTTTATACGAATAATAGATACGTCGTCTAGAGTTATTACAATACAATTATATTGGTTTATTTTGATTTTAATTTCCTTAAAATAGATATCAATCTTACACTCCTGTCTACTATATCTACTTAACAATGTTTATGATTTCATAAAAACATATAAACGTTTATCCTAATGGTCATAAAATATACACTTATATTATATTTAATCTATAACAGAGCTGAAAATGTAATATTTTATTCTAAATACAAAATATATCCTTATAATTTAAAAACAAAACGAAAAAGCAGACAAGTAGATGTCACTTTTCTGTACAGTAGGTTACAAGTGGGTTACTGTATTGGATTGTATTAAAAAATAATATGAAATCATTATATACAAAAAACGATTCTGAGAGGAGAAGATTTATCAATCTAATATTTTAATTATATTGTTAATATCTCTACCAGAAAAAAATATAGACGGTACCTGATATTACATAATATTATGGAAAACCTTGTATTGAATTTTTTTACCCAACGGATAAAATTTTATTGACATTTATGGAATAAAAAACTAAAAAAACGGAAAATTTCAGATGCCTATCAATAACTTGAAAAAAGTTGAAATATTTTGAACATTTTATCAAATATGGAATAAATAATTACATAATAGTGACCTCTAATCAAACATTAATTGTCTTAGGTCAAAGTTTATTTTTATAACATCATTATTTATTAACAGCATGAATGAGTTTCCTGAAAAGTTAATCATCTGACTGGTTAAGAAATACTGCATGAGGTAAGGAAATAAACAAAAATATGAAAGCACGACTTCAGAAAAAAATAATTCTTGGTTTACTAATAAAACTACTGCAAGGTAATTTAACTTTCTAGTCAGAGATAATTTTTTATGTATAAAGTGAATAGGGTGTTTTAATATATTCACTCACTCGTTATTTTAATCATTTAACCCAACTAACAACGAAAATATGTTAATTCGTATAGACCAGAAGTTCTTAAACTTATGTAGAACACGGAACTTAATAAAAGACCACAAGAAATTACGGGTCCCCTTTATTAACATCAAATAACTTTTCCCTTTTATAAAACATCTCATATGATTATCATAATCAATATTTGAATATTGATAGTTCCATGGACCCCTAGCATAAGTGTCAGGATTCCAAAGGAGATCGCAGACTACAGTTCAAGGACCACTGGTATAGACCTATCATAAGCTTTATTCCAACATTTTATAGCATATTTGAAAAAATACTATTCTACAGACTCCAGATTCTGATTTTTTGAATAACATTATACCTTATACCGAGTTTAATTTAAATAAAAACACTTGACTTTACAGCAATATGATGGAAACAATATCCAGTTCATTTGAAAACAAAAATAATTATATACAGATTTTTTTCTAAAAGTTTTCCAAGCCTTTGATGGTCGGGTACTCGAATGAGGCATGCTAAAGCTACCGTACAAAGTTAAAATGTGTTACTCGCAACCAACTTTGTTGATAAATAAATAATAATTAACAAATCACACTTTTACTTATTCACCTTATAACTATCAACTGTTTAATATCGTACACTGTTAAAATAGTAATTATTTAAGTAAGTATAGCCTCCTTTCCTTTAATCATTTCTCGCTCATATCTTAACGATCCTCTATACGTCCCAATAAGATATACATATAGTGATGATTTTATTTCGAGTTATGATGTATATTACTTACCATAGAAGAAATATGCTGTGATAATATTTAATTTAAATTCCAATAACTAAATGTAAAATATACATTTTTAAATAATTTATACAATATAGGCTTTTATAAAATTCAAATATAACAAATTAATGGTGATTACTGATATGTCAGTATATATTAAGTGTAATACAATTTAATATTGTTACTAGTATTAACTTTAAAATGACTTATTTGTCATCAGGTTAACCAAACTATTTTGATAATAATAACAAAATTCTTGCTATAATAGATGATTTGCAATTAAACTTATATGTTTTCTGAATTTTATTTTACATCATTCGACATTTAAGTAATAATATTATACTGATATTAATCATATAATTTACATAAATATATAATATGTATATAAATATATGTATAATATTATTTTAATCAAACTGAAAAAAAATAACAACAATAATAACAACCGACTCATTTGACATTTAACTTTAGCACATATAATTAACTATGGGTATGTAGGTTTATAATTATATCAAAATGTAATTTACAGCCAAAACGCTAATTTACCAAACTCATGCCTTACTAATGCCTAATCTACCACTAACCATGGCTTACGTGCAATAACTACTGTCACATTATCATTATCATTTACAAAATTGTTGAAAGTCAAAAACGTAATTTTGTACAAACATTTCACAGTTGTATACCTACTAATAACAAAATATTAATTGCAATAGAAATAGAAATATTTCTAATGATAGTAATCAGTAATAATAAATAATAATACTAATAAGTAATAACAATAAATTAATAACGAACGGTTCGACGGCTATTTGAGTGGCACTTGAAAAAAATAATTTATGCACCATCTGCAAGTCATTCTCCGAAATACCTGTCATTAATAATGAATGATAGGCTTGTCATTCATTCAGTAGCTGGCAAATATATAAAAAAAAATTACTTTTTGGCCGGATAACTGATTAGTACCTAGTATAAATGAACGCATTCATTGACTAATATTTAAAAAAAAATACTCCTTTAAAATTGAAAACATATCAAATTATAACGGATAGCAATCCATAAATAATTGTTCTACAAGTGTCTTGATTTGGAATTAAATATATATATATATATATATATGTAAAATTATATCAATTTTTACATACATTAAGGAATCTGCTTACATAAATTATTATATACCTGCCAGTAATATATTTAAAAATAGTAAATTTACTATAAGTTATAACATTTAACGTTTTAACTAATTTCACATTCAAGAATATATAATATACAAATTATATCTTCAACAGTTTCCTTAGATCGATTCATTTTTTCTCTTGTCATTTAAGTTGTTATAAGGACTTTACTAATAATACCTATCATAAAAATATAATTCCATATAAATTAGTTATGTTTTATTATGAAGAAAGCTATAAAAAAGCTTTGCTGACATAAAATTATATTGTGTATCTACATATTTATTATAATATCCAGTGTTATTTTTTATGAATAAGTATAATTTAAATATTGTTGCTCAACATTATATTTTAAAATAACATTATGTGTTAATAGGTGTAATTCATGGACAATGGTAAGGAGGCATTTTTCTTTTTGATGAGAATATTCTCGTGAGAAGTAATTTATTGAGTAACATTTTCTAATAGATGTTTCTAGAAAAATTCTTGATATTTTTTTCTTCTAAATTATTTATTAATTACTTATAAGCCTATGTATTATTTTTAAGACCTACTGCATGCTTTAACAGTTTAACGTATAGAATTATTATTAAATTCAATTATTTTACAAAGTCATTGTTTTAATATCTAATTGAAAGTATTTATTTTATTTTTCAATTAATATCATATTTTTTGTAATAATATTTACAGTCTAGGCTCTAAAATTTACAACATAATTGTGATTTTTTTGTTGCACCTATCTACGAGGAATATTATAGCTATATAATATATTCATTATGGGTAACAATTATGTGCATTGTTTCATATAGTGTGCAATTGGTTCACAGAACAAGCCGAGTATTAATTTGTTAAATAGCTGATACACCTACACCGTGTGTATCGTCATTACATTATAATTATAATATATTGTGTTTACGTATCGGCCAATCTGCCGAAAGCCTTGACACCTTTCAAACGATCAGTGGTTACAGTATAGTCTGCAGTTTACACAGACGCGTAGTCACTAAATAAATGCTCACAATATTATGTACACAATATTATTGTATGTATATATTATTAACGACGTTCTGTGCACGTACTAAAAAACATAATTTTCCTGCTTTACGATGACGGTCGGCCATAGTGTTTTACTGCATAATAGATGCACATAGAAAAATTATCACACGTAGGTATACACACACCAAACGTTATCTTTTTTTTCGATTGAAAGAACGCGATAAAAAACATCGAGTGAATATCTTGCTTTGGAAAATGTTAGTAATATAAAAATATAGTACCTGGGTGAAATATTTTGTACTCCTATATTATTATTAATACAGACAGAGGGTAGATGTTTATATTTTTAACGACGGCGCCGCCTAACCTTTCGTTTTCGGCCGAGATAAAAAAATTATATCTTGCAGATTGCAACTGCAGCTGCGAGAATTCGTGCCGCATTATTTAAACGTATTATATTATAGATATAGGTACTATAAATATATTCAAAAGACGTTTTATTCTATTTGGAAATTTCTCCCTCCCCCCACCAGCATCACCATTTCACCGCTATCATCCTCTGGAGGCGAAACCTTAAGTCCAGAACATATATGGTCATCACACCATGTCCTCCTCCTGTATAAACAAGGGAAAATGGACAACTTCACTAAATAATAATTGCAACTTGTACGCCTAGCTCGGGACCGACGCGTTATTCTTGATTCGGTCACACCGCAAGACTTATTTCCACACGTCTTCCGGTTCCAAATTCCACGTGGTTAAACACAAAGTGACCTAAAACTTGATCGACTAATGGAAAACGACAACAACATTAACGAGTTGTTTGAACGTGTAGGTTTTTAGGATAGATCATACATACATACATAAATATACAAACACGGTACGTTCAATTGATAAGGATTTAGTCTGTCGACATACATTTTGAATGAAATAATCAAATTCGTTTTATGTAGACATAATAAAATCGGCAACGGTAAATAATGTGGCTATACACCAGTCTATTGTTACAGTGGTCTTTACAGATTTGAATAAATATCGTTTTTTGGGTGGTCAATACCAATAAGTATAGATAGTAACATAAAATTATCTTCTAAAAATTTCACACTTGTTGTCTCAAACATTCTATGTCCGTGATTTATGGGTAAACTGAACTATAGCGGCCGTTTACGGATTTTTTTTTAATCCATCATTTATACTAAACAAATAAATTTTTAATTAACACACGCATATTTGTTTATCAAACAGTTCATGCGTAATGCAGTTTAAAATGTTATTATGCGCGTTCCAACACTGATTAAGGTGAATTTTTTTTTTGGTCATAATTTCCTTAAAAAATTTATTACAAATAATAATAACGCAATATATACAGGATTTCGTTCAAAAAATAAAACAAGTTAAAAGTTAGTTTCTATTTAAAAAAGTAACAGCGTATATATATATATATATATTTACATCTGGGGCCGAGGTGATTTTTTTATTGCAATTAATTTGTACACATTTGTTAAAATAACAAAATAAAATAGTAGCTAGGTAAACTTGATTTTATGTAAGACGATGTATGAGAGAGGATAAAATTATACAAATAAAATAACTTTTTAAATGCACGAAAAGTTATACATATGTATTAAACTATATTATCGGGGTTTAATTCAAAATTATCTCATCGAGTATAAAAAAAAAAATAACTTGACTTCAACATAAATTCCCAACCTTGGGGTTTTACTACCTACATATGTGCATAAATAATATGTTTTAAAAGTTGCGTGTCTTTCAGACTCTCAACCAAGGCAGCGTGTGAAAACTTAAAATACGATTTGATTGTCTACTGTAATCAGTGGCGTGGCGAACTTCATTAAGTTATGAGGCACAGTTATATTGTCAGACCAACCACCCACTCCACCCATCACAAAAAACATTAAAACATTTTTTTAATATAAAATATATTTATTCATTTAAATAATAATGCTTTTTTTAACGCATTAGATGATCTTTGAGGACACCCACCACCCCTCAAACTGAGGCGCGCGCATCAAATATAGTCCTTCGTCACGCCACTGACTGTAATGTATTTTATACGATCCAATATATTACCTCTTAGTCGAATATAAATCACGTCTGGAGAATTAGTCGATACGTTCGTGGGATCAGCGGTCACCTGAAATCAAATTAAATACAAATATTATTTTACCGTTTAAAAATGTCCATCATCCACCTTAAGAGAATTGATGAAGAATATGGCATACACATTATAGTTAAATGTTATCGAATTATAAACTAAACATTTATACGCACACGTCGACGTCATGCAAATCATATGTAAATATTTATTTTCCAACATTAATACGACGCACCTACTTGAAATAAAAAGTATGATATTTTCAATGTTTTAATTTGACGGAAAATATTGTCGTTAAAATCAGCAGATTTTCGTTGCATATATAAATACATAATCATATAACTTCTATAATATTTTATATATTATACATAACACATCATACATCACGTAGCGTTTATAAAATATTTAGATAATATGGTGTTTATTTTTATTCGTAAATGTAATCTTTTTAAATATTATTTATATTGAACTAAATCGTATTTACGGGGTTAAATTTACCAATAATGAGTTTCTTAGATAGCAATAATAGGTAACTATTATATTTACTATTAAAGAAACAAAGTTGTATATTATGAACAATATTATCCATTTAAATAATATTATTTATATGATAGGTATTCTGAGAACAATGAGTCAAAACTATGGTTTTTTGATGAACCAATAAAATAAAATTTATAAAATATAATCGCATGCTGCGAGTATTAGCTAATAACTAAACTTAACATTCTATTATATACTACCATAAGTACCTCTTAATTATAGGTCTATTTTAGTATCTGATCCATCATACAAAAACTAGTAGTCTTATCTATTTTTTAGAACTGTTTTTAAATCCATATTAAATATATATAAGATTAATCGAAATAAGATATTTAAAAAAAAAAAATATTTTAGTAATCAATAATCAAAGGAATCAAAAAACAACATTGGCAACCAAACATTTTTAAAAGACAAAAAGTTCAACATGAGAATTTAATTTATATAACATGCGAGCAAACTGGAGAATGAGTAGGTAATAAATTAATGAAGATGTGAAACGGTTGCACGAGAATAAAATATTCGAAAGGAGTGGCTCTGAGTGCAGGATAGGAATAGATTACTATATTTATAGATAATTCATCATTATGAATAGATCAATGACAATGATTTAGAGATAAAAAAAAAAAAAAAAACGGTAGATGATTTGATGCGAACAAAAGACATTTTGTCGCTTTCCCAGCAAAATTTAATATTTTATTTCAGGGTGGAAATAAATGAAATATGCCAAATGGTGGTCGGCAAATCTAGACGTATTTAACCAGCGATTTTAAAACATGGGTTCACAAACCATACATACGTAAACTTGTTGTTTAAGTATTTCCATCGTTTATTCATTAAGTACTCGAAACCAAGATCACAAAGATGCAGGTTACGTAGTTTCGATTATAACTACGATTTGGTGAGTTAAAAACGAAGTTTATTTGTCTTTAAAATAGCAGTGTTTTTATATATATATGACATGTTCTCTTAGGTTGTAATATTTATTCAGTCAACAGCTTTAATTAAACCGACTATATAGTTGGCCGGATGACAAGGCTAGTGACTAAAATACAGACAACCATTCCACAGATGTTACACGCTTCAAAATCTATCAAACCGACAAAGTGGGTGATAATTTGATCCTTTTAAATTTAAATAATTATAGAAACAATAAGTTAATTTTATGATCAAACAACTGTTTCAAAAACTAACGCATTGTATATCTCGTTTGCCAAGTATTTAACGATATTCGAATAATAACAGTATTTACTAAACCACGTTTTCAAGAAAATTGCAAATTTCAAGTAAAATCATATACTCTGCACACTATTAAAACATAGTCCTGTTTGGGTTGTTGAATAACAACAAAATTTTAAGTACAATATAAGTATACAACATTTACGACTCGAACAGTATGCATATATGTATAACATTCACGTAGTCATTATTCAAATATTGACGTGGTAAATTGATGTCGTGATTACGTTCTACAAACATTTGAAATATTTCAATCTTATACACTTACGGTATGTTATAATGCATAATATAGGTATTGATATGGCTTTGGTATATGAGTATACGACGAATATAATGTTGAAGTCTAGGGAACAGTAAACAAAATGTCCGAAATTTCGTCAAATGTATATTTTTCGTGTGACGAGAAAATCGTATAAAGCAACTTTAGACTGTACACGGATATCTATACAAATCGAAAGAAAAAACCGAACGGTACGTCAAACCTACTGTACCTTAAATAGGTACCTATAAATTTCACAAGCAATAACAATTAATACATTGTAGTGTAGGTACCAATAATTATTACCAAGCCACCTTCGCTTGTTCGATAATTGCGAAACGTAAACAAACGAAGTTATTGTTATTGCTTACACTGGGACAGTATATTTATTTACTACTCTCATTCTTGTAAATTATTTACACAACAAGTGAAAGTGGACAAAAATAAAAATGATTTTGCATGAGATGAACGATTTGTAATTTTATTTATAAAGTAATATTGGTCGATATTTAAATTATTATTATATTATTTAAATTTATTACACACCCTAATTAATATTGTTTTAATGACACAAAACATTTATTATTCTATTAAATTGCTATTTACAAACATATCATAACTTAATTTTAGTTAAGTAAGACTTCTAGCAAATTATAGCAACCATTTCTTTTATGATTTATACATTTAGTGTATACGAAAATTCAACCTTTCTTGTTAAGACTATAATATATGTATGCATAAGAAGTAATAACTTTATAAGCATTAATATAAATATATATATTTTGGAAACATTTCAATTATTTGTTTTATAGTTAAAGACCTACATTATATTATTAGAGCGAAAAAAAAATATGTATTATATACATCATGCTATTTTTATTTGATAAATCACTGTGAAAAGATCCCCGTATTTTTATTTGTTTCTGAAGACAGACATATATAAAAATAAAATATATTGTCATGAATATTTAATAACATTCATAAAAAAATACACTTTATTGTCTTGTTTTTTTTTTTTTTTTTTTTTTTTTTACTTCCCTATGCTTTTAAAAGTACCTAGTCTTAACACTCTTAATAGAATTTTAACAACTAAACATGTAACATTACAACTATGGTCTCCAATGGATTAAAAATGTATCTCATACAAATCACAAATAAATGTGAATAATTAAATATTTGGAAATTTAGAGATGTTTTATTCAATTTGGACGTTTAAGCATACGCAGAAATTCTTCAGCGGCGCACGTTTTAATGGAGGCGCTCAACGGTTCAGTGACTTCCTGTGATCAATAACCTGCTTCTGAACCATCGTTCGAGTTTGACAACTGAATGCGAATTGATGGATATGCTGATTGGCCCTTGTGGGTATTTTCATAATTTATGGACCCCCGTCGAATAATGAAAAATGTCTCTTGGGTGTCTCGGGTCAACACCAATAGCGTTAATTTCGTGAAATCGATCTTAAGTACAACACTATGAGACATGAAGCTATATGATGAATATCTATAATATTTTAAATCATAATCGAACATTTCAGATATACTATAATAATCGGGATCTCCTACATATTGTAACGAAATTGGCTTTGGAAAAATGTACCTCATAAAAGACAAAACGATCCACAAGCTACCTCAATAATTGGACTGTGCGTAATAATTATAAAATAAATGTACACACTGAATAATATTCAAAAATTAGCCTTAACAATTTTTAATAAACGAGGAGAAAACAATGTGTTTGGAGATTCAATTAACTGAAGCTGTAACATGTTAAACCCTATGAATGTAAACAACATTTAATGAGATTGTTTCAGGAAAGCAGCTGGAAAATAATTGAAAACAACGGAAACAATACCATCTTCTTCACTTTCGTTAACAAGTTCTCAAACAAAAATTCCAATATTTTTTTTAACATATATTTTAATCGCTCTGTTTTATAACAACACTACCTACCAAATTGTAAAAATTAATTTTAGTTGTAAAACAATGAACATTGAATTTTAAATATTGTATAACAGTGTTTTTTGTTTAATGACGTGATATATATTTTTAAAACAATCGAATAATTAATCGATAATCGTTATTGTTATAAAGTTTTGACTTATAACTTAAAAATATTTAATTTTTTTTTATTTTATAATTAGAAGTAAGGCATCAACGTCACAGTTCATCAGCCTAGTAAAAATTACAAGTAAAAAAGAGAGAAAAAATTTCAAACTATATTGAGACTTAGACTACGGAAAAAGCTTTGTACATTGTTAAGATTTGTTTGTGAGATTAATTTTGGTGAAAAATGTAATAATTTTAGGGATGTTGTTTTCATTGTGTGCTTCTTCCATATTCGGTGGTATTATTGCTAGGTTGTTTCTTATGTTCAGGTACTTCATGCAATCTAGGATGATGTATTGAACTGAAAGATCAGCGTGGTATTCGTTACAAGGGGGTGAAAGGATTTTGATAATGAAAAACAAGTGAGTGTCCGATCTTGCATCTTGTGATACAACTTCCTATCGTTAATAAGTCCAAAGTTGCAATCACAAGATGCATAATCAGACACACTCATTCAAAAATTGTATTTTATCGAATTTAATTTTTTCCATGAGGCGATTTAATAATATATAATATCTTCTATAACAAAATATTTTATTTAACTTTATTTATCTTTATTTTATCTAATAAAATACATCTAGAGTTATTACAATGCAATCGTCTTAGTTTATTTTGATTTTAATTTCCTTAACATATAAATATCAATCTTACATTCATGTCCACTATATCTACTTAACAATGTTTATGATTTCATAAAAAACATATAAAAGCTTAACTTATTAATTATAAAATCAACATTTTCAACCATTAAATTCACAAAAATAAAAAATAAATTAAAATCATTTAATTTATGAGTTAATAAGTCGATAATTATGTTGAGTTGCCAACATATATTATCGTTTAATCATTCATCTGATAGCTTGTTTTAGGATTGGTGATCACCAGAGAATTTATGTGAAACAGCTCGCATTGTAATATTAATTCATTGAGTCTTTAAATAATTTTTGTAGTGATAAAAAGAAAATTTGGAAAACTCTAATAAAAAAAAAACACCAAACTTAGACTTAAGGTTCAATATTATTTTTTAACAGACCTAAAAAATGTAATATTTTGTACTAAATACAGAATATATTCTTATAAATTAAAAAAAAAAAGAAAATGCATTGATAACAGTGTCAAAAGCATGATAGTAAGAAATGTATTGCTATATTTCTTATATTGGTGGATATATCATCGTCTAACTATTTGCTCGCATCACATTGTCAGATTGTATTGTATTCTAGTAATTTAAATAAAAAATGCATAGTTATAGTATGTATCTGAAAGAACTTTCTGATTGCAGTTAACCAAAAAGTTGTCAATCCTTTACTAAAAACTGCTAACATATGATTGTATTGTATTAACATAATACCATATTTAAAGCCACAAGAAATTTGAAAAAAACTAACTTTGTTGACAATATAACACCTTAAATTTGAAGTCCTTGAAATTACTGCATACAAATGTTATTCCTTTTCCCAAAAATACTTAAAATATTGTAAACACAGTGGCGTAATCTAGTTCCACTTATAATGTATATCAATAATGTGATACATAATTAATAATACGATTGGCTTCATTTTAAGATTAAACATTCAAACTAATTGTATGCACGAAATGCTAAATTTTAGTTATCTATCAAGCATTATACAATAATTATATAAGACCAGACACCACCAGAACCGTAATTTATTATTATTATAGGTATTGGTACAACAGAATAAATGGTGTAATTAATGAACTATTATTTTGCATCCAATTTTAAACATAACAACCATATACATTTTTTAATTGTATTTACCATAGATCTTATAGCGATTGATATTTTTAGAGATCTTTTTGAAGCTATATTTATATATAATTCAAATAATATCAAGTCCATTGTTAAAAAATGCTAGATTGAGACGTAACTAATAATCATCGACATTGGTTTTTATAGAGGTAAAAAAGTTTACTAATGGTGGTAACATTTTACTTTTGTAATTAAATCATTTAAATCATAATAGATAGGTAATACAATAGTAGTATAAATCTATCTATATGAACAAATTAACAACAGTTAAAAATATAATTAGAAACTATTATAACTTTAAAGATGTATTACTATATTTATAGAGTGTTAAAAAAAATGTATTATTTTACCTATATTATTTTTATTTTTTACTATTTTTATTTTTAAATACAATTTAATAATGGAAATTTTATCTAAAGACATATAAAGGTCTATGACTCCAATCTACTAATTACTTTACTATATTAATTAAAAACATATTATATAAATATACAATAATATTAGGTTAGCTAGGTACCAAAAATTACAGTACTTATGAAAATGCTAAGTAAATTTTTTTATAATCGTTTTACCTCGATTATATACATTTTACCTTTTTTTTTTTAAAAAAGTAATTTTTCAATTGAAATACGATTTTAGTTTACGGACGCAAATTATACTAGAAATTAAATTTTCCCAAAAATAATATAATATATACATATTGCATTGTCAACATGTCAAATATTCAATACTGTGATATATCACTACTTATAAGTGTTATTGACATATAATATTATATTATTTTTCGTCAGCTTTAATAATGTTTTTTTTAAATTATATGACACTTGATTGACATTTTTTAAACAATTCCAAAATATTTTTCTAATAGTATTAATTTATTATTTTTCTAATAATAATTTAAATGGTGGATAATTTCAAGTGTATATTTATCCAAAAATGATTGATAAATTTAATATCTATTGACTCTTCTCCATATTCCGTAGTACACTCATTCAAAAATTGTATTTTATTGAATTTATTTTTTTCCATGATAGGTGATGATTTAATAGTATATAATATTATCTTTTTTAATATAATATTTTATTTTATACGAATAAGATACATCTAGAGTTATTACAATACAATTATATTAGTTTATTTTGATCAATTTTTTTTAACACATATTTCAAAAAAAATAATTTACGCATTGTTTCTTTCTAAGATGTGATATAATAATGTTACTTGATTGACATAAAAATGATAAAAAAAAAAATAAGTAAAAAGAAAAGATAATAAACAAAAATACATTATTTTTTATTCCAAAGTCAATGCATTTCTTCTGCGATCACGATTATTTTCATTTCTTTATGTCTTAAAATAAACTTAAATAAATATCTTTGATGGTTTTATGGCTTTTACCGAGCCACTCATTGTATAGTATAAAACATGAGGTTCTTTTTAAACCCCTAACAACTCAAGACTCCCAAACCCTAAAACGATGCACAAGTGTTAATCTCCCAATCGTGACGAAAATAGCAGTTCAAACGACCTCAGCTGAATACCTCAGATAGCATAAATCCTTGTCTTTTAAAAATACTTCGTTAAGCAAAGGAGTGTATAAGCCTAATCCGTTCCTCAAAATATTCAAAAAGTTATCGTAAGTACACCGTGTATTAAAAAATAAATAAAAACATAGAAACACATTTCTCTTTGTGATGGAGAAACAAGCGTTACAAACTTATAAAAAACATTGAATAAATAGGTTAATAAAATTAAACTATCAAATTTTTTTGTCGTGAAATAAAATAACTTATTTTCATCATTGAAGATTCTTATTATATTGCGAACGAGCACTAAGAAATTTAAAAAATTCAATGAATATGATTCCTTTGATGCGTCGATAATTAGATACAATGTGTGTAATGGTAATATATTAATTGGACAAACACATGTCAAATGAAACTGACTATATAGGGTCATAGTGAATAAGATAATGAGCTAATATTGAGCTGATAATTATAGTGACCAATTATTTACGAAAATAACTGCATTTAAAAAATTCATCTGTCTGGGAAATGATACTATAGATTCTATATCGATCAATATGTCGATGGATAAATTGATAATTTACTAAATGCTATGAGAGAAAACTGGAGTATTATTGAACATACCAGGTTTACTCGAATTGTTTAAGTTCAATGACCTTGTATGTCAAAAACGTTTTAAAATAAAATTAAAAAAAAAAACTAGAATTGTTTCCGAAAAAGACACAGAGGCATTTCGGTTTAGTGATAATTAGTTTGCTATTTGAAAAAAAGAAGCATTTACATTTTTTTCTATTTTATTATATATATATATTTTTGCAGTATTATATAATACTTAGATATTTATTTATAGGTTCAAAAAATTCTAAGAAATTGCAATAATGAAGCAAGTCCATTTTTTTTTTTAGTCTGTAACATTAAACCTGGAAGACCAGAAAAACTTTTTATCACAAACTTGATTCAGCTGGAAATTTCCTAAGTGTTATTTCATAGCATCTAAAAATTAAAGTAAAAAGAAAAAAGTTTATGGACTGAATAAAAAAACTTATAGCAACTTTTTTTTTATTAATCTTTATTAATTTCTCTGAACGTTTCACCTAAGGCATGTACTATGTTTAATACATAATAAAATAATTGTAGAAAAATGACTACTGTATTTGAGCGTTATATATCATATTAATGAGTGTTTTATTTTAATTAAACGTCCTGAAATACTATAAACATAGTTGTACCGGAATGATTATAATTTGGCTAACAACGAATACTCCCCCGAAAATTGTAGTTAATGTATACATTCATCTTGTCCTGGCATCCAAAATTCACCACACGTCCAATAAAACTCACGCTAAACCGCTAAATTTTCTTACGTTGCATTGGTACGAGAACGAAAAACAACAAAGCTATCAAAATATTTTTCTAGACATCCTCGGCGCGTTGTCGCGTTTTTTTCGTTAGTATTGAAACAGTTCCAAAACTCAACGGCCTACTGTAAGCGAACGTGATAGTTGGGGCGAGTGTGACTTTAACTAATTTGATGACGGTTACGTCCAACGCTGTATCCGAACATCGCATGACCTTATTTATTCCCGACCTGTGCTAAATACCAGAGCCAAGATCAATAACATACAAAGGGACAAACAACTTCTGTATTGGAAACCGTGGCCAAAAAAACTCGCGTAGGTAATTATAGAAATCTGATTGATACGAGAATAGAAGGTTCTTTTAATTAGAAAAAAAAAAGTTGACGATCAGTACTCCACACAACAATATTTAGAGATTCGAATTATAAATAGATAAGACAATATAAACGAGCACTCATCAAAATTATGCTTTTTTTCTTACACACAGGTATTTCGTTACATTATTAGAGTGTAAAAATGTGTCCTGACATGATAGATATAAAAAACTTACAACAACAAAAAATCATAAAAAATATAATATAACGAAACACGCTGCCATAAAATATTACACGCGAATGATCACGATGTAAATGGAGAAAAACATTTTAATGCGCTCGTATAAATTGCCGTCAAATAAATGAGGTTAGTATTTTGTCAACATTGTGTATATATGCGAGTGAATATTTTAACATTTTTATATATATTATTTTATGTTCGTTCTCATACAATAGCGTATATATTAGTGTGTCAAAGGGTAGAAATGTATATAATATATATATATATTGCGAGTAAATATTATATATATATTTTTAATACTGTGCTCAAAAATTAATATATTATTTTGTAATACCTATTGTATTTTAATAGAATGCATCACACTACGTGTTATCCATAAGTTAAATTACAATAGACATGAATACATTCCAAAACCTCTGCTGTACAGTTATAATAATAAAAATATAACATATATTCTTATATCTTATTCGCTGATTTTAACCAAGGTAGGTATTTACATTTTAGGTAAAAAAAAAACCCAAATAATATGGCACATAAACAATATACCTAGGAACTAAATCATAGTTTACTGTGAGTTGTGAGTAATATAGGTATATTGATAAAATGTAAACTGATGACTAAATAACTATAATATTTTTATTAGAATATATTGAACTATTCTGCACTAGCCTTAAAATTAAAAGAATGTATTATTATGTAGGTATAAGTACTTAGTAGACATAATGTATTTTACGTAAAGCGGCACTTTGAGTAAGATACGTAATAACAAAAATTACCTACTAAATTAAAATAAATTGAAAAATATTTTAGTTTTTTCATTATTAGATATTTTCAAATTTTATTAAAATAATCTTTTCAGGTAAATATTTAAATACTCCAAATCAAACTTAAAATTATAATTATATGCATGATATACTGACTTTGTAAGCCAATGTTGTAGAAATTAATTTACACACAAATAACAAATAAAAAATAAAAGCACTATCTCGGATTTAATTGAGCAACATTAAAAAAAGTATACATATATATATACTATGTCGCTTATACAATTTTATATGAGTATATAGGTACCAAAAATTAATATACACATACACTTAATTATTTGAATACTAAAAACATTACTTTTAAGTATTGTAATTTGTAAATCACAATTTTATTATGTTAATGATTTCTAAGTATATTAATGAAGTTAATGTGTGTTCTTGTGTGTAAAATAAATGTCATATAATGCGTTCCTATAAAACTTTAAACATTTTTGGAATACATAAAAAAACAACATTCAGAAATTTCTATTGTTATATTCGTTTCAGGCATAATAAACAAATTGGATACAATAAAATCCTTTTTAATTGTAGTACATGATGGTCACAGAGATATGTTTAAAACGGCGTTTTGGTGGTGGGATCGCAGGACATAAATAAAAAGTATATGAGCTCGTGATAAACGAACGAAGATTTAAATAATAATGCGTCACATTAAAGAAATACATACACAAACATACATGTAGCATGTTAGTGTATTACAAAATATGTAAACATACAATATTTATATATTATATACTTTGTGTTTGTGTGTGTGTATATATATAGCGTATATTATGTACCGATACGAAAAACAAAAACGTACCTTTTTTATTCTTAAGCATTAGGATTTAACGAGAAAATATTTTAGGTCTCCGTTTGTTGACGATAATCTCGAGTTTCATGACTTTTATCGAACGCTTTTAGCTCACTTTAGTTCCATACCACTGTTGGTATAATATTATATTCCCGTTGTCCTGTAACTCTAATATAATTATATATATATATATATATACTATCTGATAGGTCTTTTTCGGAAGCTGACAAAAAAAAACGATGAAATAAAATGACCCGACCGAGCTCGAGACTTTGGAGATAATAAAGTATCGATTAGGAATGAGAAGAAACATAGAACCAGACTTTTTTATGTCTGTATATTTAAGCTTGTACATACTTTTATTTCGGGTGGATCACCCGCCACCGTGATAAACAAGTTGTGGATGGGGAGGCTTGGATTCCGACCATATATAACAGGAGAACATAAAACAAATTTATAAGCTGATGGCCAGGGAGATGAGCGGACGAAAAGAAAAAGGTATAAAATATATATGCAATACACAGCCAATTCCCACGCATTATTTACTTGGGTTACCCATTTAAGTCCCTGTTGTCGACGAAACATATATATGTTTGAAAAATGCGCGTAAGAGCATTATAGTTACAATCCAAATAAAATTATACCCCCCCACGAGGATATATTATTATATATATTATAGTCGGGTATTAAGTTCTTAGCTATTTAATTACCTACGAAACAAATAACAATTGGTAGATAATAGTAACTCCATATAATCGTTAATCATATTATATATATATGACGGACAAAAAAAATAGAACCCATGAACACATACTATATGTATACCTGATAAATCCGAAATTCGAATCGAGTCCACAAATAATACTGCGTAAAAAATATTTTTAAAAAAACAATAAACTGCATCCAATGTAATCAGTGAATGTTAGGTTAGATAAACTGGATTTTTTTTATTCGTTATAATTAAAAATATTAAATTAATTAAAATAAAACAGTGTTATACGAACTCTGTCGGATAATGATATGATTTATACAAACAATTACAATTTTTTTCAATTTATATCAATTAGATTAAAATACAGTACAGGTAATATACTATATTGTGTTGTATTTATGTTAACCGATTTTAATTAATACAGTCGGTTCATTATTAGATTAAACGATAGTAGGTAGGTACTGTTATTGCATAATAAAATGATCATTGATAATACATCCATATATGCATTATATTACACACATTAATAAAGTATTTACAGCAAATCGCGAAAACAATGTATTATATATATGTGTAAGTATTTAAAATACTGAACAACAAAATTAAAACGACCATATTTCAAGTTGGAAATTTATAAATATATTTGCATTCAATATATATTTTTAGTATATAGAAATTCTATGCTACAAAATATTTCAAATACGCGTTATAAAACAAAAATATCCTATAGGTAATCATTCTAATTATTTATTTTTCATTCCTGTGAATATTAATAGTGAACAATTAAAAAAATTGACATGTCTGGCCCATATCTAAATATTTATAATATACAATCATAAATTTTCAAAGATTCAATCGTAAAAAAAAAATGTTGACAAAACATTCATCAAACTTTTCTGAATTTATAAATATATATATATTTATATAATAATGATTATTATAACCATCGCCCGTGACAGGCAGATGTGTTAATAAACTTTTCGCTCGATACTGTATTATACTGCTCTCTCTTTTTTCATATATTTCAGTAATATTTTCCACCACCCCTACGCAAAGCAAATAATGTTTCTGTTAATCTGAACAAAGAGAATTTAATCCATCCGACTGGATTTCAGCCGGCTATGAAAATAATAATTGACTGCCTAAGCTGACCTATTTTTTTTCACATTCACGCACACCCCGTAACTTTTTTAGTTGATGAGACGAAACGAGTACGATAAGATATAGTCAAACATCTTCGTCGTTTCTATATTACATTTTTTTAAAGGTATATACTTACAAATCAGGATGTACACAAATTCCAAAGTTTTTGGTCTATTATCTCAAACCTCTAACTATGCCCACGATTAAACGATCACGTCAACTGCAGATCACAACTGTTTCCCACCACTATACGCCAGGGAATCGTCATAATGTGATAAGCTTGTTTCATGTTATACGTAAAACATACATCCTGTTATCTTGTTGATACTAAAGTCCGTTGAGTTCATACAACTTATATAGCCTGGATAGACACTGTAACGTATTTTTTTTCTAAAATCGATTGAGTCGCAATTCTTAGAAATGGGATGAGATTTATAAATTTAAGAATAGGCGAGCTGATTAGGATTTGTCCACATAACTTTGGAAATATTTAAGCTATGGATTCTTATAAGTTATAAGCCTTTGCCTATACCCTCCAGTGACCTCGCCACTGACCTGCAGTATAAAATATGTATATTGTATAACATCGAATAGACGTTGCAGAAGTAGTTGTAAAATATATAGCTAAATAGGAAACGATCGCTCGAAAGCCTACCGATTTAAGTCACATGATTAGATATTGTCATCAACATACACAGGCGCTGCATCATATATGAAACAGATGCGAAGAAATTGTATTCGATGTATAATATATTGTTATGAGTAAAAACATTACTATACTAACGCACTACGTAATAATATTTGCTATACAAACAACTACATCATCGCCTTGAAACGTGAACAATGGCAAATTAATTGCACGTTGCATCGCGCGCCGTACATTATCCTGACGACCCCACGGGGCGGCGTATATACAATATATGTGTGTGTATTATTATACATATATTTTGTTTTATTCCCAAGACGAACAGGGTCGCCATCAATTACATGCACACTCATGCGCCGCAAACTATATTATAATATAATAGTCCTACACCTGCATGATGGCAGCAACCTTACACCCACACGCAGAGCTCACTCTCTCCTTGTTCGTTGTCATTCATACACATACACGGTGCATAGGTACATAATACCGTACTATATATATATATATATTATATCTCATAACAATCCATCTTCTCCGACTAATTCTACGAGACAATCTTTGTTCATTGACCAGCAACGACGAGACAAATCGGACAATAATAATACTAACGGTAAAGGGAACGATGAGCATATATGTGTGCATTATATGAGAAACGCAGTTGGAAAGTATATACGGTATGTATATACTTACTATGTATATATTATATATATTATGTTTTAATAGAAAGTTCACCGGACACATATTGTGTTTATAGGATATATATATTATATAGGTACCAAATTGCGCGGAACCATGACAGTCTCTGAACTCGATCCATCAATCGCGGTAGATGGCTTTTTTATATTATTATAGAGTTTTATCGGTGGACAACGGTCCGAAGACAAACGAAAATCTTAAATTTGCTTAATTTGTTTACAACGAACAGTGTAAATATTGTACGAGTAAATATTATGATGTATACGATAGGGGCCAAGAAAAACTTTACCACACGTCCGCACGACGTTATTTTGTTTCATATACATTGCAGAGAATAAGACAATTTTCTATAACTTATTACGACGGAGCTTCGATATCACTCAAACGAATTTGTGACCATTCCCCGCCCTTCCCACTGCTTGGGACTGAGACACATCGTTTACAGACTTATAAACCTACATTATGACCTTTTGGGCTTTTTATTTATGATTATTATATACACATAATGATTCGAGCATTGTAGTGAAAATGTAAGATCGACCCATACTTGCACTAATTTTTCGAGTGTTTGCGAACTCTTAGTAGTCGCTCTCGTCACGTCTTTAACCTAACTTCAGAATATAAAAAAATTCTGTTGAATTAAAAAAAATACAGACACCACGAGTATATTATATAACAGATATAAATCTTAAAATGTTCACACATACACACACACACACACACACACACACACACACACACACACACACACACACACACACACACACACACACACCTATAATAGGCACCCATAAACTCAACATCCATTAAGACACCTTGAAACCTGCAATAAAGCGTTAAACTGTCCAGCCACTTACACTGGATAAAATTTCAGAGGGGCTATAAAATATAGCAATACAAATTATACAGCAACATAGTAAAACAATTTATTCCTCCTTACTTATTATTTTTAATGTGAATATTGTCTATTATTATTCTTAATATCAAAATTGTATGCATGTCATTTGTTCAGAAGTAGGTATAGTGTATAGGATAATTTGACTTAATTTTCAAAATTCAAATTATTTCTGGGAGGGGGAGGGTTTGAACTCCAAACCCCCTCCCCTGTATACGTGCCTGAAACTTTCCCACGACATAACACATTGTTGATTATTCATTTTTGAAATCGCCCTGTAAGCTCAGGTTTTTATTTTCAACATTCCTCAGGATTATGTATAATTCATATTATGTTTTTTTCTCGTTCAAAAGAGTAAAAAATACGGAAACATATATAAGTAGAAATATTATCACGTGAAAACTGAAGGATGTCTTATAACAGTTATAACCTGCAACGTCGTTGTCGGTGGCTCGACTAGCTGTCTGCGTAACCGGTGGGAGATTTTTATGGGTTATCCATACACTCTTCACCCCCTACCACCGCAGAACAGCTAAAAATGCATTAACTCATTTTTGACGCCCGCCATTGCTACCTCTCGTAAACACACAGACACTCATATATATATATATATATATAAATCTCATATATATCACTCATATATATATATTAATTTATATAAATTCGTGGAAAAATACGACCCATATTCCGTTTAACGTAGTAAAGGCTCTAAAATACGTCCAGTTTGGTTTTTATGACGTCAAATACATAGTTCTTTCATCGCGTGTTTAGATAAAAAAAAAAAAAAATTTAAGCAATTCCGATTGTGTTTCCGTCGTATAAAGTTAAGTTGATTTTCCGATCGAAACAAGGGAGTAAAATGAAAACACTTTAAATAGCAATAAATGCGTTCGATTTCATCGTGTTTTTAGCGCTTTCACTTTGAAAACGAAACAAGCTCTGAGTAGCCAAAACGACTGCAATACAATAATATTCAGTACAGGAAATATGAACACCAAAAACAATAGCAAGTAAAACTGCAGTTCAACAGATACAAAAGTAATGATAGTTTGTGCTTCCGGAAAAGTTTTGATACGAGTGATACGACGATAAACATCCGTGAGTACGACGCGCCTTAAAACATGGATTATAAAACACATGTTTTTTCCAGGGCGAATGCATATTGTGTGAGAAATTATGAAGTATTATGATTATAAACCCACACGAAGAACGTTAATTTATTTAAGCTCTTTATAATGGATTTGTTTCCTATTATAGTATTATTAATTTTTCTAGTTAATTTCAAATACTGCTTATTTGTCTGTTATTAGTTATTACAATTAATAATATATTATATTGCCAATAATGAAAGTAAAGCAGCTTATATAAAAAATTAAAAACTAAGAAGTTGAATAATAAAATTTAATAAAGTAATGTATACGTGATTTGACGGTTAAATATTATTTTGTTCACCAACAAGAAATCTTAAAAAAAACATTTGATGTTTATTGGACATTTTTAAAAATAATATTTGAAAGTTCAATTTAATAATGCATAGGTACGTTTTGTCATTTAATCATATTTTCATTTAATGGCTCTATTCAGATGATATTTTTAAGTGTCGGAAAATATTTTAATATGTGATAATGTCCAGGCAACGAAATCATATTTTTTCTACATTAACGACAAATCAAATTTATGTTTTGTGTTTTCTTTTTGTATTTGACGTAGAAATATCTATAGGGTAGTTTATGATCCCAAATCGCCAAAATTAATTTCGATTTTATGAAAGCGAAATAAATATTTGTACACACAATCAGTATATATAATAATACTGTGTCTATATTGATATGTCGATATTGTGATTCGTTTGACACGTTGTACTAACAAAAGCGTTTTCGACCTTTACACTGAAGTTAAGCGTGAACAAATACTATTACTGATAAATGATAATAATAATAATGTTGGTTTAACAATATAATAATAGGCGCATTAACCTCAATGTTGCGGTTATTAAACGTTAGCAATTCATAAACAATATAATATATATATATATATATAATATGGTACGCGTTGTTTTCAGGCGGCGGCGAGGCTAATTTTAAGTAAATTAGCATTCGGATGTGCAGGCTTATATCAAACGACGGAAATATCCTTTGCGAGGATATTCTTGAAACACGTTTTGGTTGAAAACTACGTGTAGTTTATATTTAATGGGTTATCATATGTTTAAACAAAATAATATCATCTCGTATTTATCCGTTCTAAACCAACATGTTTCGATAGAGATCACGCAAATATTTTTGTTTTATAAAAGTCTATTGTTACCTATTATAACTTATAAGTCATCGCACTATTATAAGTGTTTGGAAGAGTCAAAATATTTGTATCTTATATTTTGTGAACAGATCTAAAATACAACACCAATTTAGAGTCGGCTTTAATAAATAAATAATCTAGCAGGATTATAGGGAGAGTAAATAGAGCATCTCTTGTGATTTATAGAAATAATATTGCCATTAAACGTTGAACTTTGATCTATTGGGATTAATGATTTTAGTCAGTAATGGGATTAACGTTAAGTTTTGATGTGTACACAGCACACTGTGATGGAGTTCAAATTTATATTTAACAAAAACAGTTGCGTGAAACTTATCAAAATTGAAAGCTTTAAGGCTGTTATTATCACGGATGGTTATGATGATATTCGTATTATAGTATTAATATTAAAACGACGCGAAGTGATAATTTTAGTAAAATATTATTAATTATGAAACTGTCGTTTTGGGCAATGATATCGGAATGGTTCACAATTTCATATAAGCGTTTCGTAGACTGATTTATAATAGCTATAGGGGAACGTACACGCCCCTTATATTGATTACCCTAAGCGACACCCCCTCCCACCACCATCACCACAAAGTTAGCACTACTTGGCAACAACCCCAAAATATCCACTCTTTCCGTACTGATAAACACACACTAAATACATGTATATAAATTATTATTGTACAATACTACTCTCTTTCTGCCAATTAAATGTATCTGCATATTATATTGTATACATAATAATACATAATACGTTTTTGATTTTTATCGAAGTCCCAGCCACAACCAGTATACTCAAACTTTAAAAACATATCATTTTTGGCTTAACACTACAAAAGCAAAACAACCTAATGAGTAAAGTTTATCTGGGATTGTCTACAAAAATAATTATTACCTACTGCTCTTAAACGGACTTTAATATACAAACACATTTTTAATATATATATATTTCTATAGAAGTTGGCATTTCTATTGCACTCTATCTCTCACACTCAATCACATTACTAGCCTAGCTATTTGTTTGTAATGAAAATCATGCTGTGAATACGCCAGACGGGTTTAATTTAATAATGGTATATCTCTATATACCGTCCTAGTAAAAAGTAATCACAATACGCATCGCACAATGATATAATTTTTTTCGTTTCATTTTTTTTTTTTTTTTTTTATATACAATGAAATGGTTATCACTTTAAATACGGTTAAATAATAAATAGATTAGAAATAATTTCGAAAGACCATTTTCAGAAAAGCATATCTGCATAAATCACTATTATAATCGCAGGATTTACCTAAAATGTGCAACAAAATCAATACAATATAAGAAGCTTACAAACAGATATGATCAATACAAAACGTTTGTCCAAAATATTAAACCAAAAAACAAAACTGGTAAATGGGTGTCACTCTGTTGTACAGTAGATTACAAGTGGGTCACAGTATAATGGATGGTAATAAATTTGAATTTAATGATATAATAATATCATTGTATACGAAAAACGATTCTAAGTGAAAACCATTTGTCGGCCTAGGATATTTTATATCATATTTATATTGTAATCATTACTAATGTGGCCGATAGGTTGAAATAATATAATTTACATATTATCATATTTGTACATAATGATATACTTTAAGTGTTTCAAGTACCCACAAATTATATTAGTAAATTACAATATAACTATAAAACCGTTATTCTTGATTATTAAATATGTAACTTAGTTCAAATATGATCTTAAAATAATTATACAAAATTGAGTTTAAATATTTCTAGATTTTTTTAGTTATATAATAGACTACTAACACGGAACCTTGTTTTAAATTTTCAATCCTTAGCTATAAAATTTTAACTTTATACATTTTTAAGTAAAATTTTAACTTTAAATGCTGATAAAAATAATTATGCCTAAACATGCCTATGTATTTTTAATGTTTTTCAACTGGCATCTAATAATACACTATTAAACTAAGTTACAAAAAAATAAAAATAAATAAGAAAATTGAAAACTAAAAATGTCAGTTCAAAACAAGTTCAAACATTTTGAAATTTTTATCAAGTACAGGAAATGATAAGATCGAAACTTGGTGTAAATTTCAAGTATCTACAATTGATTGTTCTTGAATTAAAAAATAAAAATTGAAAATTTGTTCCATGAGAATTCGAGTGACTTCAAACGCTTATAAAAATTTAATTTGACTTCCCGGTAAATTGAGAAATAAATAAAATTATACTTAAGATAAATTTAAAACGTCAGAGGTATGGATATTTGATACATTAAAAAAAGTTTCTTGAAAGTGGTAAACAGGAAATACAAAAACAAGGTTGGCGTCGCACGTCGTAAAGGCTATACCTAATATTATAGTAAATGAAAACTGTCGATGTATAGAGTCGAAAAGAGTGGCGAAGATAAATTAAATAACATATTAAAATTTAAGAGTTGAAAAAACACTGCTTTAGAAAATAGGATTTAAATTAGATTATACATCGATTTAAAGACGTCAACTAATTTAAAACATATTGACACGATAAAAAAAAATATTGCATTAAAGATCTAATAAAATGCATTAAGTCATATGATTAGAAGTAAAAAGTCTATAACTCAATATAAAATCCATTTCAACGAATGAGAAGACCACTTCTACAATGCAAATAAAGTTTGCCCATCTAGAAAATAAACGCGTAGTCAATTGAATATTAGTTGTGCACTTACTACCATTACACAGTTTATGCATGATAAGTTTCATGTACCTAGTTACTATTTACCTAGCAGTCTTTTAACTTTACATTGATTAAATACCTACATAAAAAACTCATCGTCAAATACTCACCTAATATAAATAATTAATTAATATGTAATAATACGATAATATTATATAATAATATAATATAGGCGGATAACTATACATTATATTTTATTTTATTTGTAATATAATTTAAGTCCTGCATTAAAAACTTTTAAAACATTTTATTTATAGCTTTCTTTTATAGTCATTACAATAACTCTAATATTATTGTTGAAACGTAGTTTGTGATTATTTATAAACATAAATATTTAATTAAAATACTGTAAAGACATTACATTTTTTTTATTCGTACAAAATATTTAAAAACGTAACATATATAATGCAATAATAAAACTAAGATTTTAAAATTTGGAAATTCTCCAAATTTGATTTTTTTTGAAATTAAAGTTTAATTAGTTAAAAAATATTTAATGTAAGTATGATTCTTTATCACGAATTTTCGATTATTTATTAACTAGTGAATTGAAAAACAACGAATTTAAGTTACAAACTTAATTCAAAGGTAATTTATAATTTATTTGGTAGATTATCAAAAAACAATTGCCTAACAATAATTATGGAGACGTAACAACCAGTAATATTTCAACATAGATTATACATTTAATATATTATATACAAGATACACAATAATACGAATGAGTTAAATTTATAAATAATGAAAGGAGAAGTGTATATTTCACCCAGTAATCGTGTTTGAGTACAAACAATAACGGTATAATATAACAAATATATGCACGAACCACACGAGTATCTAATCTCAATCAAAACTGACAAAACTAATAAAAGTTGCTGACGGATTTTTACCAGCGGACTTGCTGATAACTATATAGCTTAATCGGAAAAAAAAATGCTAAACGATGCGATCTGTTAACAAATACGGATTGAAGTTATATTTATTATTTATATACATATTATACACATTTTTACTAGATTAAACACTCGATTATTAATTCGAGATTTGTCATCGTTTAAGTATAGGTTTACTGATATTAACTGATATCCAGCTATAGTAGTTGATAGAAAATAAGCGATATCATCTGCGAAGAGAGTTATTCATAATTGGCACACGGATGAAGGAGCAGGACAAAGGCCGAATTTCAATACCAGCTGTCTAAAACGGAAATCGGAAACAGGCCGCGAGCGCGATGTGCAATATTCCGCGAGCTTCGTATTTCCCGGGATATATTATGGAGACGCGCGTCCGCCACGCCCATGTAGTGATGCCGTCGAATTCCCCCCCCCCCGCACTCACACTATCACTGCTTTCCAGGTATGTCCACCCCCGCAAAGTTTGGTTCCCCTCTCCTATATACGTCACAGGGGATAACTTTCGTGATACTTAAAGGGCCGTCCCGATGTTTTGTATATATACGTAAACGTGTAAAACTGTAAAACTGTATATATTTAAAACGCTTGTGCATGTGTAGCGTGTACAGCGTGCATGCGCAGGACATCCCTTTTTACGCATAACCATATTTTTACCAATACGAATTTAGTGTTATTATTATTACACATTTTAAGTATCGAGCTTATACGGTCTCCGCTGCCACGTCGTACAGCACACCGCGCGCGCATAATTAGCAAATACGTGTGCAATGCTACCAGTTCGAAATACTTTCTTGTTCGTCCCCTCTTGGCGCATATTAACTACCCAATCTCGTTCGTAGTATAATAAAATAAATTTATAATTGGTCTACTTGTTTGTTATCGCCCCACCATCATTGATGTGCCACATAAAATTTATCACGCCACCAAGACACGGTGACCATCCGTTATTGTTATACTATATGGTATTTTTTACTTATAGGTATATATAACTACAAAGACTAACATTACACAAGACTTTTGAATTGTAAAAAAAATGCACTGTTAATAGTTGTAAAACTAATCTATAGATAATCACAAAAAAATAAAAAATAAGAATATATCCTTAAAATCATTAAACGTCACACATTTTATTTAAACACTTTGAGAAATTGAAAGCCAATTGAAACTCTGTTGTAGCAGAAAATAATTCATTATACCTTGCATTAATTTTTAACGTTAATAAGATAATTATGCAATCGAAACTAATATAGACAATATATAAGCAGCTACGATGAGTGATTTCAAATATTATAAGAAATATTTACCACTTTTCCGTAAAGAGATCATATTATTATGATACTAGTGACTCAGTGTTTCTCAACCGGTGTCTCACAAGAAATGTCTGATATTTGCAATTATGCTGGTAAAAAATATTGAAAACCGTATTTTATTTTATTTCATTACATTTGTGTTGAGTGTCTCGCGAAAACTTGTGATGTATATTAGTATGCCTTTGAATCAAAAAAGCTTGAGAACCACTGCAATAGACTAACCAACATATAAAATATCGAGATACAGAGAAATATCGGTCATGAATATTGAAATTTTAGATTATATATAGTCTGCTGAAGTAAATTTCCAAGTTGCGGGATAATACATTTTATACGGTTCGGTGGTAACAAACAATAAATTACCTATTTATTATATGTACGCAAACATTTAATAAATTAGTAAATAAATATGTGTTTGACGCATATAAATCTACCACGGAGTTTTGAAACAATTTCAGACGAGACGAAAAAAAACGAAATGTAACTGAGGAATTTTCTTTAGTTTATTTTCTTTTTCTTTTTTGTCCGAGAAATTGAAAACTTTTTCACACAATATTCTATAGAATCGAGTTTATAAATCTTGTAAAACGGAAGAAAATTACGTTAAGTGTCTAAGGTAGTAACAGCAGCTATACAGCAATAACAACAACAAATAATGGTAAATTATTGATTCACTAAGTATAAGTTCCAGGAAATCGCCAGAGACAAAAAAATACTAATTGTTTATATTACGTTTAATTATTAAAGCAAAAAGCCAACTAAATATTTTTTCAATCAAATGAAATTTAGCAACCACACAATTTTATTGTATTGTTAACATTTAAATAGACCAAGTATCTTTGGAACGAATATGTGAATAATGACAAATGTTCTCGTTAAATACACCTATAAATATTCAGTCCAGTCTTCATAAAATTTAAACGAAATAAACATTTACATAAAATTTAAATTGATTTTGAGTATATTATAAGACGTCACTAAAATTAAATAAATTTCAATATAATATTATGTTCAATAATCTAACATATTCCGAATACTTAAAAACCCAACTAAAATAAATCAATGCTTCGTTTTTATCAATTTGGTTTTATAATTTGTATTTTTTACATAACTGCATATTATTCACACGACTATATAATTGGTTTGAGAAACTCTTAAACAATTGAACAGTTTTATTATTAATATAACTCTAATATATTATACACTTTACAGAATAATTAATATGCATTTATATGATATTATTTTTTTTAAACTAAAATTACATCACGTAAATTAGTTTCAAGTGATATATAATTTTTTAAATGTGATATTATTTCAATTTTGATAACTTAAAACAGTTAAAACATTAAAATAAAACCAATATTCTAAAAACGAAAACCACCAACATTAACCTATAAAGTCTCAGTTATCTTGATTAATTTTATTTTTTGTCTCGACCTACATAATATGTAGGCAACTCTAAATAATTTGTTCACGGCCTCAAAGTTGGAAATCGATGGTTTAAACAACAAATACGTACAATTATTTTTTTTAGCTAAGTATTTACTTGTTAGAATTCGTCGAGTTAGTAAAAATAAAAAAAGCTGTAATTTACATAAACTCTAAACATTCTAAAACCTATCGTATATCGATTAACATTTAAACTCATTTATTCATCACAGTCCTCCGACTTGACAATAATTTTAGTCGTTGAACTAAATAATGTACTTTTCAAATTAATTTACAAAACTGTCTTGTACACTGTGCTAATTTATACCATATCTAGTCTTGCCACCAGACATATTATCAAATGTTTTACAGTTTTATATCACTGGCATTTTAAGTTCAAATTTTTACCACGCGTAAACGGTCGTTTAGTAATTGAGTTAGTAATTAATTTTTAATGTGCGCACTGCTTAAGATATAATATATTATGTTCCATATAGTATTATAGGTAACGATTTCGTTTATATAATATAAATATTATTTTTAATGTATAATAATATAATACGCTGTTGACAAAAATTTTTTTTACCAAATCTGAACTGTCGTGTTTTGTCATCGTCAACTTCCGATATCCGCAATGACAAATTTTACCGCCAATAACGAAAATGGTCACCGTGTATCGAGGGATGAATACAAAACACTGGGAGATTAGAGGCGTTATGATACGTTACTATATGCGTATATCATCACTTCAATAACGGTACATAACTATATGGTATATAAGTGTAACCAGGTATACATGTATTACATAGTATTAAACGCATCACGCACGGGCTGTATATGACTGCGACGACTAAACGACACTGACGCACGCTGTATTACTGAAATCTAACCGTCGACAGAATTCTACATTTTGATGTTCTCATACCACTGTGACGTGAATTCGCCGGTTTCAAGTATAACATAAATACAATAATATTACATATATATAATTATAATATTATATATTTGACCCTTGTACACACGCACACACACGCAAACCTGCATAAATTAAATACATAAAAAAAAAGTATGTTGCGAATATCGATAAACCGGTAAATTGTGAGAGTAGTCACGGTGTGAGAGTTAAAAAAAAAAATAAATAATAATAATAATAATAAGTTCGAACTGGTTGTTGCAATACACCGTTGATAGTTGTTATTGTATAGTACGCGTGTGAAAGTGAAATCGTTAACGGAGCAACTCCTGGACTAACGACCTACGTCATTATAAAGGCATCGGGTGGTAAAAAAAAAATAATAAAATATTATATCGAATAAAAATTCTCGGATTCTCGTGTACGTATAATATACTAGTTGTTGTATAATGCGCACGCGCACAATGCGGTGTTTAACGCGAATTTCATTGAGCCAACATGGCCTACAGAGCGCCGGATGAGATGATGGTGGTAAGACGGCACCGAGAGCGATTAATATCAGCTCAAGTTTTCGCTCAGATTTTGAAATTAATAATAATAATATACTCGAAGCGTGCGGGTGGAAAAATCTGGCAGACTTAAATCGTCGTTTATCAAATGCACGAGTGTTATACGTATATTATTATTATTATTGTTGTTGTTGTTGTTGTTGTTGTTATGACGCGTCAGCGTGTGCTATACACCACGTGCGACGCGACTTCCGGACTAATATTCGAGATTATATTTTTACTGCAGCGAATAGACGATATAGTGGTGAACGAGTATACATACATAATGACGATATATAGTCCCTAAGCGTATGGGAAAATGGAAAAATAAATACAGTAACGACGATGAACGTATAATAATATTGATAGCTATATATATAACTGTAGAGCTCGGATTTCTATGCGATTGCATATTTTTTTTTTCGTCAGTAATCATAACGAATCATAATATAGTTTGAAGTTATTGGTGATTTTTGTTGCATATTTCTGCATATTTAATGGTTATTGCGTATTTTTACATATTTTTACGAAATTCGAAATATATATTGTATAACATATTATTAAAAGTAAATTGAAAAAAAAATGTATAAAATTATACATTATCGAGTAGAACAACAAATATTAATATTAATATCGTAAAATGTTGTGATGGAATTAATTGAAATGGTCTTGTATATTTTTTATTATGTTTTATTTGTTTTAATAATAAATAAAATTTAAAGAATATATAAATTTACAATACCCTTTTTTTTGTAATATTGAAATATATAAATTTGTGATATAAATTATTTTATTTTATTGCATATTTTCACGATTTTTGCCACATATTATTATATGGCATATTCGTTACTTTTTAGTGCATAAAAATCAGCGCTTTAACTATACAACTATATTCGTAGATTCGTGAATACTTTCATACATTTTTTTCCCAGTAACAAACTCGTTAATATAGTGTTATAGTGTTAAATTATTGTTATTTAGACATATAATTATACACCTCATCACGTGACAATAATATTATAAGCTTTTTGTAATGAATGGGACCATTTTTATGTAGTAATGGCCTCACGTCAACAGTCGATACATGTGTAATGTGTTCACGTCTAGTTTCCGTACACATCATGAGCTCCATCACTTAATAATTCGGCAAACGAGTGTGTATATAGGTAGGTAGTGATAAACCATAAACCAGTGATGTAGTCGTCATTTCTTTTTGTGAATAAACACTCAAATAAACATGATGTGTAAAAGCGGGGCTTCACCCCCACGCCCTCTCTATACACTACGATGTTATTATTTCTATATTTATAATAATTACACACTATATTACTACCCTGCATATCATACTCCTAGAAATGAATAATTAGACATTTTAGCTTTTTATGATTATACCTATTTGTTATGAGTTATGACTCATATATATAGTAAATAATTAAGTAATATTAAGTTTTAATCAAATAACCAGATAAGATTTTTAGTTTCAATAATAATATATATTAAAAAATAGTAAAAACAAGAAACAGTGTTATGGGAAAATATAAAATTACAAAATAAAATCTATATTACTTTCTTTGGAGATGTTGAACGCTACTGTTAAATTTGGTATTTATTTAAGCACTTACATGATTAGCATGATAAACAACTGTTTTCATCATGGAAACCGTCAACTCGATAAGGTTTCTTCGACATTTTTATTTATTAAATAAAAATTATTTATCAAATTGGTTTATAGAATAAATGCCTACCCAACGCGTATCGTGTGTTATTCTATATAAGTATACGCACTTAAAAAAAAAAGAGAAGAGGGTATACGCCGTATACCCGCGTATACGTCCCACTACACCACTGAATTTATAACCTATACTATTATAATATGTTATAGTAATACCCCCTCCCACCAATAGTGTAATAGTGCTGTATATCACATAATTTAATAATAGGTAATTTTTCGTTGCATAATTAGTTTAACGATGTACACTTTGAAAACGTTTCTAATTAGTAATTACCGTCTATACGTCCCATTTATTGAGTTAACCAAAGAGTACGTATATAAACAACCCTATTAATTTTCTAACTCATACATAGAGGTACAAACCCTTTGAGCTTCGATTAATGAGATGACACGTCGTTCAAATGCTGTTTCAGTTCGACCGAGCCGGTACAGACATCGGACCTATATTATATATGATGTATAAATATCATTAATTTCGGGACAAAGTGGACACAGTTTACAAATTGTTGACGCTCATACATATATGCATGCATCCATCGCGGATATCATCGCATAGATGCATAATACCCATTGTACTATATACAATAAGACGAGAAGAAAATAACCGGAAAATGATTAGGGAATGATGTCAGCGTCATAAACAATACGCCGCCGGTGGCGTGCGAGATGTAGACGACACACGGGCGAAATGAGAAGCATAATTATAATTTTTTACGGCGGAAAACGAATATGCAAAAATAATGTTATATAGGTAAGCACCATCATTAGGTCAATCACAGATCAAACACGCATAATATAAGTACGTGTTAGATGACTAGGGAAGTGGAAAAGTCTCATTTTCCATACATTATATATTATCATATATGTAAACGCGTTCACAGGCTGATAGATTTTTTTTTTAGTATCTCGAACAAAACTAATATACACGACTTTATTAATTATTATTTTGATCTGTCAAGATTATTATTGTTTCTAAAGTAGCGTCGAAACAAGGACACGGTTTAAATGGGAAAACAGGGGGCTTTGCAACAGTTTTTAGCATCCCTATATAGTATATAGTGTATAGGTACCTCCTATAACTACCTACTTACGTAACGATAGCATATATATTGTAAAACCAAAAAACAACAATATACGCGTAAACGAAATTATAATAATATAATATTAAGTCGCGGAACATTCGGCTGATGACGACGCGGAGGTCGTTGTACCTCGTCGACAATCGTAAAAATAATAATATTGTGTAACCGTGTGCACCACCGCTTCGGAGCTACAATACGAAAAACATGCTGTCTTCAACTCGATCGTTAAATGCGATACATTATTATTATTTATTTTAAATGACATATATTAATGCGTAAGTGACATTAAAAATGTAATTTTTATTTTTATTGCATTGCAGCACCTTTGCAGCACCTGCGTATGAGTATTCCGCTTCTGACTGCGATCCGAATAGATGGTGATGATGAGTATTGTAAAAATATATATTGACCTTTACTGTGGCGGACCCACAGCATGTACACAACGTTTTCTTGGAGTACGTTAAGAAAGCGTAACGATAGCAAAAAAAAAAAAAAAAAAACTCTGACCGACAATACTATAAAACAATAATTGAAAAGGAGTATATAATATATTATTGTTACAGTAGAACACTACGTAGTACCCCCCCCCCCCACCCAAAAAAAAAAAGAAAGTCTTCCCCCGAAGTTTCATAAATGACTACGCTACCCGATAACAGTTAACTTTAACGGCCTAAACGGTATATATAATCCTTATCTTTAAGACTGTATAACATAGAGAATATATATATATATGTATACTCTCACACAATCGGCAGTGCAGCAAATAAAAAACGATTAACTGAAATATACTTTTAAAACCTTATACGGTTCTACTGCGACAAGGCACGTATTTATAATATTGAAAAAAATAAAAAACGAGGTTGTTTTAATATATGACACGACGTTTGAGCCGTATATTATTATTATTATTATATTATTCATTTTAGCACGAGCGACACATAACTATTAAAATGCAGCGGTTCCTAAACTGTGCATTGTGGTAATGCACTATAGGGGTACCGCGAACACTTTGTAAGGGGGCACCGCGGTCTACGGCTCAAAATAAATGATTTAAAATGTAAAGAATTTTTTTCTTCAACAATTCGTTCGGTATTCTTATTTCCTGTCTTTCATCATATGGTATTCACAGCAGGAAATATATATTTGGTCCCAAAAACATCACCGCTAGAAAAAAAGTTTTGGAACCGCTGCTGCTATAAAACGTGTGCGTTGTACAGACGAATGTGCGCTTATTATACAAGGTAGGTATGGTAGGTGCACCTACGTTTAAGTGTTTATTTTTTTTTTCAACATTTTTCGAGCAGTTATATTGTAATATCATGTTTGTATGATGTATATAAAAAACATTATGGTTTTCGATAGCATGCACGTGCAATAATTATCTGCAGGTTTGGTGTACAATATAATATAATATTATGCGTTATTATTACCTATTCTTAAAATATTATCGCATGCTCTCAAATATACTGCACCACACGCATAATATTATGTACCTATATGGCTACCTATAATATATAATAGTATACTATAATACGTATGCACACTAATAATATATATAGCCATGTAGGTACTTGACGAGAGTAAAACAAAAATAATAAAATAAAGAATGCGTATACTACTCTGCAGAGTACTGCTGCACGCGGCAGGTCGAATGTTGGTATAGTAGTGAATGACTTCCGGTAATGTGGAAAACGAATACGGCAGTTATAATATTAACGGGCGGCGGGGATGGGTTGAGTGAGAAAACTTAAGAGGTTTAACCAATATAATAATATATAGGTCCACTCACTAGTGCGATCTGAGGGTCGTCGATGTCAAGTTCGTGATAGTACGACTGGTCGCTGCCCCTCCTACTGCCGTTAAAGCACATGATCCTCCGGAAAAGGTCGGACACAGCGGCGCAAAAACCACATTGTTGTTGCATCACTTCGGCGGAGTGTGATGCAGTAGGTGAGACGGACCGGAATTATTGGTGACGGCGACGGTGGAGGTGGCAAAAGTGCACAACAACAACAACAACAACAACAACAACAAAAACAACAATAACAACAACGTCAACACCACCGGCGCCGACAGCTGCAGCAGCAGAAGACGACGGCCGCCGCAGTCCAGTAGTAACAATAGTAAAAGTCGGCCGCTGTTGCCGCCGCCGCCGCCACCGCCGCCGCCGTTACCAACGACACCACCGCGCGGCAATCACTGTCCTATTGCAAAGCGTCGCAGACTCGCAGTAGACCGTCGTCGTCGCACGTGGAACAGACCGAGACGCACGTGACGGCGGAAGATGGAGACTATGATGTCGACTATGATGGCGGAAGCAGCGACAAGGTTATGCCTAGTCGCATACAACCAGCACGACGGCCGCGGTCGGGCGGTTAACCGATCGGGCAGCGAAACGGGACGGCGGCGGCGGAAATAATATCGTTATCTCGACTCTATATTATCGCATCCCGTGATGGCAGAGGCTGCGGGATAGCGGTTGTCGTTACGATCGGAGCGGGGTGCAGGAGGAATAATTACATATAATAATATGAGCAGAAAATATTTAATTACAACAGATTGATAATAGAGTATAATTTATTGTATAGGTGTACGAGAAAAAATATATATTATTATTATTATTATTACTATTATTATCTATACGCGCGCGTAACTGAGGGCGGCCGGCCGGCGAATAGAGTCACTCCGGCGACGCACGCACACACACACACACTGAGACGGCGGCGGCGCGCGCGCGATCACTCCGTCTCACTCGCTCACAAGTTCCGTCTCGCTCATTCACTCCTTCTTTCGATCTGTCGTCTCTTTCGCTCTGCCGGCGCGATGGGCACGCTCGCACGCACACGCGCCGCACGCACACGCACGGAGACGATCGGGCGGCGGCGGCGGCGGCGACTATATAGCGAGCGGTAGCGGCGAGCGAGCGGCAGAGCGGCAGCAGCCGGCGAGCACCGTAGCGGACGCGCACAAAACTCTCGCGCACACACGCACGCAGCTGTCTGGCGCACAACACCGCGCGCGTACACACACTGCCACTCCGGTTGTCGCCGTTCTCGCTCGCGCACGCTGTTCCTGGCCGGGTGGGTGTGGGCCCGCCGCCGCGTTACAGCAGCTACGACCGGCCGGCTGCGCGCTCCGATCCTTGTCGGCGACGGGGCAGGGCCGGTCGAGGGGCGCGCGCACGCTCCCGGTGGCGCCCGACGATTCCACCGCCACCTCGGCTGCAGGTGCCGGTAGCGCACGTGCGGACGTCGCCGTCGCCGTCGTCGCTGAAGGTGTGGCGGCGGAGGCGTACACGCACCGCGTTTACATTAATGAAATTATTATATTATTATAAAATTGTTATTGTTACTGATTTTTTATTGACGTCCGCCACCGCCGGTAAATGGTCAACGACAAAATATATATAGTAACACCACACGCTATTGTCAGACAATCGTAAATTTGTTATGAGAATAATAATAGTACGCAATAATATGTATGTCAAAATCGTCACGTTTTAGCGATTGGTCAGCAAGTATCTACTATTTTACTTTTGGTCGGCAGTTGTTGTTTGTTGTTTTTTGACAACCATTTCTGTGTTGGTAACGTTTTTAGAATTAAACATTTACTAAATCCTTCGAGCCTAATTTATTTGCTTAGATCTACCGAAAACGTTCTCATATAATAAAACTGCAGTAGCTACGTGCCATTATATAGCAATTCACGTATAATTCAGAATTCAATCCAATTTTAACCGCAAATTAGGTTACCCAACACCTGAGGTTCTGGAAACCTAAACCCTAAATCTATCATTGCTCTACGACCCAAGGGATGAAAAGATTAAGTATAGTATTCCGTGAGATATTTGAAATAGCACTTCCATAATTGGATTTCATTCAAAGTTATAATATGAGTTTATATTATAGAAATGTAAAATTTATGTCATTCTCATAAAACGTTTACAATAACAAGAATTATTTCCATCTTAACACGGAAATAATTAACAATGAATTATTTAACATATGTCTAGGATAAAACTGGAGAAAAAATTAAGAAAATCGATAGCTTGTATTTGAACGATTAAAATTTTAATAATTTAAATGTATATAACAATTTAAAACAAAATTAATAGCTATTAATCAGATATTATTTTCTGTTTATTCCTGTATTATGAATTAATTATTTTAAATAATTGAAAATATTGAATGTAAATACCCATTACATACATAATACATGTATAAGAAATAATGCCTAAACAAGATCAAAATGTAATTTGTCTGCCATAAGGATGAACACCTAGCTATTATCCGACTTAACATTTTAATATAACAACTTACTGAAACTATTAAACTATTAACCCTTTGAGTAGGAATTTAGGTATATAATGTTAACACCACGTCATACTGATACGCATAACATATTTACGTAAAATTTTGTTTTAAACTATAGGAACAAATCAAAACGAAACCTTTAGCATTTATTGCTGCAAGATTTTGGAGATGACATTCTGTTTCGAATAAACAACGTTTTTTTGGGTGATTTAAGTGTTTTAAGATAGGTATATACCATAAAAGAGAAGACACCGGAGAAACTAACCTATGAAACAAATTAAACTGTGGTTCGTGTTCGTGAATATAACTAACTTTTAGAGCAGTAATAGAAGGAATATTGTATGGTTTTTATCAATATATATATAAGTTTGGGCATGGAACGAATTGCAGCTAAATGTGTCAACCGTCTCTTAAACAATGAACAAAAACAAAATTGGAACAACATCGCGCAAAAGAAACTGCAGACATTGAGTATTACCTACCAAAGAGATTTTTTTGAATTATTCGTAATAACGCGTATTTAGGTGAATATAATATATTATCAATAAAGTTTTATATGACAAATCTCAGGTACATTTTTATCGCAACTCGTATATCTGTCAATTCTCGTGTATCTAAATAGTAAGAATCTAAACTTTAGACCATCCTAAAATAGTAACGTAGCGTGTTTTTCAATCGATTACGGTTACATATCTATATTATATTATGATAAGTATCTATGACTCCTTTTTCATGTGATTAATTGGTTTGAAGAACACAATATAGAAAATATACACATACAATATGCATTAAAACACGCACGTTACTATTAATAAGCGCACGTACTAAATATGCGATTAGCGAATGGACAAAACTAAAATAAAAAATTGTAAACATGTAAGTTGCATGTAGTGAATTATAATATGGACAATGTTGTAAAAGATAACATCCTATTCGACCGATAAACCACGTACAAAAATTAACGTTTCCGTAAAACTAATTTGTATTGATATTTCAAGTGGCACTTATATATATAGCAGTGTATATATTTATTGTAAGCATCGAAACAGTGAAATCAAGGAGGAGTAATTGTTTCCGAGGATTTAGAAAAACACAATTTATCTAAATTCATATTTTATGCCACATTAATTTAAAAAATATATATACATTATATATTTATAGAGTACGTCCAACCTTGAATTATTAAGAAATTCATTTTTCTTGTATACTCTAGTCAATTAATCTTATAGTGCTAATATTGTACATATTATTGTTTATGTCTTATAAAAATAAATAAAAATTTCTTATAGTTAAATAAACATTAAATTAAAATAATGAACTTATTGTAAGTACAAGATACAATCTTCATAAGCGTAACGTCTAAGAATAATTTGGGTAGAAAACATTTCATATGTTGTTTCTGCAGTTCTGCACGTATAAACTATAAAAACCTATACCTGGAAACTATATACTTATACAAACTGAGGAGGAAATCAAGTAAGATTTGTTATCAAATACGTTTTAAAAAACAAAAACTAAGATATTATATACGATAAATTACGACGAAACAAACATAAATTGTATAATGTATATAGTTATATTTATACCTTCAGTTCGTGTTTTTTTTCTCTATACTGATGAATTCAAGGTTTACGAGTTCGGTGTGGATAATATTTTAAGCAAATTCAGTTATTTCAAAAAACCATAATACATGAGAAATGTATAAAGTAAGAGAGTGAATTATAATTTCTGCACATCATACAAATGGTGCCCAATCACTCTAATGATGTCATCACAAACAATAAAGTTGTTTATCCAAAATGCAATCAGTATAATGTACTTTACTTACTAAACTTATAGGAAAGAAAGATATTATATAACATATTTGAAAATAATATCATGATATGCTGTTATTTATTTTTCGTGATTCAACAGAAACTAAAAGCAATTCTAAAAAATAATTACAAGTAGAATATAATATATAATATATAATACCCGTGATTATATGGATATATGATATTGAATTGACTATTGTCCATTCTATACACATTCATAAATTCGATATTGGAAAACGTTAAGAGAGTTATTTTTTATTAAGTAAATTCAATTTCTAAAACAATTCCTAAAAAGATTTTTATGTACCTTTTATATGTCTGTAGTTCAAATGATAAATTAATAAAAATTCTCAAATAATATGAATAATATACTACAATAAAAACCAGTTGCTTGGATTGGGCATAACCAATTTTAACCAAAATATACAACTTTTCTCGTGACTGCTAAAGCAAAATAGACCACAAGAAATATATATATATATATAGTTTAGGTATTCACTATATATATAACGTAATGTTTATCTTATTATCTACCTATTTATGAAATTTTTTTCAAGACAGTACCATGAGTTTGATTTAATATTGATTTATTGATAACCGAAAACTACTAAATATTCCAAAATACGCACAATAAATCGTTATTAATGTTATTATATTCTACTACGCAATATAATTCATGAAATACATTTGTAGATTATAAATTTCATTAAAATATTCAGCAGATTCCGATCAGCTTAGGAAAAAAGGTACCTATATCAGGTATTTACTGTTTGATATATATTATTAAGCAAATGGTTTATTTATGATAAAATATTACATGGTTGGATCGTATAATTCCCTTACCACTACATTTCCTACAGAAAAAAAAACAACGGTTATCGTCTGAATTGATAAAAATTCTATACTGCGTACCACAATAACAAAATTTTAAATAACTTAAATTGGGCTTAATTTCAATATCATAGAAAAATTATAATTATAGGAGAGGGCTATATTTTCACAGATGTTTGGAAAACTCATAAAATGGGAATTTGATAACATATTAAAATTAAATAAGATTAGGCTGCTGGTCCATATCTCTTGAAGTACCTATAGCAAGATATGTATTTATATTTCACACAAAGCACATAATAATGACGTGCGAGCATTTCTGAGCAAAAATACTTATTTGTTATTATTACATATTTATGTAATTTATATTTATAAAAAAACAATGGTATTAAACTAAAAAATAATAATCAAAATACATATTGTTTATCAAATAATTATAACAATGTCATATAGGCAATGCCCAAAGTATTAAACATATAAGCTGAAAATCATATTTTATAAAAACATATAAAATAGTTGCCCGCATATGTTATTGTTTAATAACCTGTTTAATTTATAGTTCGTATTTACGTCCCTTTAATTAAGTATATAATTATTTAATATGAAAGGACTTTGAAATTTAATCTTATACCTACATATTGTGAAAAAAATTACGATACTTTCAGCTGCCTTTTGTTAAGATATAGATTACTAATAGCAACCGTTTGAGTAGGTATGAAACATGATACTATCAACAATTTATCATGTCACTAGATCACCACACATTGAGAAAATCAGTTGAAATTGGAGAACCTGTCATTATTAGGTACGAACAAATTGATATTTTCATTGGAGAACTAGGTCACGCAATAAATACGTTTATACATCAATCATGCAAAACATAAAACATAATCAGAACCTTTACAAAGTTCAAAAATTTAATGCGAAATTAATTTAAGCTAAAAGTTGCAATTTAATTATTTCAAGCCAATAGCAGGTAAAACATAGACATTTATTTATTTATTATTACTCTCTTTTATTAGTTAATTATTAATTATATTTTCATTTATTTAAAGATACTAAAATGTTTGGTCTCTCGAAATTTTAAAAAACGTATTTTAAACAAAATTTTGTGAGCCTAAAAATATCAATATCGTTCCTTTTTTAATATTTTTAACGGATATCACACTTCAAAATATTATCAGTTCAGAGTTTCGGAGACTCCTCATATAAATTATTACTGCTTAAATTTTTAAAATGTAATTTTAATTAAGTACCTATTAAACAAGTTAAAGGTCAACCGTAGATATGTATACATTTTAAATTTACCAATAAGATACCGCATAAGTACAACTATTTTTGTACTTTACTATTCACCCCAAATAGGTTAATATATTCATTATTCGTTTCATAGTAACAAAGGTATAAACACACAAATTGATGTCATTATTTAGAAACATGGTAAATAATATATATATATATATATATATATATTTTTTTTTATGACAAATGCGTATGTTTTGTCTATAATTTATATGAATATTTTATTCTATTTGAAATATATTGTACAAAATATGATACAATGATATTATAGTAAATGTAAGTTGTGTTTTCTTGGCAATACCATTTACTAAATACGTTACTGACAAATTGTATTACAAGTATATACCTAATATATAACTATTATTATACTAATTATATTACAATACGTTATGCACCTAGCAAGTAAATTATTATAGTCATTATTATGCAGAATCATAAACCTTATCCAGTAATTTACATAATGTATAATATAACATACAAGTATGAACCATTATTACTAAACAATGTAATATAAATTTTACAACACATTAGAGTATAATTATGGGTCTCCGACCTACGATCAGTAAAATTTTTCAAATCAGCCGACTAAAAACAATAACTGATATTTAGAAAACATAAAACCTATGTAATTTTTTAGTTTTGAATTCATTAATTTTTTCACTAAATCGAAAATAATAAAATAATTTTTTAATTAATTTAATACATTAAACTTAAAATAGCAAAATAATTCTTAAATTTCTTAAACGGCATTACCTTTTTACCTAATCTAAGCCAATTTTAGCCCGCGATATCAAAACGTATTTCAGATTCAGACCCTCACAAAAAATTGTATACCTTACCTATATATAAAATTATAGACCTAGACACTTGTTGATTTATTGATTGGAATAAGATACTACTGTAACAGATCCTTGATTTATAGTTGAAAATTGCAAATTTAATCAACTAAGAAATATAATATTTAGGTAATATTCGGTAAGAATTTATAATCAATACACTTACTACTCAATACTCAATACTAATGTACCAATATCAATAATAACAAAATACACAAAACATATAAGTAATGATCGATATTTTTTAAACAAAATTTACAAACATGAAAAGTCTATGATTATAACAAAAATATATGAATGTAGGTACAATTTAAATAAAATATAAAGAAACCGCCATTACATCACTATATAAACATAAAATAACGTAAAAAACTAATTAGTTATAACATAGAGTGTGATATATTTTTTGTTAAAGGTACTTATGAAGAACAATATATCTACATATGAATTGAACTATGATATTTGTATTATACTTCGGCAGATTATTAATCTGTAAAATGTGTGGTGTATCTATGCCCTAGAAATATTACGTTTAACACAAACAGCGCCAACTATAATATTACAATTTGATTAAGCTATATATTATAGCCTAACATAATACATAAAGTAATAAAACATGAATTAATGTATAAACGGTGTTAATCCATTATTAAAGTAACATTAAAAGACTAATAATTTATTGAACAAAACTAAAACTATGGTAAATTTATTTGTACCGCAATTACTAACGCACATATACCTGCCTGGTCGTAACTCATAAACGTTAAATATAAATGTCCTGACACTGCGAATATCATCAATATTTAAAGTATGTAGGTATATATTTAAAGAAGAGCTATATATATATTGAAGTACATGTTATTTTAATGTAGTGCATTATGTGTACCCTTATAATATACACCCATGAAGTATTTATATATTTATACGTATATACATACCATGTAAAATATCAAAAACATTTTCTAGAAAACGTACCAATATCTAATACAAAAATCGCTTTTTAGAGTGTTATAAATAAATACGTAATATATAATTTAAAATATTTCTTTCTATAAAGTGTAAAACATTTCAATATTTACAACGGTGCCGGAATAAGCGTAGGTACTTATCTTTTAAAATAAACGACTAAATTAGATGCCATTTATCTGAGCTTGTTGACACTATTTCCATAAAAAATAATACCGCCGGTAATTTAAATAAATGCATACTGTGTATCAATTTCAATATCATATCATCGGTATATAGATAAACAACATATAACATTTAACCATGATATTGCTCATAAAATGTTGATAAATACACTAAAATACTGTATCTAATGAAACATATATTAGGTAAAATGAAAATTAAAAACACTAAATAGGGTGTGGCAAAAAGGTTCTTCACACATTATGATACAACTAATAGCATTAACGTTGACTTATTTTGATGATGAACGAAAAGATAATTGTCACTTAAGTACTGATAATATCAAAATATTTAAAATCTCCTGTTTGTAATAAAACATACGCTTAAATGTGGAAATTGCACAGAAAATTTATAAAATATGATTAGGTATTCCAAAAATACGGTTGAGCTGCATTTTGGAAATTGGTTGATAGCTTGGAATAGCTTTGAAGTTTTAAGAACTGTGTACCAATTCGTACATTTTAAAATTAAAATCAAATATTAAATTAAATTATTTATTTAAAAACAGTTAAATTATTAACTGTAGATAAAGACAGATTTCAAATACCAACCAGGAAGATACTACATATAAAATATAATATATATGAAGACATACTATTTAAAACTTAAATTTATGACATATTTTTTAAATTAAATATATTTCATAAATTATTTTTTTTTTTACAAAAAATTTTAAAAAAAAATTGTACATTTAATTAAAGTCAAATTACTTTATGTGCACTTAGAAAAAATAGTTTTTAATCACATTATAGCAATTAAATGCATTTTATCACAATTAGATATATATTTATTATATTATGTTTATAATAGAGAACGTTTCTCTTTTATGAATTTGAACCATTAACTCTTCGATAAAATAATAACTTTACACACAAGTACCTTTTTCAAACTAATTTAACACACATATTATTCAACCATTGTATATATTATATTGTACATGTCATACTAAAATAATATACTACTATAATATATAATGACAGTGGACATCCTAATATTTGAACAGTTTGATTTACATTTATAATTTAAAAAATGTATTAAGTTTAGGATAATTGTTAATTGTTTGACAGTTCGGTAGAAATGAATGTTTAAAAAGGTCACACATAACCATAAACTAGCAATGACTTCCATTGAAATAGGTGTACGCTACAGCCAATCCAATTTGTTCGGTGAATTCGAGCAATACTTTTTATGTGTTGGTTTAGTTTGATATACTGAAATTACAATTTTATTAGGTCATTGAGTAATCTCCCTAAAAAATCGATAACGTTATTGTTAAAGCAATCGTCGTCCCGAGGGGATATTCCGAGTTAACGTCACTCTATTAACGAGCGTTCCTCTTGACACTCTTTATCTTGCATAAATGCATAATCGCTGGAAAAATAAATCTCTCAAACAATTTCTAATATTCGTACCGATAGGACTCTAGAGACCAACGAAATATGAGTTGAAGCACGCGTATATATTTCAGGAAATCAAAATATTTTCTCGGGAAATGCGTGACAATAATACATTTTGTTTGAGCTTTTATACGTTTAAATTAAACTTTTATGCAAGTCCACTACCATTAAAAATAAATGAAATGCATAACTACCTATATAAACTATTAACAATTAACAATGAAACAAAATTAATTTTTTAATTAAAAAGTAAAGCCTTGAACCAATATAAGTAGTTGTTTTGTCATCCAAAATCGCAATTTGTGATGTAAAAGAGGTCAACATATTATTATATGGCAGAAATCCGGGATTTTTATTTTAAATCCATTACAAGATAAATAATAATTAAAAAAAAAAACAATAAGTAGGCCATTGTCTGTTATTAATGAAGACGGTCAGAAAATAAAAAAATTAATAAAATGGAGGATAATCACACTAAACAACATTGTTATTCGAAAGCGGCGGTCCGAGAAGCATGTTGAAATAGACAATCAGGAAATCCCTACAAAATCCGCTATAAATTTGGCGTTCATCCATTCTAGCTCCACGAGTATCCCGTTGGAGGGCTATCGTCAACGATCCCGTACAAATAAATAATATACATTATTCGGACGATAATTGCGAAACTTTTTAATTTCCAAATGCATACTCTCTTATGAGGTTTAAAAAAACATCTACTTGGGAGTAGTCCAAATCGCCCCGGGATGATGAATAATAACAGCAGAAACGCGAAAAGTGGCCACAACGACAACAGATACACAATATACTAGTATACTGCCTACATTCCCAACTGTAAACACTTTGCTCATAGAGACTGCATGGACTGCGTAAACACCGTATAATACGCGTATGTGGGATTATTATTCCCCGGCGACGGTATAATGCAAAATCTCATTACACGCTAAGACAGCGATATAAATATACGAGTACTATCAACGTCATGGAATATTTTCCGAGTTCTCATCGTTTCTGGAGGCAGTGAAGCAAACGCGATAGCTTGAATGTATATTATATATACCTATATATATATATATATATATATATATATATATATATATATATATATAGGTCTTTCGTCGGTGTGTATGTGTGTGCTGTGCACAGATTATTTGTGCATGCGGTGTTAATTTTTACGACATTATGGTAGCGTGGTAATAAATTTATAATAGATTTTAATCAATTTCCCACGGATTAAAATAATATAATTGCCAAGGCTATATTGTGCAGCCGTCTGTCCTAAAATAGGAAATCCAATTCAAAGATTCAATCCAATGCATAGATATCTCGTATAATATAAAAACGAGTTAAATATATCAACGTTTCGAGGGAGATAAATGCAACACGTCTCTCTGTTGTAGTATTTTCACTTATATAATATTATATATTAAAATATATAACTTTTGAACCAAACGAGAATAAAATTAGTTTTGCCGTGGGAATTATTGAACACATACTTTAGATAGTAAGTATTTAACAAATTAAACAAATTACACCCTAAAAAAAACCATTTATCATTGGGATGAAACTCGACTTAATTTTTCAGTCCAAATTTTAATTGCTGAATAATATATGTATATGTTATATATGCAGCATATTTAGAAAAATACGAAACTCTAAAACAGTTAGTAGGAGAAAAAACTTTTTTCTTTCAATCAAGTTTTTTGGACCCAAAATTTATTAATTATTCTAATTAAACAATTTTATGATATTTTACTGCTGATTTTGTAAAGCTTCTTTAATGGTCTTAGCGTCTGTTTCATCTGAAATTTCCATTTAAAATATAAATTATACGGAGATACGCTTTTCAACCATAATTTAAGAGACGATACTCCCGTTTATCAATAATATTATAATTTTTCGGAGTTGGATTATTTCGTCTAGATAACATATTATATTTCATTGTACTGCCATTTTCATATACTGATGACAATGATATCGGGCAGTTTATATATATATATATATATATAAGTTTTTCAGTGAGAACTTAATAAGTTAATGCCACATTCCATCAAAACACACATGTAATAAAATGTTTGGATTTACAATTTTTGCATTTCCAAAATGACTGTCGATCAAATTATTCATAATTTAAATCTATAATCTTAATATAATCTCATGAAAAGAGGTATACAAACAATAATCATATATATTCATATAATGTGAAAAAAATGAATCAATACTACGTAGTTCGTACAGCAATGAAAAACAAAAATAGTAATAAAAAAAATAAATTGCTTATACCAACTGTTTTTTATTTTCAGTTCACTCACAAAAAAATAATAATAATAATAAGCTGAATGGTAAAAGATGAAAAGAAGAATCAATACTTTTAATATTATTCAGACAAATGTATACCTACTTAACAAGATATATCTTCTGATAAACTTAAAACAAACTATAAAATTATTTTTCATCCGAAGTATAAAATCAATTATTTAAACTAAAATGAAAGTGAAAAGAAAACGAAATATAATAGCTGCAGGTACGCACAACATCTAACACACAGACAACATCATACAAAGAAAAATATGTACAGCGATTATTTCAAAATACGTAACTTTTTATACCGACTTCAAATTGTATCATTGCATTTATACCTGTGTGGGTACTGCTATTTTCATAATATTATAACATTAATTTATTTATAATATAGGTGGCATACAACCGAAATCGAGTTTAAAGCACCTAAATAAGATAACGAGAACCATTTTGGAAAACTATAATAATTTGAAATAAACTTACTAGACTATAATATATTTAAACCCGAAACTATAGATAATATACTTATTGTTGATAGATATTAATGATATTATAAATAATTATAAAACCAAAGAGGATAAATAAATGATTTAATGTTTGATTATAGGATATACTTAATGTGCACCAATTTGGTGTCACCAAATATTTATACATGGTTATGTATATTTAAATATACATATACATAACCATACATGGGCAAGAAAATAAATTAGATTGCTTAAAATATATTCCCCACATTAAATGACATATTATGCACATTGCACGGACATTAAACATAGAATTTCTGTAAATGGAGCACCATAATAATTTATGGAACGGCACGTGCAGAAGCCAATGGAGCGTAGAAAGTAAAAGACGATTTGCCAGACCAAAGGTAAAGTAAAATGACCGTTAAAAATCGTTTTTGAAAAACCATTGAAAAAATTAACTACCTATACAGTACGCATAATGGAGACATTTAAATGTCAGATTCGTTTTCAAACGAGAATAAGGGTTATAGTTTTAACACGTTTAACTTTAGGTATGTATATATATAACCTAACGTAACCTAACCTATATATATATATGTATATATATATTAATATATCGTTACGATGAGGGTATAAGCTGGTTGTGAAGACAGTTTAAGACAAGAGCAGCTTCATAAAGATGATTGAGGGGGAGACTAAGTCATAACTTTCAGAAAACTTTCGATACTATATAATTTGTGTAATTTTGTTAGTAGAAATAAACAGCTATTTTTTGAAATACGGGCTTGGAAGGTGGCCACATGGTCCCTAAGACCCCGCTTGGAGCGCCAATGAGAATAAGCCGATAAGATGACGAGCATCTGCGAGGAGACATGAGACCCCACGTGCTATAGCAGCGCACTGAAGTGCACTTACACACGAAATGAGTCATATTATAATAGTGCAGTTTCACGCAGTAAAATAACATGTGTTAAAAAATATTTCCATATCTACGCGTGCAGTGTACGGCACAATACGCGGTCGATCGTGCAATATAATTTACTATGCCTAGGTCAAAATACATATAAATAGATTTTCAGTTAAATTAATATAATATAGTATTTATAGTGCTATTAGGTAATATACTGACCTGTGCGGGAACGGTAATTACCCATTGCGGGTGCCGGCCGATCCCGGTGGCGGCAAGACACGTGGCGAACGGAAACATCGGCCAGGCTGCAGTGGCGGCGGCGGCGGCGGCGGCGGCGGTGACTTTGGCGATAACGCCGACTGATACGGTCGGCGTGTGAACGCGGTGTGTGTTGGTTTGTAATAGTGTGCGTCTCGTGTATGCGTTTGTTTGCGTACAAGTGATCGTATATACGTACTTGCCCGCCGCGCGTGTGTAGATTTAAAACGCACCCCGACGGGGGTTTTCTTATTATGTTTGCGGGAGGAGAAGGAGCGGGTGGGTCGAGCGGTGGTAACCGATCGCATGCGCTTCTAAATAGGTCGCCGAACATGACTTTTCCCCGTCCACACGGTCGCCACCGAAACCACCACCACCACCACCTGCACTGTTGTATACGTGTACGCGCATATCATATACTACACAACTAACCCACTAAACGCACTAATACGGCCCACCCGCGTAAATTACAATATTATTGGCAGTCAAGTACTCGAACAAGTGTACAACAGTTTTATCGTCTACCGTCTGCGTCGTTTATATTATGCGCATATGACGGGTCGACCGAATATCCCGACAGTAAAATTATATTATATAACTCGTCGCCGTGAGGAGACCGCGAATGTTATATCACATCAGGCACAATGTAAACATTACCCATCCACATTATGTGCCTAAAATATGATGATCGCGGGCCTAGTCCGTAAAGTAACATGGAACGAAATCGAATGCCGATCGCTGCAACATTATTATAACGACATCGGTGTGTAATACATTATTTTATGGTGTAGGTACACACACACGCACGGCGCGGGTGACCCAGTTCATCGCCGCCGCCGTCGGGTCGCGGACCTCTTACACCCCCGTCGGCGAGCTTTGCGCGGAGTGAGGTTAATGCACTGTTGGCGTACCGCCGCCGCCGCCGCCGCCACATGCAGCCGCTCCGCCAACGCATTATCGATTCCACCGGAGCACATACCCTCCGCGCAGACACCCCATCGCATCACAGTACGGGCGCCCACCCACGGTCCCTCGCCGCCACGTCCGGGTCACGTATACACGCCACTCGCGAGCGCGCCACCGCCTTCCACGACCCCACCCTTCTCTCCCCTCCCCTCACCACCTCGCCCAAGAGCGAAACTCGACGAACACACCGGAACCCACACGCTAACGATTCTCTCCGACCTCCTCAACACCCCGCGCGACGAGAACATACGGGAAATGGGCACGCGAGACGGTCTGACGTAATTCACATCGAGACAACCGCCGCCGCCACGATCGTCGTTTGTAGGGTGTTTGCGATGATCAGAAGAGCGCACCGTCGTCGTCGCGTAGAATGTGTGCGGGTGGATGGTCGCGGGCTGTCACGTGTTCTACGCGAAACCGTACACGTGAGTATGTGCAGGACGACCGCGCGCGCTCACGCCGACCCCTGCGATATGCACGCACGGTGCCCGATGAGTCGGAATTCGCGCGCGCACAATATGCGTGTACCGCGTGTGCATTTCGCGACGATGGTTCGACGAGTGTGTGGACCGTATATAGGTACTCCGCCCCGATCACAATAATATAGAAAATTCATCGTTGGGCAGTGTAGCCCTATAGACTCGGACGGTATAATAAATAATGCTGTTATACACATCATCTAAGGATTTAGTATAATATCTTCACGAGCAAATATTTTTTACCGTTAAGGTATCCCTTACGTATAGTTACGTTCAACCTGTTCCATAGCCTGCTCAATAAATTTTAAAAAAAAAAACCAATTGACGATGGTATATGTGGTTCCAGAGCCAACAATACCCATTTAAACTTGTGTATAATAATCGTAAATAATGACATTTTTCAAACGGGCTTTCTGGCTAGTGGTAACTAAATTAAAGAATAATAAGAAACTATTTCTTCTTCCGCGTAACAAATGGCTACCAGAAATAAACAAAAACATTAATTTCGTATTTTAAAGACGATTAATCGTGGGAAAAAAGATGAGACCAAGACATTACCTGAGTCCCAACAAATCGATATAATATAATTTTTATTGTAATCGGTCTAGTGTAGTTTCAAAAATTCAATTCCACGTCTTTATGTATAGATCCAGTTTGAAAATTTCGGGCGCACCCCTTCCCACCTAGCGTAGGATAATTGTCTTACAAATTTATGAAACATGTACTTAAAAATGTCTTTCAAAACGTTACCAAAGGTTTTAACGGTTAGGCTTTATATTTACAGTTTTAATGCTGACTTCACGTAGGTATATATTATGTTTTATGTACAAATTACCTAAATGCCGTAATAATCGCGATTACCAGACAGTTCATTTTCATCGGTTCACTGAAACGAATACTATAAGATTTTTTGAAATGCATATTACATCACATAATATAATATATTATGTACTCGCTTCGTTTCCTCAAACATGTAACGCAACACTCAACCGGACGAGGAGAGCAAAATATATAATATTATAACGGCCAATGTTGTTCAAAGACTATTCGCCAGTCTCCGTCCGTGGGTTCAAATCTTATACGTCGTCGCAAGCGTATTCTTTTTAAATTTTTTTCTCTGAATAGATTTCCCCGACGAACAGGACCGAATACATACAACACATTACACGCCATACATGAACACGGTGATTATGCCAGCTTTATTCGTAACACATAATCTACATATACCTACAGATATGTAATATATAGGGAAAAACGAGCAATCTTTTGTGAAGGGAGTTACATATACGAACTTAATAGTTAAAGCTCATATCAAAATACGTACCAATTCATATATCACCATATAATACTAATTCGGTATAATATTTAACTATCTATCAATTTTATAGTCATATTGAGGCATGACGTCGATAAATATGACTTCAGAGATTCCGGGGTTCACCGCATAACAAAATCGATCGACCCGTCATCAAATGAATCACACGGATTACTCGACGTATTTAATGGATTATGCCAGTATAAACGTTAAACGAATAAAATTAAACGTCGTCTCCAAACTTCAACTATACATTTTAACAACGTTCAACATTTATAAACTTTGAACCCAACACACCGCAATGATTGCACAAAACTTGATCTCGTTGTTTAACAGCAAAGATAAAATAATAAGTCTTTTTTTTTCTACTCAATAAAATACCAACTAATAATACGATATAATATTATCGGTTTTTGAAGTTAATGAACATACATAAATCAATAACTACAGAATTAAAAATATGAATGTTTAAGTCATTTTCCCGATAAAATAATTGAATGAATATTTAAATATTTAATATATTCAAATTGGCCACTCTGCCATCTCAATTTTTCAAATCAATATTAATCGTACACGCATATTATACAGCTGCATACCTATCTATACATATTTAGAATCCCATAACACTTTTTACTGTTATGCTATATTTTATAATTATTTTATATTCTGATAATAGTAACAAACTGCAATGCAAATAAAATTGTGTGATTGTTTTAATTTAATAATTCATTTTATGTTTGAAAATAAAAGTTAAATCCTTAATAATTAAATATTAAGAAAAAATATTTGAAATATCACTTAATTTAAAAAACGATGTAATTTAAAAAGTCCAATTAAATATTATTTAAAATGTATCTTTGTATTTTAATTACAATTCGACAATTATTTAGCATAAGTAATACATGTCTGCAATATGATTTAAAAACTTGAAAATTCTAAATTAATATTTTTATTATTTATTTCAAAAATACCATTTAAATCATGTTTAGTAAAATATTATTAATTAATAATAAAAAAAAAGCAAAGTGATAGTTTTACTTGGCAATAGTTTATTGATTTTTGGCTCACTGTCAATTTTTTAATTATTATGGTTGGTAAAATTTAAATATTGAGTTTTTATAGTATTTTGATGAATATCAAAAAATATTAAATATAGCACATATTTATTTACACTATATTTCGCTTAGCACATGTTTATTAAGTAGGAAAAACCATTTTATACGCCTAGATTTTGTTATTGAACTGTAAAATGTAAAATCTATATTAAACAGATATAAAGATAAAAGTTATATGTATAGCAAATAATGTATTAAGTACTTTATTAAATTTGTGTATGAATTTAAATGATTTTTCTCAATCAAAATGTGAATTTACCATACTGCTAATGAAATATTATATTACTGCACTATTAAAACTAAAGTAAATGTACAAAATCTTATATATTAGACTCGATATTCTGCAAACAGCAATTGCTAAACATTTAACGTAGAAAATATTCATGTGTTCTTAAAAACCAACCATAACCTCCCTACAATATGCTAATGGTCATAATTGACGATGCTTAAATACAATGAAAAATAAAATAATAAAATAAAAACACTTGATATTACAACAAGGTTCAAGTTTCTATTAACAATCTAAAAATCACAAACCATGTAGATATAGATAGTAAATTAGTTTGACTTTTAGTAACTTTTTGAATACTAATAAAAAACATTCTGTTTGTATTTTTAAATTAGGAAATATTTTAAGAAAATCAAATTAAATCCAAAACATTATACGATAAAAAAATAGCTATTAGTATTGGATTGATTTAGTGTAACTACTGGTATACAACGATACAATTCTATCGATTTAATCATATCACCACTCACCAGTCATATGATATAAAATATACTTATTTGTTTTAAATGAAGTTGATATTTTATGTTATACATTTAATTCAATTTCAAAATGAATGAAATAGGTATAGTGGCATTAATTAATTGTAAGTAAAATACCCGAAATGGAATAAGCTAATGAACTGCATACGTATAAAGCATTATTAAGTATAATATCAAACTGCTGAGTTTTACTAGTTACTATGTTTGCCGTTTTCCAATAAACCTAAAACAGAAAAATGGAAAAATAAATTCACCGTATTATATATTTTAAAGTTGAAACTATACTGCATTGCTATTATTATATGAAACTAGACGAATAACTATATCCTTTAAGAGCATTTTAAACTTTTAATTTGAATAATATTTTTATAGCGTTAATAAGTAATATATTTATTTTATAAAATAAAGTCATCATACAATTAGTCCTAAAATTATCAAATAGAAAATTAACCAACAATTATTGACTCATATTTTATTAAATATTAAGTTGACAAATATTTTCCTCATTATACATAAAGAAATAATAAGTAATAATACTTTAATACCAGCTACGAAAATTAAATATTTATGAATAAATTGTTATGTACAATAACTAACAATAACATAAAAACTATGAATCAAAATATTTTAGCATGGGAAGGTTGTAAATTACAAAGGATAAATCATATTATTAATCACATTGACGATTAATAAAATTATCATATCACCTAAATAAATATATAATTACTTGTGTAAAGTTAATTATTATTTATGGTATTAAATTTGATAGTTGAACTATTTTTGTGCGCAATAGTACCTATATACTATCATATTATGGTGATAATAACTATACATTTTACATATTACAAAGAATAATTATGAAGTAACCCTAAAAGTTAAAATATCACTAAATTAAATTCCTCATTTCAATTCTCGTTTCCAATAAAAACAAAATATATATAATATTATTATATAGTTTTGTATAACAAGAAATGTTTGAATAGACCTCTTGAAATATAAGATGAACCTTGAGTGTTTTGAATGTTGTTTTTCATTAGGGTCGACTTATTTGGGCCGCTGTTATTATCAATTCCAGTAAAAAGTATCCCATAATAAAATCTCCTAAATTCTCAATCCCCCTGTAATTTTCTATTTGATTTAGTTTACGAACAATGTATATCATTCTTGGCCTCTTATTCTAAATTAATAAAATGTCCTTTATTTTATTGTTGTTTTTATCAATTATGCTACTATATTTGTAATTATTTTAGGTATTTATTTATATTTTTTTAATTAATGTTATTTCATTATGTTATTTTACTAACGCTATCAATATAACGCATGTGCTGCAATATAAACTTTTTGAATTAAAGCACTTAAAAATTTTTTACAGTGTTCAATACTTGTATTGATTTCATTGAAGGAGATACGCATATAGGTAAACAGAGGCAAACATACTGAGTATTAGTAGGTAATATTATATCTGAATAATAATTATCCATTACATTTGCTTCGAGGTTATGCACAGTTCTTATATGTTTGGTATACAATGCACACTGTTAAGCCAAGGCTGGCAATTGTTTATCAAATATACGTTCAATATTAATAAAATATGAAACTGTACTGAGTAATACAAAGACTATAACATGTACACTATAATATTAGAATGAGAAACAGCGTATGCGGATAAGCAAACAAAAAAGGGAGACTTCCAAGGCGGAAAGGAGTACAGTAATATTTATAAAGTATAAAATCTCATATGCATATAAATATATAGAAACCCGAAACCAGTTCACTTAAGTGAAAACAAGTTAATATATGATCATATTTTAATAAGCATTTAGTAATTGTATAAAAGTTAGAACGGATTTATGAAAAACTGTATGAAAACCACCACTATATATACCGGTATTGGAAATAATTTATTTACTGTTCGGTATTATATAGGTCTTTGTAAGCGCAAATATATACTATAATTAAACTTGTACAATATTAATTAACTTCATGGTAGGTAGAATAATTCTACGCAGTGATATCCTTTTAAAATAAAACGAATTAGTACCAATTTTTATTCTCCATTATACTTACATAGGTAATCTAAATTAGTTTTTTTAATGGATAAATATAAAATGTTATGAACAAAGGATATAAGATTATCAAATATATAATTATTTTCATAATTAATATGATACTAACATTAGAACTAGAGCTGTATACATTATCATGAACATTTTGAAAACTATTTTATTTTATTTAAATATTGTAATTATTTAATTTTTTATTGTTATAAACCATTAATTTATTAAAAATAAAGCACTTGCCGGCAATATATGAAATACCTATATTTAAATTTATATATTATCACAGATTTTGTTATTTATACTAAATATATGTAATATTACACAATTTTTAATGCTATTATTATCATATACTTCGAAGTTGGAAACATATGACTACGGCCTACGCCTAACTCTTCCGGTATTTATGTCCTAACTCCTGTACAAAATAAAACAATTTGAAAAATTTGAAAAATTTGAAAAAATGTTCAATGTTAAAAATGTTCAATATTCCTTGCTACAGCAGTTGTGTAGGTAAACATGTCATTAAATGATGCAATTTTTAACATTGAATTCCAGATAAAATAAAATGTTTTTTATTCAATAAAAAATACTAATATTACGATTTGTGTTTCAGCACATTCAGCAAATAATAAATAGATTATTGTTTAATATTCACAATACAAATATACAAATTAACATCTTTTAGCATTCAGTTGGAGCAATAAATATTAAATGTGTTGATTTTGGAATGAAGTGTGTGCATTTTTTTTAATTACCATTATATTTATGTGAGTGTCTATGTACACACAACATGATAAGTAATGTATATAATACTTCGATTTTCAATTTGAATATTTTTCCGATGGAGAAGAGAATATAGTAAATGCATTCAAGAACTTAACTTTTAAAATTCTCTGTAGTTTTCAAAATCGTCGCGAAAAAACATTAAAATAAAGGAAAAACTAGAATTTTTATGTAAAATCAATTTAGGATATTATTTTGACTTTAACAAAAAAAAAATTACCATAATACATGAAATTCTTATTCTGTGAAATATATATATTTATTTATTTTTTTTTTTTTTTGAAAGGTAGGTAAGATGTATTATGTATAGGCAGTGTATTTCATAAAATTCATGATATTGGGTACGAACATAATATCAACTATTAACGGATTTGTATATGATATAGTCTGTTTCGTGGGTAATTTGTTAACTGATGCGATTTTAAAGTTAATGTATAGTTTATAGAGTTAGATACTCACAAAGGAGAATTCATGATTATTAACATATCAATATATATATAGAGAGAGAGATTGATTAGAAATCTCGTATAGTACGAACTTAGGATGCCTTTGCACAGCCCTAAATTTTGATCGCATATGAGGAATTTGAACATAGAGTAAATTAGATGTTGAGAATAACTGTTTTTAATTTCATGTGATCTTATCAAGTCAGTCTTTTATGAATCGTAATTATAGCCGAGTTATTTTGAAGAGATTGAGATTATTTGGAATTAATACAAATTAGAAAAATAGGATTGGATATTTTTAATTTAAATGGTACATATAAAAGTGTATATTATAAAGTTTAAAGTATATTAAAAACAGTAACCTAAAAAATGTTTACACTTAAGTCTTTTCATATGAGAACGTACAATATCCTATTTCTGACATATTATGATTATCACATTACTTTAAATCTATAGGAAATTATAAGTTCTTAACTTATATAATATAATTACATACCTATTGTAAATGTTATAATATTCAAATTTAAAAATCAATTCTTTAAAAGAAAACTTAGAGTTTAAACTTTAAATAATTAAATATTCTCCTTCTTTTTGAAAAGTATATAACAGAATATTAATCATAAAACCTTCCATTAGAAGTTTTGAAAAAACAAATAATGTATTATATTTTTTAAACCTTAAAAATGTATTAGAAGAAAGTATGTAGGTATATCTATTTGTTACTATTAATACCAAAAGCCTCAATTTTTAAAGAAGGAATTAAATATAATATGTACAAGGTGTAACAGATTTTTTTTTTTTTTATTAAGAACTTTCAGTATAACTAGGTATTATAGTTCAACAATTACAATATTGATAGAAACAGTGATACAATATACAATATGTAGGTGTAACAGATAAAACTGACTTTTGGAATACCTAACTTTTGTTCAAATTTATATTTTTACTTATTTATTTATTTATTTTTTATATTATTATATTAATATTAATTGACCGTAACGCTACATGTATAATACATTTTTTTTTATGTTTATTTTTAAGTACCTAAAATAAAAAATTTAGAAATTCAAAATAGCCAATTTATGAATCTGATTATAAGCACAGTTTTGATGGTAAAAAGATTTATTTAAGTCAAGTATAGTTAAATGTTTAGGACTTTTTTTTGTTAAATTAATTTGAATTTGGAATGTAATAACTTTTTAAAAAATATGATTTTTAAGAATTTGCTGACGTGTATATTTTAGATTCTGAGCGGAGTGATAATTCATTCATCTGATTTGTGTTTGTCATCACGTTTTGGGGCAGTAAAAGTGCTTCGATTTTTGACTTCAGTTCCTCATTCAAACAGAAAGTGAAAATTATTTTAAGCTAGAAATTCATAAAAAATGTTCTTTGTAAATCTAAGATTTAAAAATTTAATACAAAATTCCTTACAAGTATTTCAATCTTTATCACAAATAAAAAACACCGTAAATTCAAATTAAATTTTTATGAGCATTTGAAATTTAAATTTTTACAACATTGGATTTTCACTTTTAGCGATTTCCTTATTTTGGTGTAACTCTAAAACAAATGACCGCAGATACTTTAAATTTTGACTGAATTTTTACATAGGCATTTTTATATTACATACAATTGTTTTGAGCTGACATTTTAATTTTCCAACTTTTTTAGTTTTTTTTTCTATAAATATCGATAAAAATTTATTTGTTCGGTAGAAAAGATCGAAAATTTAATACAAGGCTTCTAACACATTTTTACAATATAATAGCAGATGAAAAATAAAATAAAAATATAGTCACAATTTATATTTACAAGCATTCAAATTTTGAATTTTGACAACATACGTAAAAATCATGAAAATTCGTAAATTATTTTAATCTAGAAATTCATTAACAGTTTTCATTTTATTTCTAAGATTTGAAAATTTAATGCATGGCTCCTATCATATTTTTACAATAGCAATTGAAAAATAAAAGAAATGCGTAGTCTTAATTTTTTTTTACAAGCATTCAAAGTTTGAATTTTGACAACATATTATGTAAAAATCACGAAAATCAGGAATATTCGCAAATTATTTTAAACTAGAAATTCATAGACAATTTTCTTTTTAAATCTAAGATTTGAAAATGTTTAATAATCTATAATATATCTTAGACAGATAAACCGTCTTCGCTCAGAATCGTTTTTCGTATACAATGATATAATATCATAGGATTCAAATTTAATTCCATCCATTACAGTAACCCACTTGTAACCTACTGTACAGCAGAGCGACATCCACGACTTACCCACCTTTTCAAAATTATTATTACTCATCATATATATTATATAATATTAACAATTTTTGTCATACGTTAAATTAGCATCTATTTTTTTGGTCAGGTCTTTCTGTTACACCCTGTATCACTGTATATAATACTATCAACACGTGAAATACACGAGTTGAATTTTATAATATATAGATATATTCATAAAAAAAATAACTGTTAATACATAGCAAAACGGTGTTTTTGCGAAATTATTGAGTTAATCCGGATTAAAATGCAATAAAATCAACGTACAAAAGATTTAAAAATATATAAATAGCCCAACTAGTATAATATTGCAGTATATCTAGATGTAATATTAGGTAGCTACTAGTTTGACTACTCGCATACATCAAACCCAGCATATTGTACAATCCTATACAAATATGAAAAAGTCTTAAGTATTAATAAATTTACAATCATGAACATGAAATATATATTATGTATATTGTATAGGTATTAAAAATTTTATAAAACAATTAAAAACTTAATCAAGCGAAATAACTACCAATACCCTTTAAACTTTTAAAGCAAAGTTTTATTTTACTTGCACAGTTTTCATAGAGGTGGAATATTAATGTCATCATTATTACCTTAACTGCAGAGTTATTTCGATATTTCGACAGCTTAAATGACAGTTAACAAACATAAACTTTTACAGTCTTATAAAAATACTATTATGAAGTAAGTAAACCTTTTTTTACGTAGATATTCAATGTAACGGTAATACTGATATGATGAAAAGACGCGGTGAAACGTTATTTACGGTTGACAACTATAAATTAAATAGATACCTACATTTCATGATATCTCATTAACTTTGGTTAAGTACTTAAAATATATTGGACTTTTAGAAATCATTTTTTTATTTATTAATATATTATATCAAAAGACACTATTTTCTGTGTTCAGTTTTTGGAAATGTAATTTGACCGGAACATCATGAAAAGTTAAAAATTTAAATATAGGAAGATTTTCAAAAGTACTTTGTAGAGAACTAACATCATAATATAATAACAGTAATTTTTTTTTCACATAACTATTCTTTCAAATGTAAATGTTAAGTATCCCTCACATAAATTAATGTTGCATTTCTGAAGGGTCAAATTTAGTTCGAAACCTGCAGAGCATTTCGACAGACGTAAATCTATCCAACACCAACAAACACATACACACTTCGCAATGATTAATTCACATTTATGTAAGCCCATATAATTATGATAATAGTCATTTATGGCAGGCTAAATGCCTCTCATGTTAGATTTAACGCATTTGAATATATCATATTATCAATAAAGCCACATCAACAGATAAACAATATGTTTTGGTCAATAAATACAATATTTACTTTGAAACATTTTAAATTATAATATATAATGTACCTAACGCACATATTATACAATATACCTACATGTACTGTATCAACTACCATGCAATGAATATACCGACTACGAATTTCAGTTGAATAGTATCACTTTATAGCACCAAAACAGCCAATAAACTGAAAGTTTCATATGTTTATTTAAGAGACTAGCAAAACGAGTAACGAAACTCAGCAACAAATTCATACAGAACTGAAAATAATACAAAATTATGTTTTCGGGTACACCGAAATATTGGTTTCTCTTTTGCACCCTATCTGCTTTGCGCTAGTTTAACTAAACTTCAAATAATTTCCCTTGGTATTATACATGCATTATAGTCTTACAAACCTATTTTTGGGGTTCACATATAAATATATATTTATTACACATCAAAGTAATTTATTACTATAGAATAAAATATCACGAAGTAAGTATTTATTAATTAAACATGTTTCAGAAACCTCTGTCATTAAAGCACGTCTTTTGTTCCAAAACACATATCATGTTATGACACCATGTATAAAATAATCATTATTTTAATAATGGTCGTAAACTTAATCAAAAATAGTATATAACATAAAAATCTGCAGCGAGTTATAAATTCAGAATTATTACTATAACCATTTTACTTTTTTTTTAAGTTTTTAAAACAAATTTTAGGATTTTTGAATAGCCATTTCATTTTCTTAATTTTAGTACCTACTTCAATAAATTATATTACATGAAACACTTGGTTAATTTTTAGGTTTAAATTCTATATTTTGTATTGAAACAAATGTGTACATTTTACAGGCGTTTATAACATTATAAAATTAAAATTTATAAAATGTATATTTATTATACCATTATTTGGTATGATGATTAACATAATAATGGATTCACATGGGTACATTTCGTGAAATTAAAACTAAAGCAAAATACAACCTGATAATAAAGACTATTTATAAACATGTACTGTAATTATTTCTATTTTGGCTACACATAGCAATGCATAAATAATTTCATACCTACAATGTTAATTCCTAATCATATTATTTAATACCTATTTAAATTTAAATATTAAAATACTTGGTTATAGGTATATAATGAACATAATATTATGATAATATATCATTAATTAGGTATATCATATTATTTTAAATATGATCAACTGTAATATATATACATATATTAGATACTTATATATATACAGGCCCGTCGCTAGGGTACAAGCTACAAGCAAGCCATGCGTTAGGTTACGTTGCTTTAGGGCGGCATAACATTTTAAAAAATTGAGGCGGCAAATTGTAATATTAAATTTCCAAAAACACAGAAATTTAATTATTATTTTTATTAGCTTTAGGGCGGAAAATGTCTTACGACGGGCCTATATATAGGACCAGTGACGGTACTACGTATTTTGGCACGCTAATCAACTTTTTTAGCGGAGGCCTCAATGATTATGAATTTATTTATTTATCCATTTATTATCTTTTTTTTTTTATTATTAAATTAAAGTGTTTCTGACATAGAAGGTCATCCAACTTATTGATATAATAAAGAATTTTTAACATCATTAAGTTGTTAAGCGTAAATTAATTACAATATATACAGTAAATTACAGTAAATTACAAAATTACAAAGATGAATAAATAAATAATAAATTATGACATCATAATATTAGTTAATCTAAGTTTATTTATTTATTTTTTTTTTTTTGTAAATCTTATTGGTGTTGAGAAAGGGCATCATGAGGACGTCCGCGCTTGAGACGCCGGAGGGCAGGCTTATCGATGAGTTTGAAATATTTTGCACTTTTGGCGTTGTTTAGTTGGCTAAAAAAATTTATTGAGAGATACTGTATGTAGGATTTAACCATCGGGAGTCTGAAGTCTGTATGAAGTGCTTCGTTTCTGACAAACCACGGCGCGTTGGATATTATGCTTAGAATCTTGGACTGGAAGACTTGAATTTTATCTATGTGAGTTTTGGCACAGTTACCCCAGATGGGAGCAGCATAGAGTATTAATGGTCGTAGAATTTGCTTATAAAGAAGCATGAAGCACTTCCAGCTTAAGGCGGTTTGACGGTTGATTAAGGGGCAAAGAATTCCATTTATAATCTATGAATATACAAGCGTAACAAACTGTATGCAGTTACAAATATCTTAATTCACATTACAGTGGTATAAAAAACCTTAAAGCTTAAATTATGGATAACTTTCCTGTATTTTCAGACACCTAGGTATAGTTACCTATTTAAAGTGTCTACAGTTAGTTAGTCCAGTATCCTTATCCAGTTGACGGATTGTCAGTGGCTTCATCCAATATCCATAGAAATTCGCTTATAATGTGGGAGATGAATTGTATTGAATGACCGCAATCACAGTATGGTAGGTAACTTATTTCTTATTAATTATATCTCTCCTGAGTGGTAATGACTTGTGCGTAATCAGTTAAATCATTTTCGTTCTTGAAATTACAGTAGCTGTCCAGGGTCCACAAACAAGGTTCCAGTTTTCAGAACAGTGGTGCCCAAACTACGGTCTACCTCATTTAATATCTGGCACGCAAAAGTATACTACACACCGTAAAAATATAAAACGATATTTTGTATAATTTATATTTATTTTTTCATTTGTAGTTATAATTTACTATACTAGTATAGATTAAATATAGATGTTAAATTAATTAATTTAAAAATAATTTTTGTAAGTGTAAACCGATATATTTTTTTCATTTGTAGTAATTAAGAAGCAAAGTATTAAATAAAACCCTTACAATTAGTATGTGCAATAAAAACGTAATTAAATAAATTAATATATACCTTATACGTATTACCTATACCTAAAATTCTAATGACCTTAAAGTAAAAAATGTTTATGGCCCACGGTACAAAATATTTGGCCACCACTGATTTAGAATAAGGCTGTTGCAGTTAATTAAGTTAAAATTTTTCCATATTAATTTCCATTCGTCCCTGCCAGTATATTATACTGGTTTTTCGATGAGTTTAGTTAAAGGTATATAATGCATATAGTTATATAATACACTGGTTTTCTTATGTTAACAAATAAGACATTTAGCTTTTTTTTTTTAATTAACCACATATAATTAAAATAAATAGCATAATAGTTCATAGTGGAAATATAGTTATATATTTAAGTGTATATAATTGTAATCGTATACGTAGGGCGCTATCTGGTTTGTAATCAATACATTAAATTTGCTTTAGTTTTTGAATTAGGATAACGTTTAAGATAAACAAAGTAATAAATTAAGGATATATAATATATAATATGACTTACGGATTAGGTTATACAAGGTAATATAATTGGTTGGCAATGATAGAAAACGCTATTCCCATATAGTGACGTATCAAATAAAAGTAAATAAAATACGGTGCATAGGCGCATAGCCACATATATTATAGGTACGTTTATAATAGTTATATATAACTTTATCAAATAAGCACACTCAAATTTTTGCATTTCGAGTTAAAAGTATTAAAAAACCAGGCAAAATATGGTTTATTTTTTTTCACCTGCAACAAATCATATTGCAAGTAATTCTCAATTAATTAATATAAAATACTGATTATCTATAGTAAAATTTAAATGAAATATTTAATTAATTACTATCAAATAAATCACTGTTATCATGAAGCATATCAAATATTATTTTTAAATTATTTAATGATTATTATTTAAATTAATAATTAATATAAATTTCAGTGTTTCTTGTGAAAACACAGCAATTTAGAATTTTAATTATCTTTTGCATATATTAATATGTAATATAGTGTTAAAATAAAATAGTTCTTATAAAATATAAGTATGCAAATATCACAAAGGAAAAATAAAATCATAATCATTAAAAATTACTTATATAATAATTTGTATTATGGTATCTAGATGTGCTATCAAAAAACAAGTAATTATATAAAATACATACCTAAATACATATTAAGTAGGCGTATTTTAATCATAATTTAAAAATGCTTATGACTAGGTATAGAACATTTAACTATTATTAAATAGAAATAATAAAATGCATACGAACATTTTCTCAAAATAAGAATAGAACGCATTTTCATAAACTATTACATTACCAATGATGGTCCCAGTTATAAAATCATCAAAACAAAACAATATGATTAAGATTTATACTATTTTAATTTATAACCTATGTTTTTAAAGGAGTTATAAATGTTTAAAACATTTAATAATTTAAATATTTTGGTTTACTAAACAGTACCTAATTTCTAATAATGATATTATAAAGAGATTTAATTGTTTGTTTTTAAGGGATAATCTCTGATACAACACCGATTCAATTATTATTTTTTTTTGATAAAAAAATGTATTTACCTATATATATGTGTGTGTGTATAATATAAAAGCGAATATACGTATGTTTATTCTTTATGCATTCTTACACTATTCACCCGACACCCGATCACCATGAAACTTTCGTGGCAGGGTTTAAGCACCCCAAGAAAGGTTTCTAAACTATTACGATCAAAATCAAACGTAAAAAATGTTATAAAACATACGCGTGTATAAGATAAGATTTCATGATAATGTTTGTAATTTCCTATAAGTATACGTATATAAATGCGAATGTAAGTTTGATCGCGATGAAACTTTAGGGAGTTTTTTTACTATTAATTGATTTTTTTTTCCGAGCGAATTCGTGTTATACGCCAGCATCAAACACAACCAGATGACACATTGTACTCAACCCACCGTAAGTTGGATTAAGTAAAAAGACAAACTTTTTATAAATTTGAAACTTAAAGTGTAAGAAATTATACACTTACGTAAGCACCTCGCATATATCCACGCAGATGGATTGTCAACATGATAAATGATAATATACTTCTCACATGACAATGTGAGTCTCATGGACATTCCCGAGCGGGATGAACATAATATAATATAACCGAACGTATCTAGATTGACTCACTGACTACTCAATGTACAACATAAACAATGATACCTTATGGCTTGCCGACTATGTAAGTAAGAAAGTATTTTCGAAAATTCACTTTTTTAAATGGTGCTTGCATCACAAGTATTTTAACAATAAAGATCGCCGATGAAAATATTTAAGTTTTGAACATTATTATAGGTACACCAAATATCAAGTAACGAATTGAACAAAGTTCAAGTCATATATATAATTTTTAAGAGTTAAAAAACGTATACTCGGTGGCTGATTTGTGACATAGAAATACAACACGGCAGGTACACAGATAATTGACGGGATGGGGTGACTAACGAGTATAAAACTATAAATCACCTAACTGCGGTCCGACGAAAACTGGTCACCACCCAACAACGTCTCTTTGAACACAATACAGAATTGGAATTTTTAATGAATCACAAAGTGCACGGAATTAGCTACATAATATGCCAATTAAAGTCATAGTCATAGTAATCATAGGTCAGTGACTGCAGTACATAGCATTGCATTCAAAAGTCAGAGGTTGATAGAAACCGCAAAAGTTTAAATTATTGGTTGGGGCGATGACAACGGAAACAGGAGCAGTCGGAGTCCGTTGTGAACGAGTGAAAGTCAACGGAGAAATTGTGGCTTTTCTATTTGACAAGACGTGTGTGTTTCGCGGACGTCTTATAAGCATACAGATGTAGGAAGAGATGATGATGACGGCGGCTTATTCATCATGATGATTTGGTGCGTAGCCTTTATCGATCAGCCGGGACTTGACACCACCACCGTCGCAAAAGACCCGACCTGTCTTCCACACCACCCACGAAACGCCTTTGATGGTCCACAACTTATATACGAATGTCCTCTCCTCACCTATAGAACCCTGCACCGCTAAGTCCTGTCCATTTTATTACTACACCACGCTGCACGTTCTTCCGCAACTAATTTTTTACGCATATTAAGTTATAAGTACATTATTCACTCATTTCAGTAACCACTAAATTTTTGTTATATCTATGTTTTATCACCATTTTATCGAGTCAATTACAAATATACACTCGTCACACACGCACTATATATACTTAAAGTATGCTAAGACCGTATCAGACGTCGATAACATCGAGTTCATCGTTAGCCATCGCTTTTAATAAATTGTTGTTATCTAACACACCGAAATATTATAATATAGCGAATAATAAAAAATTATCAAATATTTCTTCTCCGTCAAATTCGTCATACCAATATTATATTGAATATAACTATAATAGATACCTTCTACAATGTACAATATATAATAATGATATAAATACATGCGATACATAATATATTATAATAATATTATTTACTTATTAAAATTCTGCATGTACCTATTAGTTAATTTCTTGAACTAGTAAGTTCAATAAAATTTGTATTTAACATAACAATTATAATATATTTGTATTTACTTGTTAAGTAATGTATTTGAACTATAAGATTGATTTAACATATTTTATATAATATCTTCACATATATACATATAGTGGAAAGACGTGTAAGCAACCCGAGGTATATTAACTTAACTAAATATTTATTAACTAAATATAGTTAACAAAATATCAACTTAAATAGAGTTATTATAGTTGATACTTGAGATTTTAAACAGAATATGAAAGTTTTTGGTTTGTTCTAGAACAAATCTAGGCGCTGTACGATTTTTTTTAGAGAAATGCATCTAAGGTTATTTACTAAAAGTATTTCGAAAGTTGTAAGTGCCAAATTTGCGAAGTACATATTATATCCAAATTACTTCTATTAAATAAAAATAATGTATCTATTTGTAGATTATTCCCATAAAGATACACTCAAATTTCTAAGATTTACTATTTATATTTAAATTAATTTAAAAAAATAATTTAACAAGCAATACATTCGCACCAAATCTAGTATACTTAATAGCATAATAATATAACTCATGATGATATGGAAACACTTTATAGAACAAAATTTAGTTTATGGCGTTTAAGTTATTTATTTAATTTATAATGATTTATCAATTTCAATGAGTAAAATGTAAAATATTTAATATTAAAACGATAATTTAAATTCAGATTTTAGTTATGGATAGGTATAGTCTAAATGGAAATAAAAATGCAGCAATTACTTATAAAACCTTGGCAAAATACTAAGTTTTAATTACAAAACACTTTAAAATTCACAAACCAATTATTATCAATATGTAAATAAATAATAACACTACGATAAAATTATGGTTAAAGGAAATTATTTCCTATAAGATACTCAACTAATCTAAAATACAACATATTTAAATTAAATTATTAACTATCAAATTTACCACAAATTACAGATTACTTCCCTTAAACAAATTATAATAATTTATCCATTCAAATTGATTATATTATCTATATTTTGAATCATTATTATTATATTATTTATCAAATACCATAAAATAAATAAATCTCACAATAACAACGATAAAGATAAATATCTAAGATGCTAAGTACAAAATTTTTAAATAATCAATTCGGTAATGTATTGCTTTAAGTATTTTAAATAAAAAATAAAAAATATAGATACGCATATACGCTAACATGCATAATTAATTCTATTTAATCAAAATACTAGTATTAATAAAAAATAAAAACAAGTTGAACTTTTAAAAATCACTACATAATATTATGATTTGTATACTAAAGAACCGTATGAAATTTTGTAACATACGACTTTTAAAATATGTCCATATAATATATATCTATTATAATATCCTATAAGTTCGTTCAACAGCCACGAAAATAAGGGTTTGATAACTACTTAAGTAGATATACGATATATCTATATAATATTCAAACTCAATTCTTGGACATCATACAGAATTTTAAATCATTATAATATGTTTAATGTGTGATATTAGTTAGTACACCAAACATATTATATTTTTCCATTAACATTTAATGGAAAATAATAGATTAGTCTCGACTGTAGATAAATGTCTAACCTGAGATTAGATTTAATTTAATATATTATGTCGTAAACTTTAAGTCACAAAACCAATATTATTTTTAACTTTCATAAATACTTTCTTAAAGAAAAATACAAGAAAAACGATTGAAACACAAATACAATATCTACTTTTCACCAAGCATAACATTATATTTAACATTTTATGAAATATAATATTTATAAAATACGATTCAAAATAATTTTTTAATACCTAAAAATTATGCATTTTTCACCTAAAATAAAATAGAATAGGGGGTGGAGTGGCCGAGCGGACTAAGGCGTCGGTTGCGACGCACGCAGTCGCCGGTTCGAATCTCGGTCACGGGCGGCATCGCTCTTTGGGCATTTCGCGATGTCTGGAGAGAGAGGCCGCCGGCCCCCAACCGGGCATGGCAGAAACCCACGGGTGCCCATTTAAAATTCTGCCAAAAACCCACGAGTTAAAACCTTACAGTACCTTCCCCTACAGTTCCCCAGGCTAATGACCTCAGTTGTCGAAGCCCTAACCATAAAAAAAAAAAAAAAAATAGACTAACAACTAGGTAGCTTTAATTACTATCAAACATCGGACCTATGTCACATTTACATGCAAGGGGTTTCATCTTTGAGTGAAATATAAGTAAAGCATGACTAAACACTGACAAGTGCTATTCTTCCAAAATTAATTACCTATGAGAACCCAAAACGTCACATTCCAACAATAATTAATAAGCCATTGTGGTGCAAAGCGTAACTACTTTGTAAAACACCAATAAAAATAAAAAATAGCTATACATATTACATTAAATTTTATTAAAAGTAAAAAATATTATATCGAACTATACTTTAATCAGTATATATTATAACATTTGTCACTTTACACTTACTAACGTTAAACACTTACACGTTTTGCAAACATATATTTAAGACTTTTGATATTAAAGTTATTATATTTAAATACAAAAAAGGTTCATTGATAAAGCTTCTTAACTTTAAAACACAAACATTTACAAATTATTATTACTTTTGTACCTAGTTCAAAATTCATACAATTTTTAAATCGATCGTTTGAAAATTTAACACAAGATATTATTCAAAAGGTTATTTGCTGAAAATTAAAAAAATTAAAAGTTTTGATTAAATTACAGTTATATTTTATGGACGTAATATAAGTTCAAATATTGGCAATAGGTACCTACTGGATACTCAAATGTATGATAAAAATGTACTTTTAGCCATGTTTTAAAAAATCATTTTCATACAAAAAAAAAAAAGCGGGAAAGTGGATGTCGCTCTGCTGTACAATAGGTTACAAGTGGGTTACTGTAATGGATATAATTAAATTTTAATCCAATGATATTATATCATTGTTACGAAAAACGATTCTGAGCGAAGACGGTCGGTTTATCTATCGAGGATATATTATAGATTATTAAAAATTTTCAAATCTTATATTTAAAATATAATTTTTTTTATAAATTTCTAGCTTAAAATAATTTGCAAATTTTCGTGATTTTTACGTTGTCAAAATTAAAATTTGATTGCTTGTAAAAAAAAATTGTGATTATATATTTATTTTATTTTTCAACTGCTATTGTAAAATATTTTAGGAGCCTTGTATTAAATTTTCAAATCTTGGATATAAAAGGAAAATTTTTTATGAATTTCTAGCGTAAAATAATTTGAACATTGCCGTAATTTTTACGTATTTAGTCAAAATTTGAACTTTAAATAACTATAAAAAAAAATCGTACAAATGTATTTTTAATATTTTCAACTGCTATTGTTAGAATGTGTTAGAAGCATTGTATTAAATGTTCAAGCTTTTCTACCCAACAAATAAATTTTTATTGATATTTATAGAAAAAAAAACTTAAAAAGTCGAAAAATTAAAATGTCAGTAAACAGCTCAAAACAAATCAAAATATTTTGAAAATTTTACAAAATATATAAAATGCCTATATAAACATTCAGTGAAAATTTCAAGTATCTGCGGTCATTTGTTTTAGAGTTACACCAAAATAAGAAAATCGCTAAATGTGAAGTCCAATGAAAATCCAATGTTGTAAAAATTAAAATTTCAAATGCTCATAAAAATTTAATTTGAATTTCCGGTGGATTTTTTATTTGTGATAAAGATTGAAAAACTTTTAAGGAATCTTGTATTAAATTATGTTAAGTTATACACAGAGTTATGTATATGTATACTAGTATATAACACTAGTTATGCTGTACACGGATACAAAAAAAAAAAAAAAACACATCATTGTAAAATCCATACATTCATCATTCCGTTTAGAATCTAATATAAGTGTACCTATTTTTATTTATATAACAGGATGACATGACAGTCAGTTTTTCATAATTTGCAACGATTTATAATTGAATTCAAATTGAACTCAATGAATAGATATATTCCCGTATACTTCTATATCACATGCTGTTTATTTAAGTATTTTATAGCCCCCAAGTTTTATACACCTACTGCCTATTATAAAAATCCATTTCAAACACGTATATTTTGTGCCTAATTAATTTAAAAACATCGTAAGTTATGTGGTATAGTTTTTCTAGAATATATGTTATAGTAATATTTATACCCTTCTTAATTATTACTATAATTACTATAAATATTATACAAGTTGTATAATAATATTATATGAAACGAGTAAACAATTATTTAATAATTATTATTATACTAATATGTAAATCAGCCAATGGCTTGTATATAAATTATGGACATTTTTTTCAGAAAATATTTATGGATGAACACATTTTTATAATACGTAAAAAAAACAATATCGACATGTTGACGTGAATATATTTATTTTTTAAAAACTCATTACCCTACCTATAGTAACCATTATACATTTTTTCTTTAGAATAAAAATAATATGTACCTTTCTGGAATATTTTCTTTACCTTAACATTATATTGAATCATTTATTTTACAATAAACATTCTCTAAGTATATATAGTATAAAGAAAAAAAACTGTTCTTTAGTTTTTTTCACAAAAAAAAATGTAAGAAAGACGAGGGTACCGCATGCTGAGTTTTAAAATAATATTAGCATAATAATTTTAAATAAAAACGGTCGTCATATAATTGAACCAATTTAACGGGTTTTGTGAAGCAATATAATAGTTCGAGATTCGTTTTAAATTTAGAACTAAATTCTTAACAGTTAAATGAATTAAAAATGTTTTTATACACACATCAAAAGGTAGGGATATTTATTTTAAGTTACTAAAAGAAATATAAACAATTAATTATAAAACTATAAATTAAATTGTTATAGGTAATAGATTACAGTTAAGAAATTTAAATCCATACATTATTATGGTTTATTGCTTCTTTTTTTTAATCGCATGCGTCTATATTTTATAACTGAAATATAAAAGTCTGCGATAGCAGTTATAATTTTAAATGTTCGTTTTACATGCAACACGACAAATTCACGAACTATTTTTCCTAAATGTCCACATCATAGTTAAAAGGGTTTAATTAAGTACCTATATAAATATTACTGACTAAATGAAAACATTAAATAATCATTTGATTGAAGCACAGAACATTTTCTTTATACGATTTCTTAAGGATTAGAGATAGTTTTGAACGAAATAAGCGCGTCTTATAGCTACGTTTCAAGAGAAATGAACAAAAACAAAACAAATCTATTATATACACCAAGCTTTTCATCATGATAAACTAACTCGTATGAACTATAATATGTGAATTGTTTTATTTAATGAAACCAAGTACCTATACGATTTCGTATATCTCCATTAACACCCTCGGTAATCATTACTCATATAGTCATATCAAAAGTGTGAGTTTAAATACAATAACAATATTAAGAAATTATTAATAAAGAAGAAAAGTATAATAGAATAAAACAGAATGTTTTACATAGTTTATATAATTATTACGGTTACAATGTTTTGTGTACACAGAGGTGTAAATATAAGTATAAATGAAATGTACTTATGAGTTACAAAATGTAAATTATAATAAAATAGTTCATATATAATAAAATACCTACATCTTGTCAATAGAAGATTGATAAGAATTCAGTTTCAACAAGTTCAATTTTATTCTCAAACATTGCGATTATAACAGTCTGTTTACAGTGTAAACTTTATACATAAAACAAACTTAACCACACATTTTGCTATCAAAATGATTTATCACAAAGCCGAACTGTAAATCATTATCAAAAGAACATAAATTTTATTAATACATTGTTTTTATGAGACAAAAATAGTTTAATCCTTAATAATTCAATACATATATCAAATTGATAATATATGATAGAAATACTTATATGTATAGTTATACAAGGTGTAACAGATAAACTGACTTTTGGAATAACTTTTGTTCAAATTTATATTTTTTATTTATTTATTTTGTTTTTAATTGACCGTAGAGCTATATGTATAATAATTTTTTTATGTTTATTTTTAAATACTGAAAATAAAAAACTTATAAATTAAAAAAATGTTTTTGGATAAACTCAAAATAGCCTATTTGTGAAACTGATTAAAAAAGCACAATTTTTATGGTAAAACGATTTATTTAAGTCAAGTATAGTTAATTTTTTAGAATTAGTTTTTGTTAAATTAATTTGGAATGTAATAACTTTTTAAAAAATATGATTTTTGAGAATTTGCTGACGTGTATATTTCTTAAATGATTTACTCATCATATAATATTAAGAATTATTGTTGTCATACTACGTTAAATTAGCATATTTTTTTTTTTTCAGGTCTTTCGGTTCTACCATATAATATATCTATAAGATATGGAAAAAATATTCCCGTGAATGACCTAACTGATTTTGGTTCAGGAATTTTAGGTATAACTACTTTTTCACTACTACAACATACTCTATGATCGAGCTTCAGCTTTCCATTTCTTTACTTGGAATTCATTATTACATATTTTATCCGTTCGACCAATATCAACATCACTTAGCACAGAATAGTCAAAATTACAGTCATAGGTAAAGGTAGAATTTAAGAAATTATATGGCCTGCGAGTTCTATTCATTATTTATTGTGAATTTTGTTGAGCTAATCGGCGGGAACGTTCAACGCTTGATTCCCAAGATTAATTTTGTTCATTGATTACTCGTTGAGCAGCCAACCTAAGTATATTTTCATCCACTGTTTCAATTCAGCGCAAAAGTCGCAGCCGTTTTGCTGTAGCAGACTGTCAAAAACCCTGAGTTCTTTTTCTTGGCATGATACAAACGTTGAAAGAACCAGCGAAACAATACCCAATAAAAAATTACTACAAAGTCAAATTAAATAAGGACAACAACTTAAATTAAAAAATAATACAAATACGAATATGTCATACTATTAATATTATTTCGTTGCCTATTTATTTTAAAACTATGATATTTTTATTCTTCTATTCTTGGCCGGAGCATAGTTTTTAATTTTAATTTTTTTTTTTTTTAATTAGTACAAAAAGTTTGGACTATCGAAAGGGTTTCGAACTCGAGACTTGGTACATTAATCCTATACTGAAGTGTTACAGCGTCATAGAATTTTTGATACGCGGCAATAATTTTACGGCTTTTTAAATAGCAAATTCCTAATTTTTTTATAAATTCTTAAGTTCAGACTTAACCTGTAGACTTTCTAAAAATGTAATTAGCATTATAGCCGATAACCTTCCTCGATAAAAGTACTATCTGACAAAAAAAAAGTTTAAATTCGAACCAGTAATACCTAAGATTAGAGCGTTCAAACTTTTTTAACTCTTCAATTTTATAATATTAGCATTAGATTACACCGATTACGGAATAGGCCTCATTTATACTATTTGACAGTGGTTCTAAGACATATACCGTTAAGATGACACTATGCACATATTTGCTGTCTCCGTCTTACAAGTGCGTAATATAGCAAATATACACTTAACAGATCACATTTAATTCCGTTAGTTTTAGTAAAATTGGAGTGAATTGACCTAAATGAAACTAAATGGTAAGAACATTATCTGTATTTTTAAGTGAGTTTTTACAATAACTTAGTTTTCAAGTGAGTTATGAGAATTTTTAGTTTGCGCTTTTTTATATACACATAACTTGCTACAAAATTTAACTATAGTAAAAACCCACATACTAACACAGATAATGTTCTTAACATCAAGTTTCATAATAAGTCGATTCACTCTAATTTTTAAACTAACGCAGCTAAACATGATCTACTGAGCGTAAATTTGCAATGTTATGCACTTGTAAGACAACAAATGATGGTTGTGTAACGTTCTTTAATAGTTACAAGTTACGACAAAGTAGACATATGAATTAACCCAGATTCATCACAAAATAACAAACTTAAGTACGTATTTAAATAAGAGTAACCTAATAGCTAATAGTAATATATGCATACAAATTTAACTCTCACGCGAAATTAACGAGGTATTGTAAATTATTTAGGATGCGGAAATAAGTTTAAGGTTATACTTTATATTACACTCTGTAAAATGTAAACAACTGCATAATGGTATAACGCTAAACAATTATAAGTTATAACTAATTTTAAAGCTATACGTTAAAGGTTTTTTTACTGCCATAAATAAATACAGTTAAATTAAATATAAATCTCGCATGATATAAATATAAAATAATTATTTATAATATTCTACATATTATTTTTATTATGTCATAGTTTCTTGGTTGAATATTCTTGTACTTACCAGTATTTTTATTTTCAAAGTTTTTTACAGAATATTAAATTAATTTAATGTTTTTTTAAATGTAACAATAAAATATGAAATAAAATCCTAACAGTATAAGTATGATAGGTACCTATACTTGAAACCAACATACCAAATAATATTGAATCTACAATGCAAAAAATAAACAAAGAATGATGAAATGGCGAAAGACTTGCATTTCGCATTCCATTTCCACTTTTTGAATTCTGATATACAGCATTTTGCATCTTATTAGAAATATAAATATTGCTCTTTTCTCTCTTTTAGTAATATGAATCTACATATTTTGCACCAAGAACATTTCAATATTTTTTTCTACAGATCATATATCTTCTCCCAACAAACTAGTGCTTAAATCGCAACTAAGATAAATAATTTTTTATAAAAAATCGGAATAATATATGTATACCTATACCAACGACACATTGTTATCATTGTATTATAAAATGTATTTTACTTAAGATCAATATTCATTCATCAATTAAGAAACTGCAATTTTCAACAAAAATATCAATGAAAATTAATAAATTTAAATTAAATAAATTAAATTACTCTCATATAATTATCAGTAGGCAGAATTACCTTTAATAATCACATTTGACTAAATGAATGAGTAACATTATTTACTACATATAAATTTAATATTTTATCTAATATGTATTATTTGATTAATAGGTAGGTACTATAAGTAATTATAATTATAGTTTAGATTAATAGCATGTATATAATTATGATGCTATATATTATATATTATATAATATTGTAACAATATGTTAAGAGCCTTGTAATAAATTGTCAAGCTTTTCTGCCCAACAAATACATTTTTATCAATATTAATTTTAAAAAAAAAACTAATGATAATCGAAAATTGCATATACCTATAAATAGTTCAACTTAAATCGAATTTTTTTTTAAATTGCAAGGGGGATAGAATATGTATATTTATATAAACATTCGGTGAAAATTTCATGTATTCTATGGTCATTTGTTTTAAAGTTACATCAAAAACCAAAATCGATTTGGTCGAAAATTGATTGTGCGTAAAAATTCCCGTTTTTCCTTAATTTTTAGTTTGTTTATCCCAATTATTAAGAAAAATATTGGGAATTTTTTACTTTTGACCCCCCCCCCCCTAAGTATCAACTAGATTCACTTTTTGATCTGACAAAGTACTGAAGTCAAAAATCGAAGCATTTTTACTGCCCCAAAACGAGATGATAGGCACATAAAAATAAAATTAAAAAAACACACACATCATGGTAAAATCAATCATTCCTCGCTCTGCTGAGAATCTAAATTAAATTAATTACCGTGTTTGAGTTAGTTCTATATTATAATACTTAGTAATATCATATTATGTAACCAATGGCAACTCTGCAAATAAGTAAGACAAATGTTCTAAAAATGCATGTGAGGGTAACCTTTTAGCTACTTAAGTAAAAACGGATTGAAAAAGTAAACTACTCGTATAAACAACAACTAAATCTCAAGAAATTTATTGGTATAACTTTTTATTGAAAACAGTTGTGGTTTTTGAATTTATTAACAACAATAAACCAACGTGCAGGGGCAGACTGGCTAGGGGGGCTAGGGGGAAATATCCCCCTGGGCCGGTCTAAATTATGAAATTTGGGCCGTTCGTCAACAATAAACTAGTAATATATTTAGTCAACAAAACATTCATATTGTTTACAAAATCACAACTGATATAGTAATAATATAGTAAAATATTTAGGGGCGCTAAGCTGTATTTCCCCCTGGGCCGACAATCTCCCAGTCCGCCCCTGCCAACGTGAGTTAAAAATGTAAAAAATATAATGATCAAATATAAAAAGGTGGGTAAGTCGTGGATGTCGCTCTGCTGTATAATAGGTTACAAGTGGGTTACTGTAATGGATGGAATTAAATTTGAATCCAATGATATTATATAATTGTATACGAAAAACGATTCTGAGCGAAGACGGTTTATCTGTCTAGGATATATTATAGATTATTAAAAATTTTCAAATCTTAGATTTAAAAAGAAAATTTTTTATGAATTTCTAGCTTAAAATAATTTACGAATTTTCATGATTTTTACGTATGTTGTCAAAATTCAAAATTTGAATGCTTGTAAATAAAAATTGTGACTATGTTTTTCTTTTATTTTTCATATGCTATTGTAAAAATATGTTAAGAGCCTTATATTAAATTTTCATATCTTAGATATAAAAGGAAAATGTATTATGAATTTTCGTGATTTTTACGTATGTTGTCAAAATTCAAACTTTGAATGTATTTTATTTTTCAACTTCTATTTTTAAAATGTGTTAGAAGCCTTGTATTAAATTTTCAATCTTTTCTACCGAACAAATACATTTTTATCGATATTTATAGAAAAAAAACTAAAAAAGTTGAAAAATTAAAATGTCAGTAAACAGTTTAAAATAAATCTTAATATTTTTAAAATTGTATCATGCCTGAAAGTTTATGGAGAAAATAAATACTTATTTCTACTAATTTCCTAATATTATGAAATCAATGGTAAGTGGCAAATACTAACAACACATTAAAAAAGACCTTTCATTCTTCCGAAATGTTCAAATTTTCCGAGAAAATTTTCCAAAAAATCTCATTCGGAATATTACAAAAAATTTGAAAAAAAATTTACATGTCGATCCACAGATTTTCTCGATTAATGCTGTTACCAACCAGCGAAATTACATTTTAATTACCTATATTATAGATGTATAGATTAAATGATATACATAAAAATTGTAGTTATTAAATAAATCCAGTAACTATGAAACCATTAACAATCAGTTATTTAATTGCACAGCTATCTACTAAATTTGCAACGTGTGCAGATTATAATGCATATGAGTGTGTGTGTGAATCAAAGAGTAAAGAATAACCATAAAATAATAATAGTAATAGTGTTATACACGCTAACTACAGATGCGTAATTAAAAAAGGTAGAAGTAAAAATTTTAGCATGATCAGAATGTATTAAGTTTTTCAATGATGTAGGTACCTATCTAAAAACAAAAGAAAAATTACGGAAAATGTGATCATTTTCGAAAACCCGGTATTTATACTGACTTTATTTTTTTTTACTATTCAAAACTTGATATTTTCAACAAATATTTATACTTACCACTTTTAGACATGACAGAATTTTCAATTCCTTTAAGTTTTTTCAACATTTAAGTGCTTACTTATATGAGAAAAAACAATTTTATATACAATGAAATTTCTAATAATATTTAGATTCATTTTAAGCCCAACGTTTTCCTATGGCAGTACATCAAATAGACTTTTAAATTTTCAAATGTTGTCATTATACGAGTACACTTGACACTTAAAAGAGTTATAGGGCTTTTCCAGATTTTTAATTTTTGTTTTTTTTTTCTTTATTAATGTATTCACAATCTATACGCAAACGGCACAATTACAGTATGAGCTAATGACAATGGAGAATGAAAAGTTTGAATGAAGAAGTCACCCACTAATGACACTTACGTCTTTTAATTATTTTGTTTTAACAATTATTCTTCTATTTTTTTTAAGTTTTGTATTATGAATATAAAACCATGATATTGTAATATTTTCTACTTTTATATAAAATGTCATTAACTTAGGTATAGACTAGATATAATAATATAATATAATGACTATCAAATAGTTACAATGAACATCCAAATTACGAATTCTAGTGTAAATATATAATTTTATGTTTGTTTCTCAAAAACATTTCGTTAAACAGAAAATTTCGTTAAATGGAAGTTTCACTACAATAATGGTGAATGATGTAACTATTGTTGATTTTAAATGTGAGCTTTGTAAAAACATTTTATTTTTATCTTTTTTAGAAATAAAAATATACCCATAATTATACACCATAATTTTGTTTATCAAAATACAAAAAAAAAATTGCACTAATTTTTTTTACATTTTTCAATCAGTTTTAACAATTAATTGATTAATATTTTGATATGTTTAATATTTAAATTTTTAACGAGTAATTAAAAATGTTCTTTTAGTTTTAAAAAAATTGGTACACTCGAGGGTATAGGTACTATACATATTATCAGTAGATTTTTTTCTCGAAATAAGATCAAGTTCATTATTAAATATCTAGGACCAGAGGAAATTTATAATTTCAAAAATCTATATTTTCACTCAGATCAATGATTGAAACAAATATACACAAACCCAAAACCTTGACATTGATTCGAAAATTATCATCAATAAATTTTGAATTAAAATATATTATTTTTCGAAATATTACACAATAGATACCATACTTGATATTTATCAGGGTAATGATCGGGTTACTTTAATACATCTGTTGTTGGGGAAGCTAAGTTGAGCAAAGTTGAGTGACAAATGAATATTTTATTATCATAATCTGTTACATTTTGCATCTTATAAAAATACAATGAAATACTATGGAAATAATATATACAATAATATAATAATTTGTTTTATATTTACATAAAATATTTCTTATCTGTAAATAGATGATCTAAATACTAACTTTAAATCAATATATGACCTATTGGCTTTAACCAATTTCCAGATAAGTAAAATTATATTTAGAAGAATCAGTCGCATACATACAACTATCACTCAGATTGAATATTATAATATAGGTTAATTAAGTATTTCCCTAATAATTTTTCAGATTATGAAAATTGTTAATTTTACTAAAATATACCTAATCGATTATAATATTTCATACTATTAAATATTTTAATGATATAAAGACCCAAAAGTAGGGATACTGTTACTTAATAATAAATGCCATTAAAATATAACTAGTTTTAGGTAGATCACTGATGACCATGATATTATATTAGCTATTACATTTCCTTGACAACTCATAATAGTGTAGTTAAATAAGTTATTACATAGATAGTTTGCAATAACTGAGAAAAAAATTTTAATCAGTTCACAATAATATTCTAGACATATTGCATATTGCATAGTTGTCAGTTGTAAATAGTAAAACTCAGCCAAACAGTTGACCTCAATAAATGTATCCACAACTAGGTAGGTAATATTTTAGTTAAAAATGTATATTTTATGAACTATTTTACAAATGAACAAAATCAATCTATATTCCAATTGTAATGGAAGTCCTTACCTCGCATAAGTCGCGTACAATAGCTGAAACACATATTGCTCCTCGTCTACGCAGTGCATATTGGGGTACTGTTATGTCTAATGGCAATTTGGGAACCATCCTAATGAAACGTATTGATCCTATATGAAAGTCAAAATGTTAATTGTTTGATTAATTTATTTAAATATGAAATAAACTAATAAGAAATAACTATTGCATTTAATTTTATATGCGAGGTAGTAATTCAGGGAAAACAAAAATCGAATTAGTTAGGTACTAATTATGACAAAACAACATACCTTGCACTATATTATGTTACAGTCTGAAACTAGACTCTGATCCGATTTCAAATTTTAAATTTCTGTTATTCTCATCAAGTTTATCTATGTTTAAATCACTTTTGTTTTTATTCGTAATAATATAAGTAATATTTATTATTTTTTAACCTAAGTTGTAGAACGTAGTATAGAATTTTGAACGTTCTAGCGGGAAACGAAGAGATCGAAACCAAACAAAAAGAGAAATAAAATTACCAGAAAATATTAGGTATTACGAACGTAGAACGTAACAAATAATAATAACGTTAGGTAGTAGGTACTGGTTAGAGTAGTAATTCACATTACCCTTTAACATTTAATAGGTAGGTAGGTAACTAGGTACAAAGCGCAACATTTTAAATAATATTATTATTTAGAACAACATTATCGTTATCAGGTGGCTGGTGCACGTTCCGCTGTACTATTATCACGAATTGAGACGTTCAACTGATGGGGATTACGCGTTCTGTTTTGTCTGGCACCACTGGTTGTTATCAAAACGATCACAAATCATAATACCGTCGTCTTATCGTGGACTGTTGTTTAAAAAAAATCTAATAAAGTAATGAGGTTGGACTCGGCCTCTTATAATATTTATAAAAATTTAATTTTAATTTTTTTTTAATTTCCAACGAACGTCAAATTCTGACCTCCTTAAGAATGCTGTGAATCTTGACACGTTTTCAATGTTCACTAACAAATGCCGGTCGCTATGATAATTTCCAAACATTCAACTTCCGGATGATGTTCCAGATAGACAAGTGCCTTAAATTTCACTGGTTTTGGTAAGTGACGTCTATGATCATGTTATTATTCAGCCAGTTCATCATGAAATGATATGTTCTTTTCGGAACGGTTTTTGCTCAGAAATGTAGTTTAATATAATAAATAAACCTCGGTTGAAAATAATAATATAATAATAATGAATCTAAACAATCTAAATTAAATAAATATAATCATATCTGTCAGATATGATAATTTACTCTCTTGATTATAACAATGGATATTAATTTCAATTAGGTACATATACCTTCCTAATCATTTTTAACCTACCTATTTTAAATGTTATGAAAATGTACAAATAGGTACTGTAGGTGCTTTTCATAATTATTTTTAGTTTTTATTTGGAAGTAGTTAAAGAGATACCTACCTTATATATGAAATCTATATATTTTTCAGAACAGGAATTTGACAAATTAAATATCTTCTCAAATAAAATGTTTCAAAAATATAATTTATTCAGGACCTGACAAAATGTTAAATTGTATCTATTTACCAGTTATATAGTATTTTAAAACATTATATTATAACCTAATTAATACACATTTTAATTTAAAATCAGTATATTCAGCCAATTAATTTTGATGTATTATTGCAAGTAAACTTACTAATATTTTACCACTTCTTTGGTTAATATTTATTAAAATTAAGTTCTTAATGAAGATTTATTATTATTTTTATTTCGAGAACAAATAAGTGTTAGACTACTATAGCAAAATATCTTTCCTGATTTTGTTTCATATTCTAATTGAAATGTTCCTAGTCTTTTAACTACCGGCATTATGTTATCGGAATATTATATTATTATTTACTGAGTTATTTATGCACAAGCTGATTTTTTTTTTCATTTTTAACTGACGATGCCGCGGGAAATGCTTTTGCATTCTTCCGCGAAGTACAAGCTGATTAGATCCCAAAAAGCAACCCACAAATAACTCACTACAACAATCATCTCAGTGATGTTTTAAAAATATTTTACTAAAACACCATCATAAAACTACCATACATTACACACATTCCTTTACTATATAGTGATGGTTTAACACTTTTATAATCAATAGTTTTGCAGCATATAGAATTAAATTTAAAAATCCAATACCCAAAGATATAATATTATGAAGGAAAAACTCAATAAGTAAAAGCATAATATTATAAATCCGATATAAGTTAAATGTAATAAAAAAAACTTTATTAAGTAACACTAAAACCTAAATGATACTTTCATATTCTATACTTATTAATAAAGTGTGTGTATATAATCATAAAGTTTTTTTACATATGTAGTGAAGTTGTTATTTTCTTATAATTTAAATTGTCATATTTACCTTTGAATTTAATTTAAAGTGAAGTTAAAAAGTTTTTTTCTTTAGTTCTAATTTTAATTGTTTTGTTTTGTTTTTAATTGTTTCAGACACAACATACCTAATAACTAATTAGGTATCACCTAGCTTATTAATAGCCTAGAAGTAATTTAAAAGTTAGTTTAAAAAAAAATTATCTGTTTAAAAATGATGAGTATTAGTAAACCAAAACCTATTAATCCAGATACTCCTTTGACACTGATTAAAGATATTCATAATAATGTAAACAACATAACTGTTATGTGCATAGTATTAGAAGTAAATCCTGCTGTACAACTTAAAGATAACCACGAAGTTCGAACAGTGAAAGTAGCTGATAGTTCAGCATGCATAAATTTTTCTGTTTGGGATGAACCTGGTTCATTCTTATATCCAGGTGATATAATACGTGTTCACAGAGCTTATGCAATTTACTTTAGAAATTGTCTTACACTGTATGTTGGTAAAAATGGTGAAATTGAAAAAATCGGTGATTTTATCATGACATTCAATGAATCTATCAATATGAGTGAAGTAAATCTAAATGCACCTCCACCACAACCACTTCCAGGAGCCAATGGAAATACAATAAGCAATGCAAGACGGACAGGAGTTGGAAAACAAAATATGAAACCAAATACATTCAAAGGTAACAATGGAAAAAGCGGACCTAGAAGTCAAATGAGACCGGAAAGAAAATAATACAATAATGAATAAACTTGTTATACAATCTTATTGTATGAGTTGGTGAAGAAATTCTGTGATATTAACTCATTTTGACCCTATTTTAATATTCAAGTTTTGTATTAAACTTTAATTAACTGTGTACATCCTTATTTTACAAAAAAAAGTTCTAAATAATATATTATGTGTACTTTTTTTTAATTCCCGCTGTCAATTATTTAATTATTAGGCTATTGTCTTATATTAGTAAGTATATCCTTTTGTTATGAATATTTTATTATATTGTAAATATATTTAACTTAGTTTAATGTAACACTGTTACAAACAATTTAAAAGAATTTGCTTAAACATCGGCTTATACTTTGTAATAGATACAATAATACCTCATATATTTAGAATATTTAATGTATACAAGTGATGTGCATACTATATTCAGTAATACTAATTATAGGATATCATAAATTTGCTCATTCCCATCACCATGAAAACAACCATTGCATAGGTTACAATGCCTTATCTTGTGTATATATATTTCAATTATATTCTTTTTTACCTACCTACCTATAGTTAAACGATAAGAATCTTTTTGGTTATCTAGCCGCCATTAAAATTTTCATATTTCTGGTTTGCACTCGGACCACAAAATTATAATGTAACTACTTAGTTGCAATACAGCATGAACAAGTGCTTTATGCAATATTTGACAAATTCCTAATACATACATTAGGCATATGTTATTAATTTTTAAAATTAATGACTGAAAACTCAAAACTTTATAAACAAAATTATATTTTGATTTGTATTTAAAGCTAGGTAGTATTCCATTCAGACATTCAATATTAACAAGTGAATTCATAAAAACATAATAATCATTCAAATACAATATAATATATTATCCTTATTTCTTTTTAGATTGTTTAGAACTTGTGAAGGCTATAATATAATATTAAGTGTAGTCGTATTTGGGAAAATTAACAAGGAGCAAAATAAATAATACTGATCTAGTTATAAATGAAATGCATTAGATATTTGGTATGTTATCACATGTTAAATTTGTTGCATTAGAACGCTAATGCACCACAATATCTAACATTCCTTTTTATCGCTCATAATTTTCAAACGGTTCTGTCCGTCTTCAAACATATCACAGAGTCCCTAATATAATAATATTATGTTGCGACGACGATCATGGATTTCTTCCGTTCACTCGATGTATATGTCTTCCACTGGATACGCTGTCTCTATGTATTTCTGATAGAATCTTTGGAAAGCACGTCTAAGAAAACGAATACGATGTTATATTTGTATTATTTCTGAACGAATAAAATACGCGTGAAATCCTTTACCCGATCGCTTCCGCCACTGGCCTCGACGATTCGTTTGCTTTAAACACGTGGCACGCAAACCTCTGACATGTCGGATGTTTAGTTACGAATCCCATGTATCGGTTATCTTCCGGGTAGAATGCACAAAACGATACGTTCTTTAAAGAGTAAAAATAATCTTGACATGGTGTACTCGAATCTCTAGTCTGCTAAATTGAAAAGTACAATATTTATGTATATATTTCAGATAAATATGTATTCAAAACAAACACCACATAAAAAGTGATATAAGTACCTATATGTATTCAATTTGATTGATGGGTATACCACGAGTAAAATATATATTATAGTAAAATTCACTAAAACAAGTAGATAAGAAATTTATGACTGCAATATTGAAGGTGTACCTATCTATCATCTATTAATTAGAAGCCAATAATTATTACTATAGAATTGGGTATTTAAAATTAATCCATGCAGAGTGTTGCGTGTGAACACTTATGACCTATGTACATAAATAGTTACGTGTAAATAGTGCAACGCTTACCATCGTTGAAGATTTGGCACGATCGACCATTCGAAGTCCTTGGTCTGACACCTCAAGTATGCACGATTGTGGTTTGCAATTGGGACGTTCAGTAATCTTGCGTATGGCTTGACATAGCACAGAATTGCCTTTGTGCCACATTGTCTCCACTGAACCCATGTATCCCAAAAGAAACCGTTCTCGTTTCACCTTGGGCGTCGCAGAATCGAAATCCGTGTACTCGACGTCTACCGCATACGCGGATGGAAACGCTCCTTGAGTTCCGGTGCGAAGGTTAACTCCTGAAAAGAGTGAAAACCTGTCAATATATGTCATAAAGTACTGCAATAGGATTTTTATATTGTAGTAACTAGTAGCGTTAAAACATTGGTATCGATATTCCCGTGGAGAGTAAATAACAATAAATTTACCTTCACACCAACAGTCTTCGGCTTCCTTTTGCACGTAAATCGGATCACCTATATCCACTTCCATCTCGTCCCGGTGTCTAGGAACGAACTTGTACAGTCCTCTGTGTGTGGCCTCTAATAGCTCTAATTGAGATAGTGGAAGACTCGATGAACACGACGATGCTGGAGTTGGAGTGTCTGTGCATAAACAGTAGTCAAATTAAGGTTTCATTGCGATAAGTCGCCAGCGTAAGAGATATAAGTGTTATAATTTCATTATAATGAACTCGTTACCGATTTGTTGCGGTGAACTAGATTTGGCTCTTTCGGGCGAATGGACTAATGATATACCCGAGTCTGGAGACCGACATTCAGAATCTCGAAGTCCCGATACGAACGATTTCCTTCTGTCAGGCGAAAATACTTCTCCTAATTCATCGGCCAAGCTTAACACCGAACCAGCTTCGAATAGGTATTTATAAATTGTTCACGTTAGTCATTCGATAATTTAAACGAATAACCAAATGCCCTTTCAATTGAAATCAATATATTGTTTTTATCAACACTTAATATAATCAGATAATTAAAGAGTCGTTTTTTGCACTATTAAAATTATAACAGTTGTCAATTAATATAGATGTATAACATTATTTAAGTTTGAGAAACTACGCTATTAGTGTGTATTGATGACTTATTGTTTTCTTTAAATATGACATTTGGTTTGCAATCAGAAATAAAAACAAATATTACTTCTATTTTTTGGTAATTCGGGTAATTTTCTCCTTCTTTTTTCATGCCTTAAGCGCACAATATTACTGTAAAATGCAGATATGAGTGTTAATCTTAAAGAAATTTATTTACTATTATATTATACACTTAAAGTCTTAATACAATGTCTTACTTATTCTTTGGCTCATTTTGATCGTCGTCTGAAATGGAAAACACGTTGAAAGCATTATTGATGGCAAGATTTTTGTTAATTGTAGCTTCAGTCGATGACTCTTCGTCTGATAATACATCGTGAACTAGACTAAACAGCAAAAAGTTAAATATAATTATAAGTCGTAAAGTAATAAATACCCTACAAGTATACAATATATTTAAAAATTTGAATAAATCAAATGAAATAAGTAGATACCCATTATAAACAATAGGTACTAAGTATTAACGTTTAAAGGGAAATTAATTAACCAACATTTGCTGTTTAAGTCTAACAAGTGTGTAACAAGATTGTACATCTAAAAATACTCATAACTCTTGATAAAATTAAAATACAATACAAAAGTCCTATGATGTTTCTTAGATAATAGTTAAATGTTATCTGCTGAGCATAAAATGTGTCATACTATATTATATACATCACTTGCAAGACGGATACTACATATTGTATAGTATATCAGTTTCACGCAGATAGTGTTTCCGTTTTTTACCTTCATCGGTTTAAAAACATTTAACATATCAATTTTCATTCAGTAAAACCAATGTTGTGTGGTATAATAGCTTTAAATTATAATATTGTATTAAAATATATAAAAATATTAACCATAGGGCCATATTTAGGGGGGGGGGCTACAGGGTGTTGTTGCCCCAGGTGGCTGAATATGAGAGAGTGGCCAATTTTTCATATTTTCAATATTTAATGATCTAATATTTTTGAAATGAAACTTCCTTACAAAATACAGTGTATCTAAAAAAAAATTATATATCGCCAATCGGCCAATACAATATAGGTACCTATTGTTTTTAAATAACATTAAATTTGTATTTGCGGTATAATGAGGCGATTTTTTTGTCGCCCCCTGGTATCAAATTCCTAAATACGGCCCTGATTAACCACATTATCGGTTTAAAATGTTTGTACGATGGTTTTTGAATTAAATCTTAATATTAAAACATTTAAAACTAATAATACAAAATTGGTTCTACTGAACTTAAATTCGCTTTCTTGAATGTTTTCAAGACAAAGGCAACACGTCATGCAGGTTTGCGTTAACACATTTTCTTAAGAGAAATTTTCTAAATTCGACTAAGTTAAGATTGATCGTAAATAGTAATTAGGCTAAATACTTAATATTTCAATATTATCTGTATTTTAGTATTTATTAGTGTAATGCCTATTTTGGAAATTATTTTATTAGACCATCTGTTAGGTACATAATCGAATAAAATAAGCTTAAAATATGATAATAAGTAAACTAATTATCAAAAAGTATATAACATAGAATTTCTACTACAGATTAAATAAGACTCCCCAAGTAGGTACTTAATCGTGGAATAATAGGTACCTACTTTAAATTTAAAATAATAAAAAAGAGGGTAAATGGATGTCGCTCATCTGCTGTACAGTATGTTAAAAGTGGGTTACTGTAATGGATGGTATTACATTTTAATTTAATGATATAATATCACTGTACACGAAAAACAATTCTGAGCGGAGAAACTTTGTCAGTCTAGGATTATATGTTGTACATACTATATTAATTATTTTGTTTTTTAAAAAATATGGGTACGTAGTACCATTGATTATAGAATATCTATTTATCTATCTATCATTGACTATAGAATCTATTCTATAATCAATGGTAGTACGTACTATTTTATATAAAGTTATGGGAGATCTTCTATTAAATTTTCAAGCTTTTCGACCCAACGAATAAAATTGTATTGATATTTATAAACTAAAAACGAAAAAAACAAAAAATTAAGATTGCTTAAGTGTGTTTTCCAGTTAATTCCGTGATATATATTTTTAAATAATCAAATACTTAATACCACGATAATCGTTAATGTTGTAAAGTTTCAACTTTTTTCTAACTTTTTTTTTATTTATTAAAAGTAAGACTGACGTCACAGGCCATTAGCCTAGTGTAAATTACAAATAAAAAGGAGAGAAAAACTTACTAATTGTATTGAGACTTAGACTACGAAAAAAGCTTTGTACATTGTTAAAATTTGTTTGTAAGATTAATTTTAGTTAAAATTTAATGATTTTAGAGATGTTGTTTTCATTGTGTGCTTCTTCCATATTCGGTGGTATTATTGCTAGGTTGTTTCTTATGTCCCGGTACTTCGTGCAATCTAGGATGATGTATTGATGTGTTGAACTGAAAGGTCAGCGTGGTATTCGTCACAAGCGAGTGGAGGGTTTTTGATGATGAAAAACGAGCGAGTGTCCGATCTTGCATCTTGTGATGCAACTTCCTATCGTTTAAAAGTCCAAAGTTGCAATCACAAGATGCATAATCAGACACACTCATTCAAAAATTGTATTTTATTGAATTTAATTTTTTTCATGATAGAGGATTTAATAATATACAATATCTTCTTTAATATAATATTTAATTTAATTTTGTACATTTTATACGAATAATAGATACGTCTAGAGTTATTACAATACAAACATACAATTATCTTAGTTTATTTTGAATTTAATTTCCTTAGCATAGATATCAATCTTACACTCCTGTCTACTTTATCTACTTAAAAATTGTTATGATTTTATATAAACATCAGTGGTGGCTCGTCGGGGGTCTTTGAGACGGCGACTCCCCATAATAAAAGTAGTAACAAAATAAAAAAGTTTGAAGAAAATTATATTATAATTTAATATTTTTATCCATTTAAAAAATAATAATTATGGTTTTCGATATTAAAATTGATAATATAATATTTGTTTTCTATTTTTACATTAATGATGAGAATACGGGTATCATTCAATAATAATACGGGCGAAAAATATCGATAACAATGATATTTGGGAATCTGCCGTTTAAGAGACTCAATTGTGTATCCAAATTTCAGTTAACTCCTAAAATCTACAGCGTGTCGTTGCATCCGTATTAGATGATTGAATTTAGTTATTCGACATTGTATCGTCCCGTGTAGTACCTAATGATATTATTGTTATAATACACAAGTCAAAAACTTGATTATAATATAAGAAATTACATTATAAATTGTCAGTCTCCCCAATGAATTTAATTGCGAGCCGCCACTGATAAACATATAAAAGCGTATCATATTAATCATAAAATAGGTATACACTTTTAACCATCATATTCACTACAAAAAAAAAAAAAAAACATTAATCTATGAATAATAATAGTTGTTAATTATGTTGAGTTTTCATATTATATTATAGTCTTAAGCATCTACCTATCTGTTTGCTTGTTATCAGATGGGCGATCACCCGATAATTTATGCGACATAGCAAGCCATGTCATGATATTAACTCATAATTGAGTCCTTAAATAACTATGATAGTGATAAAAAGAAAATTAAACTCGAAAATCATTTTTTGATTTTATAAATAGATTATATATGGGTTATTTGAGTTGATAGTTTTGTTACAGGAAGGCTGTAACCTCCCTCTTCAGAACTGTAACTCAAAATGCGTCTATTTCAGTAATGTTTTATAGATTTATAGTTGAAAAATTCGATTTTTATAAACAAATATTCTGCTTTGTAGTGTATTATGAAATTAAAACTGTATGTTGTCCGATTACGTTCAAAAAATTAAAAAAAAATTTGTTTTTCAAAATATTTATAGTTTTTGTAATAATGAATGTTCAATGATAAAAGAATCACCTGGTATGAACAATTAATAACCAAATAGAAATGGAGTGTAACAGTTTGGGCACGTAATGACGTAATCAAAAGCGTTTTTGAAAATTGTAAACACATTAGGGCGCAAAACGGCAACAATTAAAATTTAAAATCTTTATAAAATGTAACAAATTAATTAAGAAAAGAAGGCTAGTACCTACCAAAGACAAATTTAACAGAAATTATATAATACAAAAATAGGTATATCATTAAAAATAAATGATAAAATGACAACCTTTTAAATATAAGTCTGCAAGAACTTAAGTTTCACATTGAAATTATAGTACCTACTAAAAATTTCTTATAAGTACTTCATTGAATAAGAAATTAAGATGAGTACAATTTCAAAATAGTAATCAAATTAAATTTACACGATTTATATAGTAAAGCAAGGGTCGAGACCTTGAATGTTAAATAATATGATGAATAAATTTTGACCATGTTATATGATCATATTATAGCATAACCTTTAAAAAGTACAAGTATGCATTTTAATATTTAATAAATTAAAACTTTAAACATGTACGTGAGTTGTTAATAGGCAATGATATTGTATCAAATCGTTTACTAATGTAATATACAACTAATGAAATAATATTATTTTTTTACTAATAACATTATTTATAATTATTAATAAATGAGTTGATTTGTATGTGAAAACAAAGATTTTATTTATATTTCATGACTTCTATACAATCAAGCAAATGTAATTGCTGCTTGATTTGAAAATATTTATCGTATGTAATTATGTATTAGGTATGTCCTTGAAAAACTCAACTGTAAGTTGTCATCAATAGTAATAACTTCCTCATTAATTTATTGCACCTATTTCGTTATTTACGTTATTTATGATTATGTTTAAAAATATTAAATATTAATAATTAAATCTATAGGAAAAAAGGTTTTTCAATTATCTTGACCTTCAAAAAACGTAATGCGATAAACATACATCCTAACCTCGATAGTTATAATTACCTATATGATATTATCATATATAGGCAGTTAGTCATCTGTATCGTGTGATACCAAGTTAATATATAATCGAATTATTTGTTTTATTAAAGCCGATAATCTACCAAAACAGAACTATACTAACATATACATTTCACTGTCCAGCTAGAGAACACGCCGATTCAGCGCATTCCTGCTAGACGCTCTGCCGTTGAGATCGGTTCTACTTTGACTGAGTATCGAGTGATGACGCGCAGAGGAACCGATTTTCATCTTAATTGTACATATTAATGCACACAAGCACAATTTCCTACGGAACTGATATTGATTTATATTTATATATTATATACATATAAACAGCTATATTTTTTATAGTTTAATTTGTTGTTTTTTCAAGGTATTATTAAAAATTAGTGGATTAAGTTATCGTAATTTTAAAAACGCTTTAGCCTTTAGCACATACGATACAGTGATACACCTATATATGTATATTTAAATTAACCTCTAAAAATTAGGTAATTTATAACAATTCCAAGACAATTAGATTTTATTTTTTACGAAAATTTTAACTTAGAATGTACACCAAGGTGACATTTGAAACAAAGCATTTTGTTAACCATTTTAAATATTTTTAATATAAATGTATTCTGCTAATATCATTTGTTTGCGTACGATATCGCACTCTTGGAGCAAGACCGCTTCTTCTTTAGATTTTTTGTTTAGAGAAAAATCATTTTTAAGTTAATTGAGAACGTAAGTTTAAAGTTATTTCAAAGATTTAAACCTCATATTTAACAAAGTTATCTGTACTTTGAACTAGACTTAAAAGTGTAGATTACGATATTAATATCTTATTGCTATTAATAGAATTTAACTTAATGGCGGTTTTAAATTATATTTCTTCATACAATACTGCTACATTTTTGATATAGTGCAGTAATACATTACATTTTTAAATAAATACAAGCCATAAACACTAATATAGTAATATGGCAGTCTTATTTTGTGTCATTTTTGCATTAGGTGAGGTTACATATTAAATGTTGAATTCCAACTTTATGCATAGAAATGGTACCTAGTTACACTACATTTTTTGGCTTTTTGCCTTATTACTTTTAAAATGAATGAATAAATAAAATCAATAAGATGCTCACAAAATACAACCAACAAAACATAACCTAATAATGTTATGTTTATTATTATAATAATATCATAAAGAAGTATTTAAAATAAACATCTGACATTTTATATTTTTGAAATAATGTATTATGTTTAAATAATAATAATAATAATCTTTATACCTACTTCAAAATTCAAATTGTACAGCATAAACTAAAATAAAAAAATATCCGGTAACATTTACCTAATTTTAAAGTTTAAATTATAAAAATTATGTTTTATAGGTAATGAAAAAATATATTTAACATAATACTTATTTTTTTACTTAAAAAAAAAATTAAAATACTAAGTAACAAAACAAACAAATTTAACAACTTAATTAAAATCTTCATCATCAGTAGTTACAGGTGCTGTATTTGAAATCGTGTTCAACTGCTTAAAAAAATAATGATATGTATCTGGTATGAATTTAGCAATTTAGCATCACATAAATTAACAAGATATCTTTTTTTCTTTAGATATACCAGGTGGCGTTTGATACAAAGGACTTAGTTCCAATTATATATTATTTTGTTTTGACTTTCTTGTTTTTCTTAAAACAATAATTTCCAAAAAATCATTTTGATCATAGGATGTTTTGTATTGTATTCTATCTGGTAAATCTTTAGATACTTTTATAATTTTAATGTCATTCCAAGTAACTTTTTGTCCATTTGTATTTTTGTTAAAGTTGTTTCCAATACTCTTACTCATATTTTTAAAATCAAAAAAGTCTTTGTAAATTAACTCATTAACTTTAAATGGCATATATTATACCAAATGTTTTATCATCACTGATTTCAGTTATGTGCTGTTAGTCATGACAATCTATACGTAATTCCTTACAATTTTATGATCATAATAAAATAATATATTATCTTTTCTGGTTGTAGAGTTCAAAGTTACAACTTTTTGATTAATTTTACAAAAGCTAATTGATAAAGTATAGGTACAATCTGTTCTTCAAAAAGTTAAGTTTTTCTTCTTATTCTTTTTGTATAGGTAATAGTATAATACAAACAATACAAACTGTTATAACAGTTAGGTTAGGTAGTATTACTGTAAATTTGTAAACTAATGGCAACAGAAGCCGATGTTTTATACAAGATCAAAAAAAAAAAAAAAACTGTTAGTATTTATAAGTTACAGTGTAGATTAACCATTAAATTCCTATTAATTTATTTTTTTATATTTCAATTTAATTCAAAAACGAATAACCAAAGAAACTTGAAATTGTCATCAAAATATATTAATATTATCATTTTGCAAATTTTCGAACTATGTTGACTCTTTTTGAGTTTTTATTTACCTAATTAGGTATATTTACAATTATTTTATAAGTTTAACATTTTTTATTATTCAATTTTATCTATTTATGTTAGTTATTACTTAATTAAATATCAGTATGATGACGACAACGGACAAATACAGGCTACAGCCTTTTATCAATATAACTGCAATATTATGGTCGTCGGTCACAAACGATATTTAACTTAAGACTATAGGACTAAAACAATAGGTATACGTACTTATACGTGGTAGTAACTATACTAACTAATAACCAATCTACTATTTGATAGTTCAGAAATGTCATAATATACTCATTACTCAAACGTCAATAAATAATAATAAAAAATAGGGTTAGCTCAATTAAAAAAAAAAAAAAAAAATTATGAAGATATACAATTGTATATACGTGCGTACTTATTATTTTTACTGAATATACGCTAATTCATCAAATAGTATATGGGTATAAGGCGTAAATAGTAGATAAACCACGTAACAATAATAATATAATGATATTGATGATATAATGATATGAAGATAATTGATAATCGATAAACAAATAAAAAAATAAATTAAAAAAATGTTATCATCAACCGGGTATCGAACCTTGGACGTTTATTACCTGTTGAATAAAAGCTACTATTATAGTTTCATGTATAACGTATTGAATAGTCATTAATTTTCAAAAACTTACTGGACAGAAAATAAATGTGAAAAATAAATGTTGGCTTCTAATCTAACTCTTCAACTGCATCACATCTAATAGCAGTTGGCATTAGGGGGTTTAATTTTCAGAGAGCACATTAAGTTTCTACATCCAATATCGATGACGACATCAAACGTACAATATTATTTTAATTTTTTTTTTCAATATTAAAATAATTACTAGGTTTATTTGCTTTCGTTGTAACGAATTGAAACCATTTACTGTTATGTGTCTATCCAAAATAATATATTATCATAATGTTAAAATCAAAATCATGTATTAGTAGTGCAATAGTATATAGTAATAAATAGACAAATCGTTTTACTTAATCTATATTATTATTTTAAAAAATACAACTCATATAACTATTGAGATTCAATTATTAAAAGATTTAATAACCCATAAGATTATAATAAAGGGTTTCTTTGTAATTTGTGGTTGATGTAAGTTTTTGTTTAATATCAGGGATTAATGATTTTGATTATTGTTCTGATACATTTACAATATTTACATATATTATGTAATGTATATTTTAATATTTTAAATCATGTCTAAATTTTTTAAATACCTAATCAACCTTAAACATTATCTTTAATTTCAATTAACATTATAAGTAGGATACTATAGGAATTCGATTGAATATTATATTATATGTGTATTTATTTATTTCGGAGCGTCCGAATTGGTTCCCGGGTTCTTTCAAAGGGTATATCCGAATTAGTTCCCGAGTTGTTAAAGTTTTGGCCTAATAAATAATACCTATATAACAAACATTTTTTTAAAATTAAAATCTTAATTTAAAAATATAATATAAATAATAATAAATATAGGCGGTATATCGCTTTTTTTAATTCGTCCATTTTTTTTATAGTTATTATTTTCTATTATTGAGGTAAAAACTTATAACAAACATTAAAAAAAAATTAAAATCTATTGATTTCGTTATTTTTATATTTGTTCATTTCTGTTTTTATAAATATTTCCTTATTTTTAGACTTCAGGTTTTGTAGTTTGTTCGAACTTCGCAATTTTATATAAGTTTCAATTTGAACTTCTTTTAGTACATCTATAAATTGAAATATGTTCGGATGTGCGGAATAAAAGCAACTGTTGAATTTGCTGTGAAATGATTCACAGAATAAATTAGTAGCTCGTTCTATACTACTGGTATATTCAGCCCACATTGTTGGTGGAAAGTGAGCTATCTTTTTCAATATAGTTTTTAAAATAAAATCGAAGAATTCATCAATTTTTTCATTTAAAATATTAATTATTTCATTTATATTATATTGTATTTTGCTTTTTCGTAAGTCTATATCGGGAACCAATTCGGACGTGTGCCGCCTACCTAGAATATCGGGAACCAATTCGGAAGTGTGTTGCCTGGAATGTCGGGAACCAATTCGGATGTCAATTTTCAGGTATGGGAACCGATTCGGATGCAGCCATTTATTTTAATAAATCAAGAGTATTTTAATTTACGAATTTGCGGTATATTTATTAATTTGGCCATTCTTAATAAAGCATGTATATGTGCATGTATACTATATATTATACTATAATAGTGTAAACCTTAGAGGCTTAGACTATATAGATCCTACAATATAACAAGATAATAAATACGTAAAAAATACAATTTTTATTATGAGCACTTGGACACTTAGTATCTAAATCTGAGTTTTTAGCCCTAATAAATCTTAAGATAATCTTTATCTAAACCATGTTTATATAGTGACAATTGCCAAAAATTATGATTATAGATAGTTTTATTAATAATAAAATTTTAATATATTTTAATCTATTTATCGTATTTTTTTATAACTCTTATAACAATGAACTTATTTCATATTTGTAATCTGTTAATATCTCAATAATAAATTATTAAAAATATATAGATATAGACAAGTATTACAGTAATAGATAACCTACATTTTAGGTTTATGAATTATATATTATACATATATAAAATAAGAGCCTATAAAGGTACTTGATAACATTCAACATCGCTATAATCTTCAAGAAAGATATTTTTTATTGCGTTTATTATTATGTAAGTAGCAAGATAATTAACTATACTGTATCCTATTGAAGAATAAAGCGGTGCTAAAGAAAGCTAATTCATTTTGATAGCATTTCTATGTTTTTTTTAAAAATAATGGATTAAGCGTAACTCATAATTAATAAAGAATTATTTTTGTGAATAACAAAATTGACTATTGTGATTACAATACCTATTTGGGATATATTTTTCCAAAAACAATTTGTGGGTGGATGGTCATACGTGTTTCACCTGTAGATTACGATGGAACTCGCCCAATGAATAACGACATCACGCTTTAACTATAAAACAACTATCATCAAACACTCGCACTACATATAGAAAATAGAACCAATCCCGGATTTAGAACAGGTGCTGCCCTTGGACCTTTTAAATATGTCACCTCTAACCCAAGAAAAAAATTTAGTTTTTATTTAATTTTAAAGAAATTAGATCTGCAGTAGTCATTATAAACAAAACAAGTAATTATAAATTCTAATAAACAATAAAACATTTTTAATCGTATACCTATGTTATCTATAACATTTTTCGATTTCATACAAAATTTGCTGCCCTAACCCCTAAGCACGGGCCTCACTGGTCTATATAGGCGTAAATCCGGCCCTGAATGGAATTTATGATAACTATTAAACATCATGCCATCACGGTTAACTATATATTTAAATACACATTAGATTAATAAAACTGTATAATATTATATTGTATTAACGAATTGAGGTTTTCATGGTATTATATTTTAACTCTTATATGACAGGTCAATGGAGCGCACACAAAAATAGTTGTGCCAAAGTATACACTCTGCCATCCACTTAAAAATTAACTATAGGTACGTCGATGATAAAAAGTAAAATATTGTTTAACGACATCACATATTATTATTGTATTTATATACAATTTGCTTATATAAGAAGGTATCACTATATTATACAAAGTAATTAGTAGCTAGGCAGGCGATGTACCTGTATGTATTTAGTGGACCACTAAACTAATTAAATATTAAGGATTAGTCCGAAAAAGGTATTTATCAATCAATATATGTATTTAGGAAAGGCTATTGAGCTCAGTAAACCTATACATAATAACCTCCCCACTTGACTTTCATCCCTCTCCACAGCCAAAAGTACGCAACTGGACTCCGCGAGTTCTATATAGTAATAGTAGTATAATAATAATAATATTCTGTAACATATAGCTGTGGGACTCGCACGAAAGTATGTATTATATGTACCTTAAATACAAATTATTAAATATATTATAATGTAGCTATGTATGTATTGTTTAAAAAAAAAAAAACTGTGCTGTTTTAACTTACGTATAAGTCTGCGCGGACGCCCTGAGGTGTTGTGGTAGCGATTCGAATATTTGCCTGAATTCTTCGAACTCGGAATCAGCCATTGTTTTTGCGTACAATATGCATGCGTGTGTATAATATTATACAACGGTCGCTGTCGGTTTCAAATGTTTCGATGTATTGGAGGAATTATTATATTAACACAAACATAATAATATTATTTTTATCTCATCGTGGACATCGGAAAAACTGTCGATTCTATCCGCGGACGCAGCGTACACGCACACGCATTGGCATACACGAACGACCGCCCCGCAAGTTGTACGGTATTGATTATTGTCGTTTCCACCCTAATGTCTTATTATAGTATTATATTACTATCACGCATTCACGCGCACTCCGTAGACCTTTCGGTCTGTATACAAAAAGACGTTTTTTTATATTTTAATTTTAGGTATATCGTGCTTTTTCACGGTAATTTCTCCAGGTAATTACCTTTACATTTAGGTAATATTTTATACTATAAATATTTTATTTTATACCTACGAGTTTACGCGCGGTTTTGTCAATATTCTTTTTTTTTATTTCATTACGTTTGAGAACCAATTACGCACCGATGCACCATTTTGAGAACCAATGATGACAACAACCCACTAACCGTTATCACATAGTACGTCCCGCGTGTATATTTTAGTATTTTACGCCGAAAAGGCGAAAACAGTGATAACGTGACCGTGATGTTATATTTTGCCGCGGCTGACATCGGCATTCGGCACGACGCTACGACGACGTTGCGTTTACGGCGTTTACGCGTAGAGCAGTTATTCGTTATTACCTGAATCGATTTTGTACACGATGGCCACGAAAAGTTACATCTTAGACAATGGTGCATACACGGCCAAAGTTGGTCACACGGACGACGAGGCGCCCAAGTAAGACACTCGTGTTGACATTGTCAGACGTTGGTCCAATATAATATACAATATACCTAATTGTTATAATTGACTTCAGGATTATACCCAATTATATTATGAAGGCCAAAAGCGAACGGCGTAGAACATTTATCGGTGATCAGCTTTCAGAGTGCCGTGACAAATCGGGATTGTACTTTATGTTGGGCTTTCAAAAGGTATTGCTGAATGAGTGCTTGTCGTTTTTGTTGAATGTTAAAATACTTTATATAATAGTATTATGCATTCAAATGTATTTAGTAAATTCTTCCGTCTGATAGTATTTTTATTTGCCACACTTCTAGGGTTACTTGTTGAATTGGGATATTCAGAAAACAGTATGGGATTATATTTTCAGTAAAGATTGTTGTAAAGCCAACTTTCTTGAAATGCCATTAATTGTAACTGAACCATATTTCAATTTTAATTCTATTCAGGAAGGAATGACCGAAATGTTTTTTGAAGAATATGAGTTCCAAGCTTTATTGCGAACTAATGGTAAATAAATTACTTAAGTCTACCTACTCATTTTGTATGATAAGTACATTAAACATGTTTTTTGTAGCTGGAAATCTATCTTGCTACCATTATCACCACAATAAACCATCCACCAAATGTTGCTTGGTTGTTGAAACCGGCTATAGTTTTACACATATTGTTCCTTACATTTTAAAACAAAAATTCAAGCCCGGAATATTACGAGTCAATGTTGGAGGCAAAATTCTTACTAATCATTTGAAAGAAGTGATATCATACCGACAGTTACATGTTATGGAAGAAACATACGTTATGAATCAATGCAAGGAAGACTTGTGTTTTATGTCTACAGATTTTGATAGAGATCTGAAAATCGCAAAAATGAAATGGCCAAAAAATACTATTGTCAGAGACTATATTTTACCTGATTATACAACTGTGAATAGAGGAATTATAAGAACAATAGATGAAACTTCAGTGAGCAGAACTATAGATAAAGATCAGGTAAGTTAAAATTATGATGCCATTTTTACAGTAAGGTATTTGATATATTATTAATTGTTACCAATTTTAATATTAGCAAGTTTTACGCATGAACAATGAACGTTTTACAATACCAGAAATTTTATTCCATCCAAATGATATTGGAATACCACAAATGGGTATATCAGAAGCAATTGTTTTAAGTATAAATTTATGCCCAGAAGAGACTAGATCTCATCTATATAACAATATCATTGTAACTGGTGGTAACGGTTGTTTTCCTGGTTTTGAAGAGCGCCTTACTAAAGAAGTGCGGGCTCTTGCTCCTGATGAATTTGATGTTTCAGTAACTGTACCTGAAAAGTAAACAATTTTACAAATTTAACAATAATAAATTGTATAAATTCGTTTTTAAACTTTCAGCCCCATTACATATGCTTGGCATGGAGGAAATTTATTAAGTAAAGATCCAGATTTTTTTTCACTTGTGGTAACTAAAGAGGAATATGATGAAGAAGGATTTTCTGCGTGCCATCGATTTGATGTTTAAATTAAATATGATAAGACTGAAAAAAAAACATTAGTTATTATTTATTACATATAAATATTATGGATTTATTTTTACTTTCTATGAAACAAAGTGTATGAAAATACAAATACAATTATCATATTTTATATATTTAAAATTAAAATTTTTAGACAGTGAATCACTTTTTGACTAGGTTATGTACTTTTTTCATAGTTAGAATGTATTGTCTGTTATATATTTCTCAATATTTTTTTATAATTTTTGATTTTATTTAATTTTCTTCTAATTTTTTTATAAAAAGTATACATAAAAGAAAAACTGTGATAGTTTTATTATTATCCTATATTTTTTATAATGATTAAACATGGTGTAATTAGTATTATGTAAAATAAAATTATTTTTGTACATAATGTCCACTTTTTTTCCTTTATTCACTAGTTTTACAAATGCTATATCTATTGTCTAAGATGTTATATAGAGTAAAGATATTTTTATTTTTATAATATATTGATTAAAAATAAATAAATTTTCCATTTAAGATTCATATTAAAAAATATGTATGGACAATATCCTTCATTGACAATTAAACTGTTAATAATAATGAATTACCCATGTTTCTATTACCATTGTACAATATTTAGTATTTACACTTATTAAAACTGTAAAATCAGTGAGCTATCTATATTATCTAATATAATAATTACTAATAATACTTAAGAAATCACTTTTTTCATGTTTAAATATTTTAAAAGCTTATGAAAATATATTATTGTAACCATTTTGTTGAATTTTTAATTTTAACATAACTTGAATTAAAAACACAACCCTAAATGTATTTCTTATAGAATAAAAATTTGTTACAGATTTGTTAAGATGGAACCAAAGCGATCTAGACTTCCAATGAATTGGGCATTGAGACCAGTATTGCCAGAGAATGTGACAACCAACAATATTACTACAGTGAATGTGTTTGTAGACACTATTATTGATCGAACCTCAACCAGCAAGATTGTTAAGAGTCTTGGACAATTGTCTGTGATAAAGTCATTGACTCATCTTAAACGTGTTAAAAATCAAACCATAATACTAATGTTGGCCAAAGATTTAAATCCAGAAGAGTGTGTGGCGGAATTGGAAAGTAAAGGATTTAATTTTGCTGGCCTATCAGGTCAGCCTGAAATCATACCAGTCCCGGCTTGCATGCCAAAAACATGTAGCCAGAACCTACAAGCTCGTAAGCTGTGGCCATGCAACTTTCATCCAGACAAACGGCTAGAGTCAATATTGAGTGGTGATTTTTTTAACCAACTTGAACTTGCCACTATTGATGGATACATGAGAATGGCATTGGCATGTGCAACTGGTGGAGTTGGTGCTGTGGTAGTCAATCCTTTAAACAATTTGATTGTAGCCCAAAGTGGTGATTTTCGTGCCGAACACCCCGTAAAGCATGCAATTATGTGTGTGGTAGATAAAGTGGCCAAGACTCAAGGAGGTGGAGCGTGGAACCCCTCATCTACTATAGCTAAAACATCTAGGATCAATGATGACAAGACTGGGCCATACTTATGCACAGGATATGATGTCTACGTAACCAAAGAACCATGTGTGATGTGTGCGATGGCATTGGTGCACAGCAGAGCGAGAAGAGTTTTCTATGGATATGAGGATGCCAGTGGACCCGGAGGCTTAGGTGGATCAGTTAGCATACATCTCCTCAAAGGAATAAACCATCACTTTGAGGTTTTTGCTGGTGTTCTAGAAGAAGAGTGCCGAACTGCAGCATTAGCTTTGCATACCAACAATGTTGCTCAGAACATAAAGCACACTGAGTACATTGCAGAATCCTAATGTCTATCTATAAAATAAATTGACTCATACTAATCATGCTTCAATGTTTATCTCACATACTTTTAATTTTTAGTATTTACTGTCAATGTATTTAGTTTGTACTTAAAGTAGGTACAATTATATAGTACCTAGGTATTTGCATAGTACCTACCTATGACCTATCAGATATCCTGTTAAATGACAAATCGAAATCCATACAACTATGTTGTAATATTTGGTATCTATTACTACGTTTATATGATGGCGTTAAAATGGTTTGAAATTAAATTGGTATTAAATTCTCAAGCTATATACTGCGAGTGTTTTAACACCATCATAATATAGACGTAGTATATAGGCTGTAGCACAGTATTGAAAAATTGATATGACGTTTAAATGTCTGTGTAAAAAAACACATCAACAAATCAACTTTTAAACTTCTTTTGAATCTTTAAGGACCATTCGGAAAAATCGTTTTAACACAATGAAATAGCTATAAAATAAAAATAACTGTAGACAGTTGAAAAGTTTTGAAGATACATCAGCAAATATGCAGTAGGTTCGGTTTTGTTACAAATAAATCGAATTACCTATAACTATAGGTAGGAATAACAAAAGTTAGACCCAGGGTGGGTTTAAAGCCTTAAAGCGGCATCAGAGAACCTTAGAATAAAATACCTAAATTGAGTTGAATATTAATATAAAAGATTTCCAAAAAACCTGACATTTTCGGAAAACAAAAAATAAATTACCTAAATATTAAATTATAATTCTAAAAATAATCACAATTTGGGTCGCTATAAGACATTTTATAAAACTATATTATTATTATTAATTCTGTATGATAATAATAATTAAATTCATATTTAGATTTCTGCCCCCTATTTGCACTAAGGTAGTCAAGTTGCACTCATAAATAATACTAACAAATACAAATACAACAATTAATAATATAAGAATTCTTAGGTATCTACGTAACTTAACCCATTAACCCAACCACCTAGCCCCCTAGGTTACAACCTTCAACCCAGTTGCGCCACTGTACAAGCTATATATAGTCGGTAGCGCAGACCAATGTGAAAATATCACTTTATCGCTGTCAGTAGGTAGGTACCATGATTTAAGATACAATACCTTTTAATATTGTTTGTGCTTTAATCGTAAAGGTACCTATCATTGTTCAGATTGATATTGAATAATATTATAACAATGTTTATAATTATTATAAAAACAAATATATGTAATCAAAAAATGAAAATTATTTAGATATATACCATATATTTACTTCAATTTAACATTTAAATCACGTTAATGGGTTTTTCAAAGTTCAAATTGTTTAGCAAAGGATTGAAAATTTAAAATAAGAATCCATGTTTAGTATATTTTAGTTCATTCTGTAACCAAAAAATCTAAAATATATACCTATACATAATTTTTTTTACAATTATTTTAAATTCAAATTTGGATGAAATAAAATAACATATCAAATAATCAATAATAACGATTTTATTTTAGTGTTGTAATTTAAAAAAATTATTCGTACGTAGGTACTTGAAACTTTTAAGTTATATTATTTTATACAAATATGAAAATATGTAAATAATATATTAATTCAACTTACAGCCCCTCAAACTATACGAAAAAAATTTGTTTTACATATATTTAGCACATAAATTCACAAGCTTAACTCTGAAATTCGCACTGACTTCCTTCCCTCAAAAAAAAAAATGTTTAATTAAAAATCTAAGCTCAACAGAAAAATCTAAATTTAACAAATAGAGGCCAGTTGAATGCGAAAAACTAAATTGAATAAAAAAACCTAGCTGAGTTGAATAAAAAAGTTAAATTGAAAGAAATACAATTTGAATTGAAGAAGCACGAGTTGAATAAAAAAGGTCAAGTTGAATGAAAAAATATAAATTGAATAAAAAATATAGGCAAAATGAAAAAAGCTAAGTCAAATAATTTTGCCAAGTTGAATAAACGCTATTGTAAAAACACTAAAAACGGTTTAAAAAATGTAAATCATTTTAAAAGTTAAAACGCTCATCGCACTATGTAGCTTAAGAATTTAAAACCATTTTAACGCCATCATATAAAAGTAGTAATTGATTATAAGCTCTTACGCACCATTGTCAGATGAATATTTATTATTTAAATAAAGTAACCGTTAACGGGCACGTACGATATCCGATGGATTTGTTAGGTAAACGTCCATATGGTATATGTGAAACGGTCCTAATTCCTGTGTGTTCAACATCATTTACTTCAACGCGATATTAGTGATGGATAGTGATGTCTCACGAATTAAAAGGTGGTAAAGTTAATGAAAATAATCAACTCAAGTAAAGTTTAGAGGACTGGATAGGATTCTTAGCGAGATGCTTTCGCTATCAAAATTACTAAATGTGCTTGTTGTACAGATTGTTTTTGAAAAAAAAAATAAAAATAAAAAAAAAAAAAGATGCTTTCGCTGATTTGCATTAGGACAGGGTGACCATACGTCCTGTTTTTTACAGGATTATACTTTATTTGGGGTAATCGGTAAAAACGATAAAATTATAATTTATTATAATAATTAATAAGTAGGTAATATAGTATAATATAGTATTATTATTATATTATAGGTAACAACAATTATAGGCCGAGCGTCTTATCGAACCCATACCAAATAACTGTCGTAGATAATATATATACAAAAATATGCGAACAAATTCTATTATATTATTAAAGGTTTAAAATGTATTACTTTGGATAACAGTAGTAGGATTATCGATATAAATTGAAACATTCATACATTTTGTGTCAGTTACATTTCGACGTAAATACTGTTATGTACCTAGCTGAAGGAATAAAAAAAAAAAAAAAGATTCAGCTATATTAGAATATTTCGACAATACTTATGTGACCGCCGACCGGTACATTTAGAAGAATTAATTCGACACAAAATAAATGCATACGTTTGCGGAATTGTCCACCCTTATTTCCACCTCACGTGTGGAATGTCCATAATATCACATTGAACGATGATGATCGGACTAATAATGAAACTGAGGAATGAAATCATACCTAGATTAGTGAGCCATTGCCATCCCTCTATATGGATGAAGTCAGTGGCGCAACTAGGGGGGGGGGGGGGGTGCTAAAAGGTCTTTAGCACCCCCAAGTTAAAATTTAGCAGCCCCTGTTTTTTATATCTAACTATTATTATTTTAGTGAAATAGTATGAATTTTATGTTTTTAAATGATGGGAAATTTCCTGAAAAATATGTACAACTATTTGGTCGTATAATATAATTCGTTATTTATCTTTGTTGAATATTGAAAAAGATTTATTCAATCAGATTAACACCGAAACTATTTTGAATAAATATTGCATGAAACCCAGAAAAATTATGCTGCTTTAAAATGTATAAATTATTATTTATTTAATAAGATTATGAAATTAAAATGTTTCAATATGTTACTGATATTGTATTTAAAAAAATAGTAGGTATTATAAATGTTGTTCATTTTTTTATTTTTGTAAAAAGTCTTTATATGTGTTTTAAAGTTTTGATGTGTCGATTAATATTGGTAAATGTGTAGGGGGTGTGATGCATTCACAGATTTAGCACCCAACATTTTAGTGATCTAGTTGCGCCTATGCTGGAGGTAGCAAATGACAAAACAAAATTAGCTCAATATGAATGGGGACACAACAAAAAAAAAATTGAAGATTTATGCAGAGTTACAAGATAAATTAAAAAATATCTGTGATGAATATTCAAGTGGGGAAAGAGATATTCCAAATTTTTTAAAGGCTATAACATGTACTATCCGATTTTTGTGATTTTAAATTCTGAGCGGAGCGATGAATGTTTTACCATGATATGTGTTTTTATTTGTTTTATTTATTTTTATTTTTTTTGTGTGTCTGTCATCACGTTTTGGGGCAGTAAAAGTTCTTCGTTTTTTGACTTCAGTACCTTGTTCGATCAGAAAGTGAATCTAGTTGGTACTTATGGGGTTCAAAAGTAAAAAATTCTTAGTATTTTTCTAAATATAGGGATAAATAAACTAAAAATTAAGGGAAAACGGGAAAATTTACGCACAATCAATTTTCGACAAAATCAATTTTGGTTTTTGATGTAACTTTAAGACATAAAATTTTCACCATATGTTTATATAAATATATTCTATCCTCCATGCAATTTTCAAAAATGTTCGACTTAAGTTGAACTATTCATAGGCATTTATAATTTTCGATCATTATTAGTTTTTTTTTAAATTCGATAAAAATTTATTTCTATAAGCATTTAAAGTTTGAATTTGGACAAAATACGTAAAAATCACGAAAATTCGCAAATTATTTTAAGCTAGAAATTCATGAAAAATTTTCTTTTTAAATCTAAGATTTGAAAATTTAATACAAAATTCCTTACAAGTTTATCAATCTTTGAATCTTAATCACAAAAGAAATGTCCACCAGAAATTCAAATTAAGTTTTTATGAGCGTTTGAAATTTAAATTTTTAAAACATTGGATTTTCACTAGATATCTTTTAGCGATTTTCTTATTTTGGTGTAACTCTAAAACAAATGACCGCAGATACTTGAAATTTTCACTAAATATTTATACAGGCATTTTCTATATTTGATAAAATTTTCAAGATATTTTGATTTGTTTTGAGCTGTTCACTGACATTTTAATTTTTCAACTTTTTTAGTTTTTTTTTTTTTATAAATATAATATCATTGGATTCAAATTTAATTCCATGCATTACAGTAACCCACTTTTAACCTACTGTACAGCAGAGCGAAATCCACGACTGACTCCTTTTAAAAAAAAAATATGGTCACCCTACATTAGGACAACTGATATACTCGTTAAAGTGTACAATCGATGTTTATGAGAGTAACATTTTCCAGTTGGGTGGAAACGGACCAGATGACTTCTACTTTGCACGAGGAATCGGACAAGTCCGTCACTAGCCTCTCTAGCTTTTAACCTATCTGCATGTTAGACACCGTTGGTAAGTTATTAGAGAGTTAGGGTTCTCTTATGAATAAGGCTTATATAAAGAGAACCTCGCGAAAACACGGGTGAACTGATTATACTAATCAGATTAGTTTTCGGAGGGATTGTTCCACTGTTGACGCTATCAATATGGTTCTTTATTTGGCAAAGTGGACCAACCACAAAATTGACGACCCAGATTGGGAGTTGACTCGAAGGAGGTGATCCGGAAAACGGAGCGTGACATCCTACTTGCTGCCCGGTCCAATAGGCGGAAACGTGGCAGCTATACGTAGCATGGACGTTTGTATTTGATAATTCTTCTGGACTTGATATAGGATGAGTGATAAGACGACCCAAAGACCTCACGTTTCACGTAACACAGACTCTTACGGGGAATGGGGGCTTCAGGTAATCAGACTATATACTATACCTGGGGGATCTATATGATCTATCCCTTTCATCATCCCCTTAATTACGCCACTGTACAGGATCTGCTGTGCGGTCCCAATGATGTCTTGGTTTGTATGAAATCTCTGAGCATACTATGTTGACCTTCTATACGCAATGGTTGAAAATATACTTGGTTGTGAGGAACAAGATGAGAAGTTAGCTGAGGCTAAACGCTAAAGTAAGGGCCAAGGGGCAGCCTAATGGTAGCCGCTCCAATAACGACTGAGCAGACTCCGGGCAAAAGTTAAGAGGACACATAGTTGTTAAGTTAAAAGTTAAGAGTTAACTGCAAATTATAAGTTTATCTCGATTATTTAAAAGGTTTTTTTTTATCATGTAATATGCAATCTGTACAATTTAGCACAATAAGCATATGCGAGAAAAGTAACACAACAGGCGAGAAAGACGTGATTAAAGAAGCCACCCATTAGCAGAGGCAGTTTTACGGGGGGGTCCAGGGGGGGTCTGGACCCCCCTCCCCACCCCCAGATCCCGAGTTAAGGCTGTGATTCATTATTCGCTCAGGGCGCTTGTGGTTGACAGTTATTTTTTTTATAGCTATTACGATTTTTATATGCTGCGGATATAGGTACGAGGTATACGCTTATATCTAATATATCTTAAATGCCATGTTTTTTTTTTATGTAAGAATTAAGAGGTTAACCTTTTTGTCTTATATATTATGAGATAATATTAAAGAAAAAACCGCCACTGCCCATTAGTGACACTTTAGCTGTTGTTAATATGCTTCATTATATTAATTTAGAGAAGGTAACGATATCATGATCATTTCAACTTACGACCTACGTTGTGGATTTTCAGGAAGAGTTGACATGGATAGTTAAAAGTTAATATGGAAAAAAATATTGACTTAATTCAGTTTAAAAAACGTTAATCTATAAAATTTAATCCACATAAAAAGTGACTGTGCCTATCTAATTTAATACAATATATCAATATACAAAATTATTTTATCAAGAAAATATCCAGTACTGTACTGGATTATTTTTATTTTATATTAATATTTACGGATCTATAAACGAAGAATTTCAAAATGCTTTTAACTCTATGGATTATTTTTAAATCAACTGAGAAAAGATAATAAGTTATTTCAACCAGCAGTTAAACTAGTTATTAAGTTCATAAGTTGATTAGAAAATAAACTAAATAGTTTAATTAAAAAGTAAAAAAAATAATTAACTTTTTACCTATAGAATGGTGGGCATTACCCACCTTTGCTTACTATGCAGAGAACTAGGTAACCTATGTGTATAAACTATAAGGGGTGATGACCATAACCATAAGGATGCCGACTGAACCATATATTTACAAATGGCATGTTTTCAACCTATCAGCAATTTACTACAACTAAAGGACGTCTCCGTTTCATCAAAATATTAACGCGAAATTTTCTTTTAAAAACATGTGTACGTGTTCCTAGAATAGGTATAGGTTACTGAGAGGGCTTATTGTAAAAACATCTATGAATAACATTTTAGAGGAGATAAATATTTGGTTCCGTGAGAAGTCTGATTGTTGATTTTTTAAATTTTATTTCCAAAAAATAACTGTCAAAAAAAGTTTTAAAAAATCGGTTAGTTATTATAATATAATTTTATAGTTCAATGTGGCCATGTGGGTGCATTGGTGCAACCACTGCAACCAAATCGTGCCCATGGCCATGAGGTTTGATAAGGAGTGCGTTATCAAACATCAATTATTATCAGCTTATCACTGACGATAGCCGACCTCGTGGTTCGTGGTTGTGCTAAGTGTTTACTATTTTCAAATTTCTACTTAATTTGAATTTTATTTTGACATTAATAGCTTAAGTTTTATGTATTTTACATTATTTTAGCAAGATGAAACCTCACCGGCATAAAGAATACAATAGGTTTAAGGTAAGAACCCTGTACAGAATAACGAACTTAATAATATAATTTTATGCTTACAATATTTTAGGTGTATAAAATAACATTGTCTAATACATTTATGCTTATAATATTAATATTAAATATAATTCTACTCATATCATGCTATATATTTAATATTTGGTTTTGACTTTTAGTTTCAACCATTCAGTGAAAGAATATCGGAAATTGATGTTGATGTGTTCCATCGTGTTGGGCATAGCAATGAAGATTTTGATGACTCTCAAAAAACTCGATTTTCTCAGTCTATCGAACGATGGAATGATTTAAATAGATCTGAGAGTTACAATCAATTATGCATTAGCTTAAAGCAGTCACAGTTAGAAAGCTTGCCACAACTCTTGGCAAGAAAACATGAAATATCACAAGTCTTATTTAAATATATGGATGATTCTGATCCACTTTCAATTCAAGCTGTATTAGAGTAAGACTTACCTCTTTAATTTTAATTTTGAATTGTATTTCGTTTTCTGATTTTACTTGTTGGTTTAATTTTACTATGGTATTATTATGTTAAAGGTTTGTTGTTGCATTTGCTCAAGACTTGCAACAAGAGTTCTATGAATATTTCCCTGAGTTTTTAAGACTTTGTATAAAATTATTACGGACAAAAGATGCTGAACAAATTGAGTGGTCGTTTACTTGCTTAGCTTATTTATTTAAGTTTTTATGGCGTTTAATTGTGCGTGATATCAAACCTGTATTTGAGTGTATTGTCTTGCTACTTGGAGATGACCAACCACCTTATGTGAATGATTTTGCAGCAGAATGTTTTTCATTTGTGGCCAGAAAAGTGAAAGATAAGAAAAACTTTTTGAAAATGGTTCTCAAAAACTTAAAACATAAACGAGATGTAAAATATATAGTTTATTACAATTATTATATTTTATACCTGTATATTTAATTAACTTTTTACCTATATTTCAGAGTATATATGGTTGTTCCAAACTTCTTTTTGAAGTAATCAAAGGCATGGCTGGTGGTTTACATACTTGTGCTGATTACTTTTTACCTGTTTACTTAAATTCTCTTGCTGACATAGACATTTCATATAAGTTACTGAATGATGTATTGGACATGCTATTTGATAACATTTTCGTACATATTGAACCTAAGAAAAGTACACCTATATGGACAATACTTAAGGTATAAAGTATCAAATAAATAAAAATGTTAACTCTAATATTAAATGTTTTTAATTTAGAAAACAACATCTGAGTTTTTGACAAATTACAGTAACGACCAAAATGAAAGGACTTCTGATAATTTAAATCAAGCTTTGATTCTCTGCCATCGATTTGTAGCTCATAAAAATGGATCATGCATTCAAAATTTGACTGAAATATTTGAATGGGTACTTGGTTATTTGAATTGTGTACCCCAGTTAGCTCAAAATCATCTACATACTTTGAGTTCTATTGTAAGCACACTCTGCCTATCAAATATTGGTCTGCCGTCATATCAATCTAATGTTTTAATAGACAAAGTGAGTAATATACATATTATACATTTTAACTTAAACTAATTTTATGTATTTTAATTTTCAGGTTATGTCATTAAAAAATATCAATATTTTAGTAGCATTTACTGAGCAAATGTACACATATATTAATTTCGAGCTTTCGATTATTCAAAAATTTTTAAATTTTGTTGCTGAACTCATTAATTCAAATCAAGAAATCCCAAAATCTATAATTGTTTGCTTATCTAGATACTTAAATGATAATTCTCCACTTAGATCTTACGGCTATGACAAATGGAGGATTAATTACAGAAATACACTTTATGGAAGGTAACACATAGTTTAATATATTATGTTATGTTCTTCGCACATGTAAACTTATCTAATTACATGACGTGTTACATAATCTTTTAGAAAATTTCATAAACTTTTAGTTTAAATCTTAAGAGTTTAATCTAATTTAAAAGTGAAGCAAATTAATATAATATTACATTAATTTGATCAATTTTAACAATAAAACATTGTTTATTTTTTTCAGACATAATGAGAGTGAAATAATTGGGAACTATGTAATCAAACATTTAAAACATATTCAAATTAGCAATTGTGATGCTGATGATGTTCCATGTTATCTGATTTTACTTCAGCATTTTTGTCACAATGAAACACATTCTACAAAAATTTTAGAAAATTTGTTCGAATTAACAACAAACAAATTAGAAAATGATGATGTTATAAATCTTTTTTCTTTTCTCAACATTATTGAAACAATTATGAGGTTGAAAGAAAATTTAAATAATTGGTTCGATTTGCCTAAATTAATACCTAAACTTAGCTTACTTCTAAATAATAAGTTTGGATGTTGTGCTTTAGTATTGGAAATAATTCATATTTTAATTTCTAATTTACAAATTCAAATTAGCGATAATTACATCAAAGACTTAGAAACTAAACTTATTGATTTACTGTCATCACCTTATCATCAAGTACGTCTTACAAGTTGTAAAATATTAGTATTAATAAATTCATCCACACATACACATCTTGTGGAAAGAAATAGCCTTTTCAAATTATTAGAATCTGTGGAAGTCGTTCCAGTTTCATTAAATGAATATCGTGCTCGTCTTTTACGTATTCAACACTTGGATAATAATGATACATTTTTGAATACATACAAAAAAGTTGAAGATGCATCAGAAATTGCATTGAAATTCCTTTTAGGCAATCTACACATCAATTTCAGGCCAATTTGGGATCCAGTTGTCAAGTTAATAGTATCACATGCTAAATCATCAAAAACATTTTGGCCTGTTTTTGAAAAACAACTTGAGCTGAGTGTCAAACAAGATAATTATGTTATCAAGCCGGCTGAACCTAAAGAAGAATTTATGAGTAAATTTATTATTAAACACTGCTTTTGGTTCCATTTTTATAGTTAAATAAATTTTTCAGGTGACTTTATTTTGGAACGTTATAAAAAGTTGAATAATACTGCAGAGCGTGTGGATATAAATAATTATAGAATTTTATTATGGAACAGTATGATGGACTTTGGAGAACTAATAGAATTGAAAAATAAAGATATCGTAACACATTTTCTAAAGTTTATAAGGTAAAATATTAATATATTTAATATGTTTTAAATAAATAAATAAAATAAATGTAATTTTTATTTAGATCTGAATACATGCAGAGCAATTCAGAATTAGCAAATAGTTGGAATATCAGACAAAATTCTAATGAAGAAAATCTTGAAACTGAAATTGAGGATAATTTAAATGAAACTAGTTCTGATGAACCATTTAGTTCAAATAAATCTCTTACCAAGTATTATTTATTTCTAGTTCATCTATGTTGTATAGAAATTTGGATGATATTGTATGATTTATTTATTTATCCATTTTTAGATTATTATTATCTCATTTAAAGTTAATGTCAACCATTCGTAACCCTAAAGGAATATATAAAGAGTCAGAAGTGTTTGATGTTTATTTAAGTCTTCTTTCAAACAAGAATGCTGAAATACAAAAAGCTGCTTTTGATTGTTTGTTAACATATAAACAAAAACACGTTACTCCTTACAAGTAATACAACTATAAATAGAGTTTTTATGTATTTTCTGCTATTAATTATTTTTATGAATAATTAATTTATGTTTTTTAATTTTAATGTTATAGGGAAAACCTTTATAAATTAATCAATGAAAAATCATTTAAGGCTGAATTAGTTATGTTTAGAGTTGACTCAGAAAGTGAAGCCATATTACCAGAGCATCGACCACTTTTAATGCCCCTTATCATGAGGTAAATGCTAAATAGTAAATATTTATAAAATATAGTCATGTGTTAGTAAACATTTTATAAAGTACTTTAAAATGACTTGTTTTTATTTATTAAAACATTTTTATTTTACAAATAATTATATTTTAGAATGATTTATGGTAAATTATTGGGTGGAGGTGGCCCAAAATCTGGTAGCAAGTGTTCTGGACAAAATCGACGAACTGCTATAATGCGTTTTCTTGTTGGTTGTGAAGAGCGTGAACTCATTGTTTTTATGCAAATGGTATTCAGGGTACTTAATAGTCAAGTTCAATGTAAGATACATTGTAGTATTTAATTTTTAACATTATATATAAACAGTATTTTTTTTTTTTTAGTTTCAGAATGTCCCTTAGAAATGACACGCCATATAGTAGACACTCTTGAGTTGGAACATGTCCTCCCACCTAGACGTTTATTATCTTCCGTTAATATGTGTGCTGTTATATTAAAGCAATGTGGAGCATTATCAGGCACAGATGGTCTTTATTACATGTTACGAGTTTTATTGTGTGTTGGAGCTAATGTAAAAGCTATTTTGATGCATCGTTCTTCTGTACATGCTGGATACTTCAGCACAATATCCAAAGTTCGAGTTACCACTGTTGAAACATTATCAACTTTCTTTCAACATTTTGAAAATTTCACATGGAACAAAAATTTTTTGGACTCTGTATTTGAAGTGTTTATTGAACCATCATTGAGTAAAATGCCAGTCGAATGTTTGCAACATCCCACTCCTTTAATGAAATTGTTAGTGGTTTGGAGCCAAATACCAAGGTAATTATTGATATTGTTCTATAAATAATGAAATCATAAGATTGTTTTATTGATATACTTTGTGATTAGGTTTCTTTATATATCTTTATATATTATTATATCTTTTAGATTTCTATTAGTTTTAAACTGTATTAGATAAATTGTTTTCAGATACTATTGTTTATTGGGATATCCTATAAATAATCTAACGCCAATAGAAATTTTAATAAATATATTAACATCAGACAAGACTCATGGCGGAGTTAAAAAAATTATTCTTGAAGTTATAGATAGATTATTAACTTTTGATGGAACTTATAATGATGCTATGGATGTTGATGTTCCAGCTCTTGATATACCTCTCCCTTCATTACCCTCAGAGTATGAAGGTAATAAAACGTACAACATATAAATATTTAAAAATACATATATTTCATATATCTATGTATTTAATTTAAATTTATTGTTGATAGATGTTTTAAATGTTGGTTCTCGTTTATTATATCGTTATCTTCCAACTATTCTTGAGTATTTGTACAACGAATTATCAAAAAAAAGAGGCGTTGGCCTTGCATCAATCGAAATGTCTATATTGACTAGAGCTTCTGAACTAGTGCGAGATCAACAATCTAGTTCAAATTTACTGTCTTTATTGTTTCCGGTTTTATTGAAAAAAGCCACAGGTGATGACATGGCTATTGCTCCATTATTTGCTACTGTTAATTGTTTAGTAGCAAATGTAGATGATGTTGGATCATTACCTAGACAGTTAGCCACACTGTATGGTACCGTAGTTGGACAACACAGTAGAAATATGTTACTTGAATTTACTAAAATCATTGCTAAGAAAAGTCCGTAAGTAATTTGATTGCTATAAGAAAAATTATTTAGTTAAATTATATTTATAAAGGTCACTCTTCATAGTACCTTAATTTGTTATATTTAAATTAATTATTTTATTTAATAGGAATAGTAAAATACATTGTGATATACTCTATGATTTAAATGCTTGGGACAAGAGGCATTTGGATCAACCAGATTTTGATTGTAGGATGAATGCATTAAAAAAAATTAAAGTTCTGTTGGATAGTAATGATATATCTGTTGAATTTGGTGCATTTGTGATTTATAATTGTTTTTATATTTTCAATAATGTGAGTAATAAATAATAATGTACCCAAAAACAAGTCATATGCTGAAATCCATTAGATACTTATTTAACTATTATTGTTTATAGGTAAATGATATTGGCTTAAGAGATACAGCAAGTACATGTTTGAAAAATACTAGTTGTTATCTTTGCTTAAAATATGCTAAACAATCATCTGAACGGACATTTATTCTGGATTCTGTATTGTTACCGTCAATACGCAATGGGATTCAAGGAAGTAAAGAATTGGTTCAGTATGAATCAATTTCACTCCTAGGACATTTGGTTTGTTAAAAATGCTTTATAATTACATAATTATATTATATTGACTAAAACTATTATAAATTTAAACTATTTGCTTTTATTAGTCAAGGAAATGTGCTCATGTTCATTTCGTATTTAATGATTTACAACCTTTATCTAATGAAACTGATTTGGAAGGTGACTTTTTTGAAAATATTCAACATTTACAAACTTATCGAAAAGTGAAGGCCTTACATAGGTTGGTAAATTTAGTTTATATCTTATAAAAATGTTTAATTTTGCTTTAAATATGCTTAAAAGTTATTCACACAAATATTATTATTTTATTTTATGGTATTTATTACAATTATTGAATAGGTTTTGTGAAATCATGAAAAAAAGTTATCATTGTCCAAGATCTAAAACAATTGTACACTACCTTTTGCCATTAGCAAATCAATTTTTATGCTCTCAAAAATACTCTGCTAAAAACAGTCTGGTTGATGCTGCTATTGACGTAAGATTGATACCTAAATTATCTTATTGACTTAAAATATCTAAATTGTATACATACATTTTAATTTTAGATTCTGAGCGGAGTGAGGAATGTATTGGTTTTACAATAATGTTTATTTCTTTTTCTTTTTTATTCTGTTAACTCTTTTTTTCCCCTCTAAACTTGCTCAAAAGTATTAAGTGTTTATCTTTTCTGAAAGGTAATGTTTTTGTGCGTACAATTTCACGATTTTATTATATTAAATAATTACGGACTTTTTTTTTTGAAATTATAACAATATAATTAATATAGTATAACATATCCTAGACTGATAAACCATCTTCACTCAGAATCGTTTTTTGAATACAATGATATTACATCATTGAATTCAAATTTAATATCATCCATTACAGTAACCTACTTGTAACCTACTGTACTGAAGAGCGATATCCACTTACTTCCTTGCTTTTTTTCTAGGCTGTTACTACAATAAGTCGCATACTACCATGGCAACAATATGAAACTCTACTTAAACTTTATTTAAATAAAATGCGACAGTCAATTGATTTCCAAAAGCAAACGGTGCGTATAGTATCAGGTATATTGGACTCATTCCATTTTGATTTATCACGAGCAGCTGAAAGAGAGCCTAAAGTTATACAAAATTTAACTCCAGTAAAAAAAATTAAAGAAATTTCTCAGAATGTAACACAAAATAATATAATGGAGATTGAAAAACCAAATGATGTTGAAAATGAGATGGAATTAGATGATAATGTTAATGATGATGACGACGATGATGATGAAGAAAATGAAAATAATAAGATAAATGAATTGATCGTAGAAAAAATTCATGTTTTATGTCCATCAACAGCGATCAAAATTACTAAAGCAATTTCAGTTGGTTTATTGCCTCAACTCAACAAAAATCTAGCTCAGTATTCAGAATCTGATCGAAGTCATAAAATTAATAGGAAACAAGCTGAATTTGACAAAGAAGAAATGGAAATGTTGAAAATTCCAGTTGCACTGGCTGTAGTAAAACTACTAAAAAAGTTACCCAAAATCATGCTGGAAGAAAATCTACAAGGTGTCTTTATGAAACTCTGTACATTTTTGAAATCTCGTTTAGAAAGTGTGAGGCGTGTGACTCGTGAAACATTACAAAATATTATGGTAACACTTGGTACAAGCTATATGAGCATGCTATTAAATGAAATGACTGCATTGTTAACTCAAGGTTTCCAAGTTCATGTTCTCATTTATACAATCCATGCAATTTTTGTATCTTTAAGCGAACGTTTTGAAAAAGGCCATATGGATAGTTGTCTACCTTACATTTTAGAGGTAAATAAAAAATATCACACTTAGTACTTACTACATCATATCACAGAAAATTATTAAATTATTTAAATGTTCAAATATATTATGTATATTATATTATACTTTTATTTATTAGGTACTGGTGATCATAAATTTATATTTTTATAGTCTATTATAATTTTTAACCTATGTCTTTTAAATACAGGTTGTCAAGGTAGATTTATTTGGTTCAAGTTCTGACGAAAAAGAAGTAACAAAAATTGCAGGAAAAACTGTAGAAGCCAGAGGTAACAAAAGTTATAACACTTTACATATTGCTGCAGAATTTGTGACAGAAAAATGTTTGATTAATTTAATTATGCCATTTAAAGACGTACGTATTAATAATGATACTTTTTATTTTAAGTTTATCTAAATTTCAATTTTTTTCATTACTATTTAGATATTATTTTCAACATTATCATTTAAAAACATCAGAAAATGTAATGAGAGTTTGCGGCACATTGTCACTGGATTAGTTGACAATAAATTTATTAATACTGAATGCCTATTAGAGTTTGCATATGGTACAGTGTCTCAAAGTATTCCAGCACTAAATGAAAATTCCAAACAACAAATCAAAAAAAAAGAAGAGCTTAAGAAACCAGATTCGTATATTATTCCTCAGGGTACTATTAGTATTATTTTATTGGAAAACACAAATGCATTATTTATTTTGTTCTGATTCTAGAACCAAAACGTACTTCCACGCCTTTTGATGGAACAGTGTGTGCCCGTACAAATGCACATGAACTCGTTCAATTTGGCTTAAGTTTGTTCCAATTTATGCTGAAGCGTGAAATGTTAAAGAGTGCTGCTTTTTCACCTTTTGTTGATCCATTTGTTTCATTAATAATAGATTCACTTAAATCTCAACACATAAAAGTATACTGCAGATGCTTAAATAGCATTATATTCAATATTGCAATTAAAATAATAAATTGTTTCATAAAAATGTATTTACTAAATTTAGCTCATTACAATATCTCTACAATGCATGAACTGGCTTTTAAAACGAGATTTGCCATCTGTGAAGGAAAATATCAAATCAATTTTAGAAAGTCTGTTTGAGATTATACACAAATATGCAACTGGCCAAAATTGCACTGGAGACAATGCTGAACTTGTCATGTCTGCATTTAAGGTAAACACTAAACATTTTTATTTTGTGTTAAAATATCTATATCCTATATGTATCCTATATGATCTTTTATTGTTGTTAATGATATGGTTTTGTTATTCTCAGACACTTTCAACATTCATACGTGAAGTTAAATACCAAAGGCTTGATGATGATCAATTACGCCAATCTGTTCTTTACGCAGAACAAGAGCTATCGACTGTTGAGGATGGCGGTTGCACTGTAACTACAACATTTACACTCATTAAAGCATTACTAAGCCGTCAGCATAATTGCCCTGAACTTAAAGAACTCATGACTCATGTTGCAAAAGCTAGTATTACTTGTGAACGAGATGCTGTTCGCACCCAAGCACGTCAAACATTTTATCAATACTTGATGGATTATCCTATTGGGAAAGCTTTAAATGGGCATGTTCAATTTTTCTTGTCACAATTAGAATATGAAGTCCAAAATGGACGTGAATCTGCCTTAGAAATGATAACTTTATTAATCAAAACCTTACCACCCGTAATTATAGTTCATTTATCATGTAGTTTATGTGAAAATTGTTATGTTGCAAATATTTTTTTCAATTTTAGGATGTTCTAAGAAATCATAGTTCGGCCATGTTTATATCGCTTGGTGCACAAATGGTCAATGACAGTGTAGCATCATGTCGTAAAAGTGCAGCAGAAGCAATTACAATTATGTTAGGAAAATTGACTAAAAATATTATATCTACATTGTATGAAATAACTCTGACTTGGTTACAGGGAACTAAAGTAATGACCAAAAACATACATTAATTTACTTCTTTGGTACATTTATAGATTACAAATGGTTTTTTTTTTGTTGATAGATTATCCATAGACAGTTAGGTGCACAGTTAATAAGTATATTTGTTACTGCCGAAGGTGAAGAATTCAATAATAGGGTAAAAACAACATTGCCACTTTTATGTAAATATCTAAGACGTACAGTTATTTTGGATGGTCCTGGTCGTTTTGTTCGAATTCATACACCAGTTGAAAATGACCAAGATTTGGATCACTTATTATTTCAATGCCTACAAACTTGTGTAAATATTGCTAACACTTGCCCTAGTATATTTACTAAATCATCTTTAAATGAACAAATCATGAATATAGCAAGTCAGTCAACATTTATTTATATTAAACATAAAATAATAGTTTTCAATGTTTAAAATATACATTTATTTTAGTCTCATGTCAAGAATTATTACGAGATGACCATGAATGGGTAAGGCTAGGGGCTCTTCAATTTTTAAAGAAATATTTATCATCAGTAGATGTTAAGGCAGTTGCATTGTGTGCGTCGAAAAAAATTGATAAAGAAGAAAAAAGATTTTTGTACTCAAATGCTCGGCAGAGTGTAAAGAGCTTATGTTTAGATCTGGTTGATCAAATTATTCCAGGACATGAAATACTAGAAGATGTATTAAAAGATGTAACTATTTTAAATTCTATCTTCCGGAAAATTTTTTCCTATTAACAGTTTCATTAACAGATCAATAATTTAATCATTATGTTTAATTTTCAGACTATGGAAAACCTTTTATTTTTATCAGATATCTTAAAAAATGTACAGTCTAAGAAAGTCAAAGATGATAAAAATGAACTTTCTTTAGGATGGTTATTAAAAAATTTAAATAAACTCATTTATATAGAAGTTTCAAAATACCCTCAACATAACACAGTGGTAATTATTATTATTTTCTTTATAACATAATTTTTTTATATTTTATAGTATAGATTATTCTTATAATATATTTGAAATACCAAGTATTATTAAGTTTAATATTTTTTAAAATGTTATTTGGCTTAGAGAAAAACAGTGTTCAAATTCTATGGTGCCTTGACTCATCGGTTAGAACGTTCTAAGTTGATTTCAGTATTAAAAATAATTTTAAAACCATTGATTCGAGAACTTTCAACCACTGATGATGCAAGCATAGATAATAGACGTATTGCTAAATCAGCTTCAATTATTGTTAAGAAAAAATGTGGACCTGAATTATACAATGAAAATTGTTCTATTATTCAACGAATTCTTAACGCTAGAAGAGCATTAAGAAAGAAAGCATCTTTACTTCAAGTAAGTTATGATTATAATTCATAAACATTCTAATTTTAAAACATGTATTTAAATATTTAATCTAATATTATTATATAATCATGTTATGCAGTCTTGTTAAATATTTGAATAAATGTATTTAAACGCTTTTGTAGTATTTGGAATATTTTTTGAATTAAATTTTATTTACAATTAAAATCAAATTATTAAATATTCATTTTATATTTCATCAAAAATAGTTTCTTGTTTAATTAATATTAAGTTAGGTATTTTAGAATCAGTATTTAACTAATTTTTATTTATTTTCACTTAAAAGTATGAAGTTAAGTATTGAGTACAAATACTGTTTTTTTTTTATGTGACATTAAATCTTTTTAAAAAATTAACATTTACTAATTAAAAGGTTAATTATTACACTACTTGAACAATTAAATAAATGAAATTTAAAAAGTATTTCAATACATTCCAAGTGTTAATTACTTTTTCTTAAAAGTAATTTGAGTAAATGTATTTAAGATATTTTCTGAAGTGTGTATTCAAATCTAATTTTTACAAGACATATTAAATTATAATATATTGCATTAAATTTAATATTACCTATTATGTATGTATTTGTTAATTTATGTTTTGTATCAGTGTTCATATAATATTTACACAATATTACGAGCAGATGGATGTATACAAAATTTGGTAGATTATAATCTTTTATATTTGTTTTAATTTTAATTTTAGGTTGTTACCGACCCAGAATTAGCTGCCAAAAGAAAAATCGCTAAACAAGCAAAAAAGAAAGGAAACAAAAAGAGAAAAATGGAGAAACTCAAACAAAAAACTATTATAACAAGGATAAAAAAAGATTTAGATTTGGAAGAGTATTGTTAATTTTTAATTCATTATTGTGTCTGATGTGTAATAAATTATTCATAATATCTTTAATATGTCAATTTTAGTCTTGAAAAAATATCCTTTTTTATAGTACAGAATACAGATTACAGATATGAGGACATTTAAGGATGAATAATTTTGAATTTATAAAATATGGTAAAGTTTCTTACTGTGATCATTTTGATTAGGAATAGAGTGGAATTATTGATAGTAATTGCATCTAATATTTTATTTTTTTATTTAATCATTTATTTTAAAATTAATTATTTTTATTATTCTATTTAGTTTTGGTTTGGTCAGTAAACTTGAAAATTTAATAAAATGTTTCCCTTAAGTTTTATCAGTGGAATTAAAAATATGTTAAACTTAAATTCACAGTAATTTTTGTGACACCAAAATCACAACAATTAAAATACTATTTTGAGTTAGAAATTCATGAACAATTTTCCATAAAGATTAAAAATTGAATACATGATTCCCCATAAGTTTCTAATTTTGTCCATAAATTAATGAATTCTCATTAAACTATTTACTTATTTAGTTGTATTTCAAATACGAATAGCCATAAATACCATTTCCCAAATTTTTATGTTATAATTTTATATTCATGATAAAGTATTCAAAATATTTTAACTAGTTTTGGGTTATTTATTGATATTTAATTTTTTTTTTAGTTAGTCTTCTATTAATATTAAATGTCAATGAATTTATTTTTGTTGGGTTAAAATGCTTGAAATTGTATTACAAGGTATCTCATAAGTGGTTCTAATAACAGTTTAAAATTTAAATATAATATCAAAGACTCATGTATGTACTTGTATAGCCACATAATTTGGTGATAGTTCAGTATGCGTTCTACATACAAGTTTCTGGTTCGGTATGCGCTCTACATATACGTCATTTTTAATTTTAATTTTATTATTGGCATTCATAGGTATCTGTCAAGGAGGGAGGAGCGTCTCCAGCTAATGGTCTACCCCTATCGTACTTCCAGCGAAACGAGCTTCGTCAATTTGAACACACTCCTTACTTCTCTGTATCCGATTCATATTATCATATGAGTAGGCAATTCCAATACAAACATAAATACAAATTCAACGACTTAACTGAGTGTTAACCCACTGTTGCAACGTTGGTTCAAGTCAGTGAAATTAAAAATCTGCTGCCAGCCTGGCCGATCTTGTGCCTTCTTTTGGAGACCGAAAAATTTTCACATTAGGCAATTTCCGTCGCTTTTCTTGCATTTCTGTGTCCTAATAAAATCTATAGTAGAAATTACAGTAAAAAGTACTTACCACAATAACAAATAAAAGATAATAAAGTTGAAAGAAAAGCCCAACATATCATTTATAAAAACGAAGCAGATTATTTTTGTCCAATATTCCAAAAACGTAGACCGAGTTTAGAACGGTAAACCCAATAGAGTGCATACCGAACTAGCACCCATAATTTTTATAAGCATTTAAAATTGAAAATTTGTACTTAAAATATCTACAAAAAAAAAAAAAAAATGTTAATATACGAGTATATTTTAGATTTTTTGGTGACATAAACTTTAACTACTAAATTATTTAAATGTTTGATTAGCTATGGAATAAAAATTTAAAAATGAATATACACAGTTTTAGATTCTGAACGAAGTGATGAATGTATTGATTTTACAATGATGTGTGTGTTTTTGTTTTTGTGTTTACAGCATAACTAGTCGAAATAATGCTTCAATTTCAAACTTTGGGGGTGGATTCCGATGTAAAAGTGAATATACTTGGTGCATTATAGAGGTCAAAAGTAAACATTTTCCAATAGTTTTCAAAAAAGTCGAGAAAAACAAAAAAAAAAAAATGATAGAAAAACGGGAATTTTTACGCAAAACCAGTTTTCGACCAAATCGATTTTTTATATGGTTGTAATTAAAAAACTAATCACTGTAAATACTTGAAATTTCCACCAAATGTTTATGTTAATGTTATCTATATACAGTTTAATTTTTAAAAAATTTCGACTTTTTTTGAGTTATTTATAGACCACTGAAATTTTCGATTTTTTGAGAATTTTTTTTTGAAGTATCGGTAAAAAAGTTTTAAATGACCAAAAAAACTTGAAAATTAAATACAAGGTTCCTTATGAGTTGTTCTTATTGTAGCTAAAAAAAATTAAAAATCGTTACTCACAATTTTTTTTTATAAGCGTTTATAGTTCAATTTTTTACGAAATCTGTCGAAAATGCGAAAATTTGCAAGTAATTTTGAAGTTTAAAAATCATGAAATTTTTTGTGTTTATAACTAAGGATTAAAAATACAACACTAAGTTTTCCATAAGTTTTCCATAAGTTTTCTTTTAAGTAGCTATAGAGGAAACTCGAAGCATCATTATAGGAAAAATTTTAAGTGCGCGGGAATTTTAAATTTTTACGAAATAGCATAACAATAACGATTTATCCTCAAACGATTTTTAATATTTGTTATTATTCAAAAAGTATAAATCGTAGATACTTAAAAATTTTACCAGTTATTTAGATTGTCATTTTCTTTACATGATTTAATTTTCAAAATATTTTGACTTTTTTTGAGGTATTTATAGACAACTGAAAATTTTCAATTTTTCTGAAAATTTTTTTTTGAAGTGTCTATTAAATTTTTTTGGCCCTATCAAAATACTTGAAAATTTAATACAAAGTTCCTCATAAGTTATCCTTATAGTGATTAAAAAATTATAAGAATACATAGGCACAATTTTTTTTTATAAGCATTTGAAGTGCAAATATTGACTTAATACGTAAAAATTACGGCAATTTTCAAATTATCTTAGATAGAAATTCATAAAAGTTTTTCTTTTTAGATCTAAGATTTTAAAATTGAATACAAGGCTCCTAACTTATTTTTACAATAGCAGTTAAAAAATAAAAGAAATATGTAGTTACAAATATTTTTACATGCATTCAAATTTTAATTTTGACAACATACGTAAAAATCATGAAAATTCGTAAATTATTTTAAGCTAGAAATTCATAAACAGTTTTCATTTTATTTCTACGATTTGAAAATTTAATATATGGCTCCTATCATATTTTTACAATAGCAATTGAAAAATAAAAGAAATGCGTAGTCTTAATTTTTTTTTACAAGCATTCAAAGTTTGAATTTTGGCAACATATTAGGTATTTAAAAATCACGAAAATCAGGAAAATTCGCAAATTATTTTAAACTGGAAATTCATAAAAATTTTTCTTTTTAAATCTAGGATTTGAAAATTTTTAATAATCTATAATATATCCTAGACAGATAAACCGTCTCCGTTCAGAATCGTTTTTCGTATACAATGATACCTATCATTGCATTCAAATTTAACCTACCTTAGTCAGAGGTCCACCCCACCCCCAATGTACAGCAGAGCGACATCCACTTACCCGCTTTTTTTTAGATTGGATATATCCAATTGGGGCAAATTAGATATTAGACAAAGAATAGAAAGGTTTTTTTGTTAATTTTGTTATTTGTTTTTATTAAAAAAAATATTCATGGGTACTTGAGCTTGAAATTTTAAAGTTTATTATTATATTACATATACATAATAACATTTTAAAATGCAACTTTTAAGTTGAAAATAATTTAACCTAAGTGCTTTATTAATAATGTCAAATAGTAAAATAAATTAAGTACTTTAATAATAATATTATAATATTTACGAAACATTTTTTAAATAATTAGTAACCCTATTTTAAATTTCATAAAATTTTAACTACAAAGTAATTTGGACATTTTCAAGATTATAATGAAATTTAATAACATTAAAATATTAAATGCTTATAAAAATATCGAGTCTAAATAAATAATATACATATAATGTTATATAATTATATCTTTAACATATTAAAACTGTTATTTAACCACTTATAAGTTATAAGGAATTTAGTATTACATTTTCGATCATTTTGGCCCAAAACAAAAAATTCATTAACGTTTATAGAAAAATAAACTAAATACCTATAAATGTTAAATGTATAATCAATTCAGAACTAGTCAAAATATTTTGAATTATTCTTATAATGTATACAAAATGATAAACGTCAGAAGTATCTACGGTTATTAATTGTTTTTGAATTACAACAACATAAGAAAATCGCTCGATTAGATTTCATTAGATACCTACCTAAATATTTACAGGCAAATTTCCAATGTCGTAAAAAAACTTCAAACGCTCATAAACAGTTAAATTAACTAATGTAATTTTTTTATTTTTCGTTAAAGTTTGGAAAACTTATAGAGAATCTTGAATTTGATTTTAAAATATTTATTGAAATATTTTTATGAATTTTTAACACAAAAATATAGGTTGCTAATTTTCGTGATTTTGATGAATTTTGTAAAAATTTTCACTTCAGGTGCTCATAAAAAAATTATTGTGGATTTACGTTTGAATTTTTTTTTTTAATTTTCACTGACCAAAACAATTATGAAGAATTTTTTATTAAATAAATAATTTGCAAAAACTTATGTAGGTACCTAGTTAAAAGTTTATGAAATGTGCAATAGGGTTATAGAGTAATAGGGGTTTTTGTAGTTTTGTGTATGTATCTTTTTATCTACCTATATGCATAAATGTGGAAACAATATAGGTAAGAATGGTAAGATGTTTGTAAAAATATATGTTATTTTTAGGTTAGGTATTTGTTTATTTTTATATATTTTTAAAAGTTCAATGACTACCAGGAACGCTTTTGATATTCCAAAAGGCCTTATGAAATCTTGATGTATAATAACAATATAAGATAAGAAAAATTATAAAAGATAAAAAAATATTTTCGAATTTACTATCAATAAACATTTAAGTTTCTATAGGCATAAAATATGAGTGGTTTATGTGTTTGAATTTATACTTTATAGTCAGATCGGACTAGCTCAAGTGTTTTTGTGTGATAAATGGTGGATTTAATATAAAATTTTTTAAAATTATAAAATTTTATTGATTTGAATTTACAAATATAAATTACTATACAAATTATTTAACAATAATGATTAGGATAAACTAAGAAAAGGTAGATACTAATTGGAAAAACAAAGCGAATAAAAAAAATTTGGAGTAACGAATATTTTTTAATGCTTAATACTTCAATATATAGAAAATATTGTAGACGACTAATTTATGTTAGACATTTCACCTAAACGGAAGATTCAAATTTTTGAAAAATATGAGTAGATTCATATAAGTATTTAGGTAATAGGTATACTCATTATTTTTAAAAGTTTCAACTTTTTTTGAAGATATCTGATGTGATTGCAATCCAACTTAGGTATACCTTATAGTTTTTAGCAATATTTTCTCGTTATTTTTTTTAAAACTATTTTAAATGAGAAAATCATTTAAAATCTAATTTTCCATTATCATATTTCCGAAGCAAAGCTCATTTTGTAGAATTTCAAGACCTACATATAAATCGAATTTCGAACGAGTACCTAAGCACTTAATTTTTTAGTTTTAAAAAGTAGCTATTATTAGGTACCTATCAATTCCAATGGAATAGTAGACCATTATTTTGCAGATAAGACATAAGTATAAAGTATTCTTGTGCCAATAAACTAGGTACTACAGAGTACAGTTATATATTTTATCTTCTTTTGTTTGATAGAAACCACTCTCATCCTATAAAATCATATTTAATCATTTTCCTGAAATTTCGGTGAAGGGGGGGGGTTGAACCCCTAAAACCTCGCTTTGTGTACGCGTCTGTACATACTTATGAAGTTATGATTACCAACCAAAAAGATGTGATATTACCCGTATGTGTAGTCTCCATCTTACAAGTTACAAGTGCGTAACATGGCAAATTTTACGCTCAAATCACTTTTAGCTCTGTTAGTTTAAAATTTAGAGTGAATTGACTTCTTATAAAATTTAAATGCAATATTTTTACCTAGTTAATATCAAAGGCTTTTTAATAATATTTAAATATTAAAGGTAGTTATGAGTATTTTCAGATGTACAAATTGTAAAATACACATAACTCGCCTTAAAATGAAAAATATAATAAAAAGCTTTTGACATTACTAGGTTGTAGGTAATAGTTTTACTTTTAAAATTTATAAAAGGCCAATTCACTCTAAATTTTAACGTGATCTGTTGATCGTAAAAATTGCTATGTTATTACTTGTTAGATGGAGTCGTGAAGATAACACATTAGGGTATCATGTATCACGTTCTCTAATAGGTAACTAAGTACTGGATTGAAATTTGATTTTTATATATTGGAATTAAGTATCCAAAAAGTATCCTACTTAGGAACATAATATAAAATAAAAAATGCATATTGTTGTTCAAAAAGTAATAAATCATTAAAAACTGTAATGATACCTGTTTGAAATTTGAAAATACTGTTTTCAATGTAATACAATTAAATGAAATTTTTTTAAGTTATAATTGTTCAAAACAGGTATAAAACTGAAGACAATTATCCTTGTATATTATTCAAAATTAAATTAATAGGTATATCACTAAATATTATTGATTTTTATATAATATGATTATTAATTATGTGTCGTGTTAGAATATATTTCTGTAGTGCGCTTTTGGCCATTTGGGCGTCGATAATTACATAACAATTAATAGAAATATTTGATTTAAACGTACAAATCATGGACAATAAACAATATTGAAGAAGCTACATGAAGTATAAATACAACAAAAATGTTTTGAGGATTTTAAAATGATAAAAGATTAAAAACCGTATATTATTAATTTTACTTTTATTATTATCGTTTTATTATTTATTTTTTTACTAAAATAACAATATGCGCTTTATATGAGGCGGTACAACATGTCAAAGGTGCATGATATAAAATCATAACGAATTTATATGCTTATCATAATATAAGGGCATATTATAGTGAATACCATGGTATAATGATATAACTTTGCTCAAAGTAGTGTTCGGTAATCTCTCCTTTAGTTTTGAGTTTATTGATGATAATAACATGTACCGGACAGACGATATAACATTATGCATTGATAATTACTGGGTCAAAGGATCAAACATTTATTTAAAAAAAAATACAAATATAAATCAAATCATTAATACTTTTGTTATGCAAAATTTGCTCTGTAAATAGAACATCTTAATCAATTAAATATTATTAGGTACCTAAATGAGTTGCCAATTAGACACAGTATTATACCATTCAGTACAATATAAGTACCTACCTATTATAATTATTGTAGGAAAATACTTATATACCATATTATGTACCTATACTGGTACTGTATAATAGACGATTATCAATCAAATAGCTTTTACCGTTTCAAAAAGGTACCTATAAGTAAGTAGTTAAAATCAGAGCCGTTTTTAATCATATCTAACGTAAAATAATGTTTTTAAGTAGGTATACAGTTTTAAAGATTAATATGCTGAAACAGTAACGTATTTCGGTGGGGGAGGGGGGAGGATTGATCCCACCATAACCTTCAACTGTTCAGATGAATAGGTCTTTCTATAATATTATTGAAAAACCCCTTTTTACTAAGTATCTATATACTAGGCAGTTAGTGTACCTAACTAAGAGATAGCCACTTATATTTTGTATAATATATAATACAAGTTAAGACACGTTCACGCTCTGTATGCATACAGATTCCTTTGTATTGATCGTAGACACAAAATTATTATAGATTGAACTTTAAACATACATAATAACGTCTGTAACGTAAATCATTGTGATAATAATAAATTCTGACTTTGAGAGAATAAACATGATATACCTAGGAATTCTAAATATTTATGGTATTTGTTGTGTACCTACAATTACTATGTAAACTAATATTTTTAGAACATAATATGCATATTGAATAATGCATATTATGCTAATCTATAATAGGGTTCATGTGTTCATCATTAATGAAGATTGAGCGAAAACTTTGACATTTAAATTTTAGATGAAAAAAAACTTTGTTTAATAAAATGAAAACGATGTATACTACTAATCATACATAGATTCATTTTTCCAACAGAAAGTTGTACAATTTATTTTCTTTCTTAAGTTAGTAAGAATATAATATACATAATATAAATAATAATTTATAATATAAATAATATAAATTTATATTATAAATACGTAGGTAGGTAAACAAGTACCAACTAGTTTCTGTATATTATAATATTATGTTATATAACTTATGTTGCGTCCCAACTGACGCCGATTCATATATAAACGTAGAAATGAACACTTGATGTAAGTATTTAGTTATAATGTTGTTTATTTTACTTAATATAAAAATACAATATTAGTTAAATAATGAGGTGAATGGTGATCGGTGTTACGACCTGACTCTGAGATGTAATTTGCTAAGACTGTGAGTGGTGTTACGACCTGCCTCTAAATGTCTTGTTTAGTCTTATCTGCCTAACTGTCTAGCTCGCATTTAAGAACCGTCTGACGAGCTCTTGTCCCCGTCTCTCTTGTATATGATTCGGTCCTTAGAAGAGATGGTTGTTTTGGTGGTGGCTTTCCTGTAACACGTCGAAATTCGGTCTTGTGATTCAACTTAACATGCTGACCGTTTCGTATCCTTTCACATGGGTCTACATCAGTCATCTCTGAGAATATACGTGTGAAATCACTTTTATAGTTTAATTAATCTTATTCACCACGTTCCTATTGTTGACCTCTGCATGCTTTTTATATTAATGGCTTATTAGTTTTAGTCTATAGCTAATACTTATTTTATAGTCATAATCGCGTGATATCTCGTACATATCTTATAGGTAACGTAACACTTATATAATAAATTATAAGTTATCACATCGATGCGATATATTTATATGTAGGTAAATATACTTTAAAAAAAAAATAAAAATAGATTTTCATGATATTTTGCAGGTTTTAACATATCTAATTATTTTTTGTTTACTTCACTAACTATTTTATCACTAAACACTATACATTTATATGTATTATATTCTACAAGTCTGAAGCATGAATTATTGTTACACAGTCTGTAGTTTGTCAGTTTGTGCATTACGGTCATATAATTATGACTTTTATTATCAGTTACTGATGATAAATAATAATTCGAAATCAAAATGTATCTTTAATATTATGATAACTTTAAGTGACAGGATACATTTATTTTATGAGTTCGTGGAATAAAAAATATTCAACATTACAAATAATAACTTTTTATTGAATTCGATTAAATATTACAAATTGCGATATATCTTATACGTTAACAAAATATAATTATACATTTTTTTTTTTTTTGCCTTTTCGTATTCGTGATGACAAATAGATATTTAAAGTACTTATTAATACTTAGTTAATATAATTATGTGAAATTTTTAAAATGTTCATAATTTCTTATAATCTATAATATTATAAATAATAATCTGACTGTCGGTTAATATAAATAAAAACATTTATACATTTTTTTTCTTCAATTTTATAACCCTTCTATAATATTCTTATTAAATTAACAAAACCAATTTATAATGTTAATATTATTTTTTAGTATATTTTAGGTAACAAAGTGTGGATATGTTAATATTGAAGGACCTAAAGGTGAGGGCAGAATAAAAATATTCCATTAAGGCACTGTATAAATAATACCTTAGTGTTGGCCTCCGGTGGTATAATTCAATCGCTAATACCTATTGCTGGCGTAGGTATATCAAGTGTAGAATAATATAATGCCGTAGGAATTTGAGTTAATCGTTCAATATTGTTCGTTAACAACTGTAAAAATTGTCTACGTACAATAATAGCAACACATTGTGCTGATAATTGTATCGCAATAACAATGTTCCGGCGAAAAACCAAAAAATTATCGGTCGTCTGCAAAGGTTTGTCAGTTGCATGTAATAGATACTGAACATGACGAAACAGACGAAACCGGAAACTGCAGGGAAATGTATTAGTACTATTATACGTTCATGATGTTATTATGAATCGATTGTGAACAGTGTCTTCTAATTATATTGTAATTTTTTTGGGTTTAAAGCCAACGATTTAATCCTCTTTATTGCATATGGAGATCCTAAACTTGTGATATGAAATGATGGTAGATTCCTACCTATATACAGAGATATTATATAAAATCAAATATGTGGATATTATCGTTATACATGTATAATGTAGGTACGTGTGGTGAGTATATAAAACGGTGCAACGTGGTCAAAGCTTGTAAGGATAAAACGATTTCATAAATCTAACTTACAACAACAACAACAACAAAATAAAAATAATAATTATAATAGTTCATTATTATGATGATATTGTTCATTATTTTTCACATATAATATTAATCTAGTACAAATATTCAAAACGGTACATTTTTAAACAATGTTTTTTTTTTTACAAGCATATAATATATTAATTTTGGCAAAAAAAAATATCCAAGTTATACCCTTGTTAATATATATACACAGTACTCACATATATATTTATTTATATTATAAATATTATATAATATAATTATTAACATAATATAATATTATAACATTTTAATATTGTAACATCATTGTGTTACATTTTTCTTTATTATTATTATTTGTGTCTGTACAATGCGTATAATAATTAATAATATTATGCCTACAACGTATTATACGTAATTATTATGCATACAACGAATCTCATTATTTTTGAAAACAGAGTATGAAAGTGGAGTAAATGATTAACAACTACTTGTAAAATACTTCTGATTTTAGTGTGCGTTATGTACAAATTTAGTTAATGATATATAGTTACATTGTGTATAACTGCAATGGTTCTTAACGGGCAATTATTATTAGTGATTGTTTTTTTAGCGCTTTTGAGATGAATTATTATTAGTATAATGTTATACAGTTGGTCCTCTTGGGAGCGTATTTTATTTTTCAAAAACACGTAATTGAATATTTTTATCAAATAAATTGTATTCAAAAGCGATACTACGATGGGATTTATAGGCTTATTTTTGAAAAATTTTCACCTCAGCGAATGGAATTTATGTTTCTAAACTGTAGAGTCTAAATGAAATGTTTTGGTTTTATATAACTACATTTTATATGGACGTGAGGTCATCGTACTCTTTGCGGGCGAATCGTTATATAATATAGGTAATATAGGTAAGTATACGCGAAAAAAATATCTATACAAACCAAAACTCAGATTTTTGACGATGTACACCTCATTGGGTACTTAAATTGATCTACCTGAATATGAGGCGTTTCTCAAAATTCGACCAAATTTTGGAAAATATGACCAGGTTTTGATCACAAATTTATAGTTGTGTGGATCCAGGTGACTATATACGATCGTATTTATTATGAAACTTTTATATATATATATATTATATATATATAAAGTGTAATTCAAAATAAATAATTTTAGAATTGACACGCGCTATACTATACTTACAGACTGACATCAAGGATGTTAATTAAAAAAAAAAAAAAAACCACTGAACTTTTAAGTATTGAAATTGGTAGAGATAGCTATTATATATTATATTTTGGTGGGCGCAATGATCTCCGTTTAAATTAACTTTTAATAAAACATCCTGGTGGTCACGAAAAGGTTGAGAAACGCCGTAATAATAATAATAATAATAATAGTAATTATAGCTCTAACAAAAATAACAAACGTCAATCTCAAAACCGTAAACAAAAACTGTCAAAAATCTCGTCACGGTCGCTGTCGTCTCCTGTCTCGGTCGTCATGTATAGTTTGTGTGTGTGTGTGTGTGTACACGCACGCGCATGTGGTGTGTCGCGAATATTGAAATATGTAAAATAATAATAAATAACAAACGTTTCACAGTTCGGCCAAGTCGCGGGCGGCTGGTTGCTGCGGGTGCATCGGCGTCGGCTTCAGACGCCCAGCGGTTCACGGCCGCCGCCGTCGTCAGTCAGCGTGGCGTCGGCACGTGCACTTTACGATCCACTCGATGTCTACGTACACGCTGTGTACGTAATCGTCGGCCGTGGCCGAGAAGGGCCTGTGAACGGGTTCCCAGAGGTCGTCACCCGGCACAGCGCCGTCCAGCCTGTCGTGGCCCTCCACCGGGCTCCGGCACAGAAACTCCACCTTGACCGTGGTGCTGAGCTCGGGGGCACAAACGATGCCGCCGCCGCCACTGTTGCCACCACCGCCGCTCGTGGACGGGCACGCTCCGCCACACCGCTTCGGGTGGAACGTCTTCCGGCTCCGGCAGTCGCCGAACTTCAGCCGGACCGGTGTCGTCGACTTTATCGTCGCCTTGCACTCGTGTCCCTTCTGCAGAATCAGACAGGTGGAAAAAATATATTATAAGATTTGAAATCGAAACGTGGTGGATCCCAGTCCACGTTTTTTTTTTCTTCGAGGTGGAGGATGATCAGTTACATAATATTATTACACAAAAATAAACCAACCTTTTTTTTTTTTTTTAAATAACTGCAAAATAAGTGCTTAAAATAACAAGGTATAAAATTTTGAGTATCCCTAGATACGCTACTGGTGGACCCACTGGACCCGAATGCCGTTTTAAAGACACAACGGCCCAAATTGTTTATAACTGCAGCAACAATAATTAAAACAATATAATATTACTAATATTAGAGATAGGAACTCTTCGAACCATTATTCAACGGTTGGAGCAAAATAATGTTCGATATATTTTTGTGTTTATGGTGAATTTACAACTTATAATTATCATTAATATTATTACATATCTAGTAGTCATATGATATAATAAATAGTATACAAGTGTGATTGAAGAGTCAAATTCAACAAAGAAATTACATGCAATTTATTAATGTATCATTACCACTGACAGTATAAGGACGCAATAATTGTAAATTTGTCTTAATATACCTATACAATATTGACAACAAAACATAATATGTCAATTTATATATTTCTTAGTTATTACAACAATAATATAAACTTAACAGGCAACAGAATAATTTAATAATAATAGCACTTGTAACTTCGAATACCATGTACATTTAGTTCTTATGTAGGAATGTCACTTATTCATGTGACCCTAAAATGCCTATTATGAATACCATGTCATAATCATTTTATTACCGAAGTGCAAAAATCGCGTAAAATGGTCTCATCGTTTATATTTATATCACTAACACCGTTTTTAAAACTTAACAATGTGTTCACACTCATTAAGTTATATTTTAAGCTGTTATAGAATGCTTATAATACATCACATAATATCATGTTGTGATATACAATAAATACACTAAAAAATTTCGATAAAATAAAAATTAGATAAGTTACTATGGTAATATTGCATTTTGTTTGCACTCAAGTTTATTATTGTACGATTTCTCCATTCGGACACAAATTAAACGGGTCCGAGAATAATTGAAATACACATTTGAATGTCAATCACACATAATTGATTGGGCTTATTTTTTATTCTCTACCTACATGAAATTTATTTCGGCAAAATTGATGCTACGTATAAATTATTTTTTGTGGTAATGAATTTCACGGGCAATTACCGTAGTAAATCGTATTATAATACTGGCGTGCCTAATACAATTTATCTGTATAAACGTTGGGACAATTTAATTTGTGTAGACGTGTTTTGTAAAATGCAATTAAAAACTGTTTATAGTGTTGTTAAAATAATTACTTTGACGACGAACTAATAATACACGCCTATAATACGACCTATCACGTCATACTGTAGTACTTTAACTTGGTAAGTCGTGACAATATTCATATATATTATTATTATTGTTGTCGACTGGTAAAAATAATCAATATAATATTAAACACGGTTTGGTTCTTTTCGCCTCGAGAGGGGATGACGATGGCGATGATGGGAAAAAGAAAAGTAAAGACGCATTGCAGAAAATATTATAAAAATAAACGTTATAATAATTGATTTAGCTGTGTGCGAACCGTTGCTCGTTGTCGTCGTTTGTGACTTCGACAAAGGTAATTTCTAAATGGACGTAATACAAACATCTAACGAGAAGACTGAAGAGTGTATTGTATATTAAAACTAGACAATTTAGTTGTAAGCGATAGGAGATATTAAACGGAACGCGTACGTCGTTATACATATCGGTACTAGGTAGGTAGTACCTATTACAAAGGTGACTGCAAGTAATTTGCGGTCAAAGAAACAACGTGTGTATATAAAGAGACCGTTATTAAAGTACTGTTACGCTTGGGATAGTAGCCAGTAGGCACTTATATAAAACCTGTGACAGGAACCAAATAGGTTGGTCGGTAGAATTGACATTTTCTCGTATGTCGTGCGGTCTTTGACTTAGACAACGTCGTCAATATGACGTGGGTACTTTTGAGTCTTTTATTCGAAATACTTATCCACTTGGGAAAGGAGTTGAGTTTGATAAGATTTTTTTACATCGGTTATTGTGAGCAGTTATGAAAATATGAAATGTGATAAAATATAAACATTGAAATGATAGTTTCGTAAAAAAAAAAACACGCTGTGGATAATAAAATGACCTAAAAACATAAACAATTTAAATATTGTTTGACTGTTATTATAATTACGTCTGTGTTTTAGTTTTTTTTCATTGTACATTTTTCAAATTTCAAATAATGGACATAAAACTCATTCAAATTATTATTATGTAAATTTACCCTTCATTGACCACGGTAGTTTTATTTTTAATTAGTTACATTCATTCGTGTGCGCATCGTCGTTTATACTCCGTGTACGAAGAGAATATTAAAGTAAACATGGATCATATTTTTTATTTTCTTAAATCTTATGTGGATTTAAAATAGAACAGATTCTCATTTACAATAGCGTGAAACGTGTATTTGTGTTTGGCGAAAATAAAATATTTCAATAAATTATTATTATACCCAGGCTTTAAGCCGAACATAAATATATCCCCGACGAACGTCATCGGTAAAAGTTTTGTCGCTAATGCTGTAAGTAACTTTTGTGATTTCCAAAAGAGTATAATATAATGTATGTTATATATGTAAGCATAGGAAATAAAAGAACAAACTAATTTCTATTCAGATTGAATCCGAGGCGTAAAAGTTGTCGACCGACTTTTCGGACTCGAACAGGAATATTTTTGATTCATTGTCTTTCCCCTTCTCTATCACTGTTCCCTTTGGTACGCCCATTAGTCTGCTCTGCCAGAAGCAACTTGTCCACGGGAACGGGGCGGGGTGAGGTTAAAATATAAAAGGTAAACACGACCTGCGACGACAAATACTGTAGACGTGACGTGCAGAGTAGTAAGGCATTCAAATTTGCCCCTCCTCTCAACAACGCCCGCATCAGCATTCGACCAGATGTTTCGGTCGTGAAAAATTGTATTATTTCCTATCCTTCAATGCATGAGGGTTCTGAACATGAATAATGGAATTCGCATTAAAAAAAAAAGAAAAAAAATTATTTATCAGGATTCAGGACGATGATGGGATAACGGTGGTTGGTCGGGCGCATTACTATCAAGGTGGCAGTGCACGTACTCCTCCGTCTCGTTGGTTTTAAATCTACGCAGAACGTTCTTATTTTATTCCATTTAACCATTCGGTTTTTACAACTCGCATACCTTTGCCGTATATGGATATTGAACGATATAGCGTATTTTTATTATTATTATTTTTACCACTAATCGCAAGTTACACGTTATGATGTTGGGGTTTTTATCAAACACGTACAAGTTAGTAATAAAACCAGAAAAAAAACTGTTTTAGTCGGTTCAACGTTATTTGGTCATTAAAACAATAGTCATTTAAAATAACTTGAAGAAAGTACATAAAAAAATAAATTATAATAAAATATTGTATTATACCTATATGTTTTATTTGAATGGTTATTGTATGTTTATAGTTTATATTATATTAGAACGCTATTGCATATAAGTTATAACACGTATAGGTACCAGGTACGTAAAATAATAAAATAATTGATATTAATTCTGGAATTTTAATTGAATTTTATAATTTGTACACATCGCTTTAAGTTAACTACGAAAAAAATCACTTGAATATCGGACGGGATAAATATAAAATTTAAACGAGTTGCCGTGTTGGTGCCAGAGCTTTTAAAAAATTAAAAAGCCTATACTTCTGTAGGCTTTTAAAGTTTTAAATGAAAAGTGACTACGTGTGAGTTAGTGTAGACCAAAATATTCTATAGAATACAATAGAACTGCAATAGTATCAATTGTAATTGTACGATTTGCGATACTTTTATTTTAACCGATGCATCGCGATGGTCTGATGTTAGGACGGACAAATATATTATATGGTCTACAATATTTTATAATTCAATTTGGATTAAAATTCAAAATGTTATTCACTATAGTCTTTTGATACTGATTTTAGTGACGGTTTAAATTTTTTTCCTCTTACAATTTTGCAGTCAAAATAATTATAAATGATTGAAATAGAATAATATAAATTGATTATAGTGTATTATTATGGCAGTGAAATGACTTAAAATTGTACTAATTGTAGTATAATATGTTTATTCAAATATATATATTTTATTTCATACAAACCATAAGTCGGAGTACCTATTGTTTCTGTGATAATTATATATTCTCGAAAATTATCATAAATTCAAAATATGTAGTATTTTAATCGGGTTTTGATTTATGATTACATTTAATTGCTTCGGAGATGTTTAAGTGTTCCAAGTCATTTATAAAAATTACAAATATTTTAACTTTGATGTTTTTTTTATAAACGGTTTATAATATACGGAAGGATTTTCATCATTTTTACAGCGGAACCATAATTTTAAACGTCTAGAAATTTTATTAAGTAGGTATATTATGTATTTATGTTAAAGAGTTTATAAATGCGTCAATACTGCTGAATGTTGTTTTTAGATTATCTTAAAAGTTCTTGTTTTTAATCTGAATTATAAAATTATACCGAGAAAATTCGTACTAGTGTAAGTTATATTTTTAAAAACTTAACGTATTTTAATTTAATCATAAAATGTCAATACACAAAAATTATTTGTGCCATTTAAAGTGCTAAGAAATTAATGATTTTTTCCATTTATTTTTATTGTTTTTGTACTTCTCTATGCACTATAAATATTACACAACCACAATTACCTTAGTACATATCATATACATTTATTTTAATCTTTTTATAGGTAAAATTATATTGTTAAAGGACAGAACTAATTATAATATTAATTTTATTAATTGATCGAAATGTTTAATATTTGAATAGTATAGCATATAATTAATTAATTCTAGGATATATAATATTATATATATAGTGGTAGCTGTTAAGTATAGGATTGGCCTGCTATGGTTTGGGTGCTAAAACTATATTTGTGTATGAGTTTGGTTACTTGTAATATATTAATTGAGTTGGCTATTGCTAACTTTCATTTTTTATTTATTTTTTCTGTTCAAATGAAAATGTATTAAATTATTTTTGATTTTGTTCACAAATGCTATTAATTTGACATTATAAATGTTTATATTATAATATTGTGTTACCAAGACAGTAAAATAGTATAATATTATGCTTACTCTAATGTGATGGTGTCTTGCATATTTAGCATTCACCAGTGGTGGTGAGTGACACGGCCTTATTTGGCAAAGTCTGGTTTCGTTATTAGGCTTACACGCTTCATTTGCATTAGACACGCGCCTAGAAAGACCTAATCCACACTGGGATGAACATTCTGCCCATGGTGTGACCAATGCTTCACAGTTTGGCGGCCTTTCCACTAAAAAAAGAAACATATATAAATAATTATTTAGACACATATTATATTATATATTTTTAATTAATATAGTATTCCATAAACCTAATACAATATCGAAAACGTGATAAGACATCTTGAGTTATTTATCATTTTTTATGACTCATGAAATAATTTGTATACCTAGTTATACTTACAATATTCGTGTGATTATAGATGTGCAATTTAATTGATTAATTTTGTACCTTGTCAATCGGTGGTGTTTCTTTATTTTTCTAAATCCCTATTTGGCTAATACGTGTTTCTATAGGATTCGTTTTTAATACATCGTAGGTATATAATTAATTATCTATTATTTCTATTATTTTGTCTTTAAGTAAAACTCAGCGATTTATTGCGGGCATTTTAATCTCATCAACTGTTGAAAATTTGTCGTGACCGAGATGGTTTATCAATCAATTTCATGTTCGGCATGCTCGAGGGTTATCCGGTCGATTGAATTCAATCTCGGTCTCGAGCATAGTGTGTTCCGAAGTGACAAGAACCTTAAAAATTCATCAAATACACGGTTAAGCTATAAATTATTCATCGTTGGCCATTACTTTTTCCGGTCCATCTAGACCTGAGACGAAGAAAGGGGCTTAGGAATTATTAAAGAGGCGTAAAATAAACAATATGTGTGCTGCTAGTATTAAGAATGAAAGGGAGGAAAATAGAAATTCTAGGTAAAGAAACGTTAATTTGAAATGTGTATATTTTGCAACACTATTTCGAGTTATTTTTCTGGTGTCACTAAATGATTCAAATCCTTCAGATCTTTTGCATGCGGAACCTACATTATGTTTTAATCCCGTCACGTTTCCAGCACGTTAGTCCGGGCGCTATAAGCGTGTGTGTATACGATCTAACCTGACTTCAGTCGGTGTATGATGCTCATATACATATGTTTAATTACCGCTTTAGCAATGGAAAAGCATAGAACAAATAAAATGTGCGTAATTGAACTGAAGCAACATATACGAAAATTCTAGTGTAAATATAATGAGCAAATACATTTTAATATATATGTATATTGTGAAATTCCTTTGAAAACTTGATTTATCATATATATTAATTCGTTAATTCGTTCCACTATAGCGAACATAATATTATAAAATCATACGGAATTATTCTATTTAAATTCTATCATTATTTGAAGGTTAGGTTAGGCTAAGTTTTTTTTTAAATTTAGAAATAATATTCGTTAAAAATTTGTAGTTGAAAAAAAAAAAATAAAAACCAACCATTATTTAAAGTTTGTTACTCATTTATATTTATACTTTTTATTATTTCTTGAGATTTGTTTGTTTAATAAAAATGTACAATCTTTACGAGTAAGTACAATTATTGTCAATAAGTAAATGAGTGAATTCAAAATGTGGAGGTAAAAATAAAGAATATTGAGTGGTTGTTTCACATTAGAAATGCCTGAGTTTGTTACTTAGAATAATATTATACGTAGTTACAAATTTACAATAGTAGGTATGCATGTTTGAAGTTCAAGTAGAAATGTATTATTTGCACACTTAAAAATATAATTTAATGGGAAATAATAAAATAAATATTTGCTCTTTGCTCTAAATTTTTCTTTATTTTTACCATATTATTTTATCGAATATTAAAAATGATATGTTTATTTTAATTTATATATGGAAAATATCTTTAATCATTGTTATATGCAACAGAAACTTCGAATTTTTGTTATACTGTTAATATTAAAATGTCAGTACATAATATTATATCTTTCCACTCGTCTTGTCATCGTATAAATGATTTTCTGTATATTTTAAAATTTGGCAATTTTGTATATTTTAGTTTATGATGAAAGTTTTGTGCAGCTTCTTTCAAAGAATTATTAACATTTTAAACAATTTTGGACCTTTTGAAGTGCTGAACATAACATTTTATACTTGCTTTCAAGTTTAATAATATTTGATACATTTTAAGTTAGATTTTCAAAAATATGATTTTAGATTTTCAATATGCTGTACGACGCATTTTTTTTTTGATCATTATTTTCGACAAACGTAGACCATCATACACATAAAAGTTAATATTTTTAATTTTAACACAGTGGTTTTCACTTGACAGTCTACTGTCTACACTATTGTTCACGATTTGTTTGGAAAAAATGAATAATCAATCATAAGTTATAACAGCAAATCTGTGAGTCGATTAGTTACGTCACGTGTTGTAGTTGTATTTATTTTTAACAGTACAATGGAAACCTTGATTTTCGTTGCCAGGAAGTCTTTTTCCTTTTTTCCCGGAAATCAAAAAGATTTGTTAGTTTGTTCGGTGATGTTCAATATTGCACTGTCAATAGACTTGGTCATCAATAAAGTAGTACATAGTAAATTGAAATCGACGGCTAGTCAAATATGAGTTGGTGGAATAGTTTTTAATCAAAATCGTAATCAAATTAAATATTTAGGGAATGAATGAATTCATTTCGTCCGCGCATGGCGTGCTTTGGTATACTTAGTACTTACCCATGTGAGTACATAATATGTGTGATTTGTAGACATGATGTACGTATGACTATTATTGTTACCATGAAATTTGAAAACTCTGTGAGGAAATATGTTATATGTTCGGCTACGATGGGAATACAATATTTTATTTTGTTATAATTGCAGTATATTTAATAAGAATAACATACATATGTATACCGCAGCTTCAGGGCAGAACGCCTTATGCCGGATACGGTGTTGCGCGGGGGGAGAGAGGGGTAACGCAATAACATAGTAATAACTAATAATATTAATCGTTACCATAAAACGAAGACGCGGGCGCATTTCCATTTCGCCGAGGACGAGATCGCGAATCGTGTGTGCCACTTGGAAACGTGTGGACGGATGAGAGAGACAGAGTGTCGCGGTCGCGACGAGAGCGACCGAGAACGAAAGATTTGTGGCGTATGTTTTAAGTGCTCTACTCGCGTGCGTGATTTTTAAAAGCTCTCTCTCTCTCTTTGCCTCCTTCGGCCGCCCGCGTATGCTATTCCGGTTCGAAGGACTCTTTTGAAATTGAACGTGACGTCACATATAATTTTCGTACAAAGGTGCATGTGTGTATTTGTGACCATATGAAACAATGATCGAAACCCACCATTTCCACGGTAAATTTCTGATAAAAATACGTTATCAATTCCTTGTCACCACTGTCACCACGTCATGCTCAAATGCGTACGGCAAAAGCGGGCGGAAGCGTATTTCAAAAATATTTTTATTTTTTTGTTATGCCAGCTAAAAAATTCAAATTTTCGATGCCGTTCGTAGCGATAAGCCGATGACCTTTTTAAATAAACGCTTATGATGCGGGTGGAAAAATCAAAACCTCCACTTCTGTCCAAACCAGACATGAATACTTTTTGGTAGATATTAGGTGGGTTACTTCCGTGCTATTCTATGAAACAGTTTGGTGCGCATCTATAGATATTGTTATCGAGAACGGTAAGAACAGTTCATTATGGAGTACTATCGTAATATCGATAAGGGCGTTTCGTAGGTGGCAGAGGTGTAACAAACAAACAAAAAAAATAGTAGGTATGTCTGTGGCTTGTGAGACAAGGCAATTTCAGTTTTAGGCGAATTGTGGCCCTTTGCAGCTGCGTTTCATACCATAAAAGTGACCCACGACTGAAATGCTCAATTCCCTAACTTGCCGCACAATGCGTTATTAATGTCGATTTTTAATCGATAGTTTTGTGTCAATTGCGTGGTTAATGCATTTTTGTTTAAAAATATTGTTTTTTTTTTGGTTATGACGCGATTACAATATGTTTTTTTGTGTATATTGCTTGGTAAACATAATAATATATGCTTGGAATCGCATTAGAATGTGTATACTGCAGTATATAACTATTATTTATTGTCACTTACTGTTTACGTTGTCACACATCCATTCTCTACAGCACTGTCCGGGCACTTCGACCAACCGGGGATGCCTGCACAGCCCTTGAGGAGATATATTTTCTTGTGGACACAACGACGCACAGGCATAAGTGCCGTTCTAGAAAAACAATTAATACAACTGATATAAATGACCATTCTGTTCCACTAAAACAATAAAATATTGTACGTCATAGATTATAATATTTAGGTATGGTAGAAAGTAGAAACTGCAACTTTTGTATAGTTGGCCCTTTCCCAGGAATATTCGAAATGTATTACAGACAATTTCCATAAGGTTGTTCTATTATTGTCACGACAAATATAAAAATAGAATGTTTTTATGATTATGATAGTATGTCATTGTTTAATTCGATTTGAAAAGGAATTCAACAGCAAATAACTATTTAGGTCCCATAAATAAAAACGAATCAGATATGTACACGATGAATATATTGTTATTATTATCACGACCAGCGCCTAAGTCACAATAAAATATATACATTTTATCTTGAACAAAATATTATTAGGCATAAAAATGTCATCCGCTAAATTATATACAAACAGAGGCTTCGATGCCACTATGGAAAACCTAATAACGTGCTAGGTAATATTGCTCTCGGCAAGCTGTAAACGATATAAGGGGCTTACCTCTAAATCAGGTTTTCGTAGTTTTGAAAATTGTCTGGAAACAATTACGTTTCAATACCCGAGAAAATATGTGTTAGGAGAGGGTATTTTAAATCTGCAATTTATTTTGAAACTTTCACCAGTAATATACAAAATCAAGAACTTTTAGATTAACATTTCGAATCTATGTTTTTCTGTCAACATAATATTAACTAGTTAAATGAGATAAAATATGAATAAAATCTAAAATTTTGTATTTAAGTAGGTAATAATAATGTTAAATTAACATACATTAATTGCATTAAGCTTGTATAATATTTCTGTTTATGTAATTTATTATAATGTAATACCATTATTGAGTAATAATATTAATCAATTATCAGCCAGTTTTCCATCACTGAATTTTTTTATCATATTAAAATACAAAATATAATTGTATTATATCATAGACTTATTTGTTGTTCAATTAAGACATTCTATACAAAATCAATTATGTTCCTTCTTTAATAATGGTTTCGATGAAATGTATTCTTCTTAATGTGACTGTATTTATTTTTAAACATCGCCGTTGTATATATAAAAAAAATTAAATTAAAATAAAAAAAATAAATAAAAAATAAAAAAATCTTTTAATATGAAAACCAATTATTTCACTCAAAATATTTTGATTATTAATATTAGATTTATTTAATTATTTCTTATTTATAGTGACATTGTTTAGTTTAATATACTTTATGTGTATAACGCACATAAATCATATGTATCTATACCATATGTTTATTCAAACTATTTTCGCATAGTTATTATCTTATTTGTTTTTGTAAATGGACTTACTGTGGTCACGCAATACTAGCTCAAATCGGTGGAGGATTTATGGGAGGGAGAACTTCATGTGGCCCAATATATCAATTATTGATCTTCAATAAAACTTATAAAACAATGTTAGTTTATTGAATTATTGTAGAATGAAAAAGCGATTTTTCTACCATAATAAATGTATGTTTTATGTGTTTTATGTATGGCTGCTTCAATAATAAAATAATAAATAAATGAAAAAAGTGTAGTGGTAAGATATATCCGGCTGAATTTTACTACTATAGACTATATTATTCTGTATTGCTAATATAATCATTATATATAAATTAATAAATGTATTTGAATACAAATGTATGTTATTTAAATAAATATTTTAAATAATTATTATATGATGTATAGTAATTTTTTAATACATTTTTAAAATCTATTTAAACAGGTATTAAAAATGTTAAAATTTGAAAAGTAGTCTTGCAACACACTCTTTTCAAATCCCCCAAAAAACTTATTATAGAATTTAATATATTTAGGTACTTTGCCCCCATCTCTGATGAAAAATTCTAATATACGTCATTGGCTCACTTGGACTTTTGATGCTTTTTTATTATCTATTATTATGATTTTAAATATTTTAAATAGGAATTATTAGCTTCTAAGAAGACATTCGTCATCTCTTTAATACATTTTAGCCAATTGATTGTTTTGATAAGTACACATTTGAGTTGAGAATACTTAAGTTAGTGCGTTAGTTATACAATATAGGTACATATTGAGAGAAGTCAAAAATTTCCATCGGACAACCTTTGATGTTTAACCTTTTTTAATTTTATGTCGAACGATATTTAGTAGTTACAATTATTTATTTATAAATGTGTATGTTTCGTTAGTTTCTCGTTTAGAATAAAGCAATCATATTTTTCCTAAGAAATCATTCGATACTGGAGTTTCATGAACATTTTAAATCATTGTATAGAACAATATAAAACAGAAAACGGAATATACGCGGGAAACGTATTGTTTTTTAACAATAAAACACCATTAAGGAAAAACAAAACATTGGTATGCAAGTATATTATAATGATTTTTTTTTTAATTATACATGAGTTATAAAATACAAACTATTAACTATCTTAAAGTAAAACGTAAATGTTTTGTAACGAACTGAATACCTTTTGTTGTCTTTACTAAATATAAAAATAAGCAATAACGATAAATGTGGATCTGTTAAAAAAAATGTGAACTATTGAATTGTAGCAGTTTAATAGTTAAATTTCAATTATTTTTCAATTACCTGACACGTGCACTGCGTTCTGCAGTCTAGCCTGAACGTTTCTCCGTTGTCGTACGTCTTGTTGTATACTGTACACGGCAAGCCTTTTACTACTGAAAAAAAAAATTTAATTATAATAAACAATATAAAATAAAATAAACATTTTTTATTTTAAATAAATTATGATTTAGTGGATTTTTCTTGCAATACAAAAATTCAGAATTGATACAATAGATGATTATCTAAGCAACGTTCTTTGTTGTTAGTAATATTTCGTCCTATAATAGGATATGCCGATGTGATATTATACCATCATATCGTACAAATAATACCAGAAGAACTCGTAAAAGATAAAAATTGTACATACTAAAAGTTTCAAATTTAAATCCAATGAGTAAAAATAAATTTGTGACAAACCTCAACATAGTTTTAGAACATAATCAAAACTTGTTTTACATGATTTCAATGTTTAAAATAAATATATTACTTTGTAAATACATTCTGAATAGCACTCAGAGAACTAGTGATTGATGAACCAGTTCAAATTTATTGTTCGTTATAAAATTAATATGTTAAAGATAGGTTTGGTTTAATGTTGAAATAAAATATTAGCATACCTATTTATCAGGCATTATGTAAATGGAAATATTGCAGATTCACAGGTGTTTATATATTTATTTATTTAATTCAAAACACATTTATTATAAAACGATAATATTTTGAAAACATTTATTTAAATAACTGTGATTATTTCTAGGGGATATTTTTATTTATGAAATATCTTTTTTTTATAATGTATATTATATTTTAATTGTAATTTGTATGTCTATTATACATTTTTTTCGTATATTAATTATAATTATTTTTTTTAGTTGTTGTTTGCGTAATTATAGCAATCAAGTTTTATGATTGTCATTTTGACAATGATGAAGAATCTATTAATTAAAAATTAAAACGTAAGATACCATTTACTTAGTTTCTGCTGTAAGTACAGCCGAGTTTCAAATATCCAACATAACTAAACTAAATTTCTATTAGGTATTTTGTAATAATATGTAGATTAAATTTTGTTAAATTATATAATATTATCAGAGTTATACAACAACAACAACAATGCTTATGTTACTTACTATTGAAATTTGGAATTACTTATTGAAGTTAATTAGCACGAATTAATTAAACACAATAACTCCATGTTAGGAAATTTACAAAAAATCATATCGCTATAGTTACACTCTATAGATGTTTTACGTGATACGTAAAAAATATGTTTCTATTAGAAGAGATGGGGTAGCCAAAATGGAAAAATAATTGAATCTATTATAATAGTATGATGGTAATATCCATAGGCTGTGGTTTTTGTCGGCCGAACCAAAAGTTCATTTCATCTCCCGGGATTATGAATAATTAAAAACAAAAAAAAAAATCTGCAGCCGGGTAATAATAATAAGACTCGTGGTAATAATAAAAAAAATAAAAAAAATAATCTTAATAAACTTTTATTATTCTAAGTACTTTTTCACAGATTGAGGATAGCTATGGCACTTAAGATTTTAAAAACGACACTTGATTTACATACAATTAAAATCTATTACCTACGTTTTCGATGTAACTAATTTCAATGTAGATAAAATTATTTTTCGTGGCACAATATCAAATTTTTAAGAGTCCCGAGTAAAGTATACGTGCATTAAATATTATTTTTAATCATTAGGCACATATAAACTGTATGAGTCGTATTATTGAAGGTATTTCTATTATTAACCGAGTAGGTTGAAATTTGAAATATGAATTATAAATAATATATCATATATATATATGAACAAAGGGGTAGATGTTACACAACTTTAAAAATATTGATGCTCACGAGTAAAATATAATAGTTTAATAATATGAACACATTTAAACATTAATAATAATTAATGGCTCAGATAAAATTTACATACAAAACAGAATACGCTTTAACAATGAAATACAACATGTCTGAATTTTAAAACGGTTTTACGTTGTTACACGCTGAAAAAGAAATAGTTAAATAGAACATAATTATACGTTCTTATAGCTGTATGAATGTATACGTTTGCATGTACAATGAAAAAAATATGAAAGAAACGTTACAGAGTAGTATATTGTTAGAAAAGCTAAGTGGACGGAATGAGAAAATAATGTGAAATAATGTGAAATAATAACAAAGGTTTGGAAGAATAACAATTTTGGAGAGTACTTCGAAGGAATGTTGCAATGGATAAAGACAGAAAAAATAATTATGTGCAGAGGCTGGAAACCTCTAGGTTAATAAAACCTTAAAAAGACACTCGAATAACATTTTATTTAACTGATGCTTGGAAAAACTTTATTGCAGAAAGTCCAGAGAAAGTTTTTACTAAAAAAAAAACAAATATTTACGCGTACGCGGATGCGCATTTCCTATTGTTTTCACAACTTTATATTTTTACGGATTCTCATTTCTCACGAAGTTGTCATATTGTATTGTTATTCTTAAATAAAAACACGTCATTAAAAATTATGCACCGAACCTGCAAATGTATTTAAAATTACAAATATTTTTAATGTTTTATCGTCGTGGCTTTTGTAAATATTCCATCGGGAGTATTGTTAAAGCTGACTGCGTATTGTTATTGAAAAATTAATTTAGGAATAATCCTGCAATATATATATATATATATATATATATATATATCATTATTATCAAATGACGTGCCGCGTAAATACTACGAGTACTTTGTATTAATATGCGCGATTACTAGATGTATTATGTATGTAGTAGTTGTATTCGTTTACTTATTCATTGAAATATATAGTACCTAAATACCATAGCATATGAACATATTTTTACGTGTACATAGGTACCTATTATGTTATTACTCATATTAATATTTACATCGTTTATACATCACATTCTGCTGACAAAACAGCAAAATGATGGTTTGGAAGGAGTAAAAGATTTCAGAAAACTTAGGGAAACAAAAGCCCGAAAATGTATTACGTGTACCTACCTATATTACCTCGGCAACTGCACAGAAGAGTTGGTCGACTATTATTAATATATCCCTGCAACAACTATGGGACGTATATCCAAAACGAAACATCATAGTGGTTATGCAGTTCGAAAAATATGCCAAGTCAGAAGCCACTATTCCATCGACCATGATGCGTTCACTACATTATATTATTATTGTGGTTTCGCGGGCTCGTACTGCAGGATGGGAGATTATATTATTAATATCTATAGTGGTGCCGAAGAAAGCTCTGCAGTGTTTGTGGCGTGCGACGTGATAAAAAAAAAAATCCGCGCGCATCGCATATTAATATATGGATACATTACGCGCTGTTATGTTAAACAGCGAAGCATAACATGATGATGGTGCAGCAGATATTGCATACAGGGTCGTCCACTCGTCCGATTTTTTAGTGAAAAAAAAAACGTTTGCAAGGCAAGGGTTGTGAGCTACAATTTATTATAATATTATCTTAGTGAAATTTCCATACAACGAAGTTGCATAGGGAGCAAAAAAAAAAACTCGTAACATAGAGGAATTTGTTAAATAGATTGCATACGTAACAATGGAGGTCACGTGGTTTTCAAAAATAATTTGTTAAACATAAAATTTCGTTAGATCTAGCTAGCCATTCCAACTGTACAAAATATTGCAAAAATCAACGTACAAACGCTTTCATTTCAAATTTCACAACCATCACAATCCCTCGATTTCCGAACCATCCACCAACGCCATTTTTGGTGACCCCAGTAGGTGACTTAAACGTACTCGCTTAAAACGATTGTACTTTCCTTCCTCTCGTTCGTATTCAATCTCATGCTCTCTTAAAAACGCTCTAAAAACAACAAACTCCTATCATTGATTAGTTGAGTGACTCCTTATATCCTGCAGTCTTCATGTTATCTTCGTCATATACGTTTATTGTAAAATAATAAATACGGATTGTATGTTTATTAATAAATGTAAAAAAAAAGTCAAAGTTCGTTATGCGCAGGAAGAGTTTCACTATATAATATTATGATTGTGCACGATACTAGCGTGTTTTGTAAAGCAAATTTCTGTAATGTTGGCTCCACGAGTGCATAATAATTGCGATCATTTATATCACACTGTATATTATTATTATGACTGTGCTGCTATATATATTTTAAATAATAATAATAATAAAAACTGTAGATTTGATATTGTATCGCAAATATTAGTGTTATTATTATAATGTGTATCGACGGATTCACAGGCGCACTCGGAGAATAAATTATATCATCCGGTCGTCGGCGGTTAATCGCCGACATCCGAACAGAGCACGTCGTACTTGTGTCCATTAATATATTATTATTATTACTAACGGTCTCCGGGTGAGCACATAATAATAATAATAAAATAATTCCGTCGATATCATCATTGTCACTATACGGTCATGTTATACGGTTTTTAAGTGCCCGTGTATACGTCGATGCCACACAGTAGTGGTTTTATATTTTCTCTAATTCAGTCCACCCGAGTACTCGGAAGAATCATATTTATACGAGTTGCAATAAAAACAGGATTTGTAAAACTGCTGTGTTCAGTTTTAGTACGGTTATTTTTTTTTTAAACTTATTGTGTGTTTTTAATGTAGGTTACAGTGTCGGCCATAAACCTCGGGCCGGGTCTGTATAATCTCTTTCATTAATTTGCTACACGGCCGTAAAAAAATATAGTAGGGTAGTTTTAATTTGAAAACGACGTCTATAAAACCTGCAGAATCTTGTATCACATGGGCTGCTAACCAATAAAGTAAAACTAAACGGATCGCGATCAAATTAATTGGTGTATATTAATTAATAATAAATTATTATATCGCACTTTATATTACTATGTTTAGTTAATGTGTTATCGAATTGTTTTTTTTCCGATACGATATTCGTTTCAATAATGCACCACACATTACCATACGTAACAATTTACACGTGAACTAGTACCAGTTTCACGATTCAGTGCAAGTTTTTTTTCCACGTACCTATATAGTTTTTATAAACCTCAAACTTTTTCAGGTGTGTGAAAACGATACTATTATCATCGTTACCGATATTGTGTTAACTACTTGCCCATGACGTGTTCATGTAAAACAATTATTTTACGTTTGAATCGAAACTTTGAAAATACTTATCACTCATAATAATACGGTAATATTATAGTTCCTACTTATAAGTTACTAAACTAGGGTCTAGATTTATATGCAATAAAAATCAATAAAATATGCAGGTTCATATCATAAGCATGCAAAATCATTTTTTTTTTTTTTACAAATTAATAGACTATACAGTTTTGATAAAAAATATTATACAATCTAAATATGTGTCTAAAAAGATAAGAGTTAATATATTCAACAAAATATTAAAAATATTGTGATTATATCATAATAATATATATTTACTATTTATTCGACAATGTGGTAAAGTAAAATATAATAAAAAAAGTGTCGGTAGTAAAATATTATGATAAATTTTTTCAGTGGATTATTTTATAGCATTAATGTTAAAAAGTCAAGAAGAGCATTCTTTTATATGCATTAATTTTACATTAATAATCTAAAGCTGGATATTGAACTAAATCTTATTTTATATAAATATTTATTTTTGGGTGCATTAAATTTAAAACTTTCTAATAAAACAATTCTATACAAACACAGTTTTATATTTTAAATTAAATTATTTGTTTAGAAGATTGTGCGAATAACATTTCTTTAGGTTTTGTATTATTGTTCTGGGAAATGTAAACGATTATATTTATCAAACGAATTCTATTTAGAAATAATGAAAACAATTTTAAATAAAACAGTTATTTATATTTTTTCTAATCATACAGTATACAAATAGGTAATACAATTTATTGTATGGATATACATAATAATATGATAGCTATTATTTCCAAGCCACCAGGTTCAAGACTCGAATGTATATAAAATATAAATCCAAATTAATTTATTTAATCCTCGAATCTACATTAGTTTAACAATCCAACTTTTACCTTCTTAGAATGTAGAATTTAACGCCTTGATCTATTTAATAATACTATTCAACGTTTGTCTTGCATAATAATATTAATGTGTATTATGTTTAGAGACAAATAATTCAGACTTCCATAACATAAACACATAATAGATATACCTATTGTATTAATTTGTATACGTATATTTTATATTATTATTTTTTGAAATGAAAATAATTTTGAGATGAAATTCATATTAAGTTGAGAAAAAATTTTATTTTTTAAAACACTTAAAAAAACATTAAAAAAATAATTTATTTAAAAAAATAATGAAAAATTTAAAAGTGTGTGGTGCATCATACAAAACATTCAAAGCCGAGCTAAGTCTCACATACACTTCTTTGTTCAATACTGTTTATAAGATAGTGACTGGGTGTATATGTCAAGTGCAAGATTTATAAATTTTTCATTATTTTTTTAAATATAATTTTTTTAAACGTTTTTTTAGAAGTGTTTAAAAAAAAATTTTTTTTAATTTTTTTACTTTCTACTTTTTAGTTAAAAGTAAATTTTTTTAATAAACGTTTAAAAAATATTTATGAAACAAAGCTGTAACACTACAGAAGCAACAACACAGTGGAAACGGGGTTTTTACGGCGACGTCGTGGGGACAATCCGTTGCTATACGGGGATCTGCAGCTTGAGCTGTACAGTCTTTGTACTGACTTTGCACACCCGTCATTGCCTACCTGGAGGTCCGTGTCCCAAAATGGCAATGGATTATTTTATTGTCATCCAAGACAAGGTGTATACCAATTTTCAGAATTTTTCATCGTTAATAAGTGCCTCAAATCGAGCGCGCAAGATTTGATTACAGACAAACAGACTTGAAAGCGACCTTAAGAAAAGTGTGTAAAAACTAATTTAAAGCATTTTATTTTCCATGATAAGTTTTTTAATCGTAAAAAACAAAGTATGTTAATTATTTGTTATGTCTAATGTAAGTATGTTTGATGTAAATTTGGAATGACGGATAGGACATAATGAAGCTTCAATTATTCGGAGAGGAGTGGGAATAATTGCTATACAAATCATGGAGATCTATAATAGGTATATAATATGGACAATAATTCAAATAAAACATCATTTTTTGATACTTTTAAATTAAAAAAAATTGTTTTCGCTGTGTGTGGAAAGTAAAAAAGAAACGTATAGAGAAACCTTTACATTTTGTAAAAGATAGTTTTTAGCTGGACATGAAGATATGTCATACCACACTTATCTATAAGGCGTGTACCGTAGTCTTTGTCAGACACGATTATGGGTTGAATGCACTTAAATGCAATCATTAAAATTGTATGGAATCATTTCCACGCACTTCACCTTCTTACACCTTTAGGCATTCGTGGCGTCATGACGTCTCCAGATTTAACTGTTATTAACGACTCGAATAAAGCAAGTACTTTGATTAATACGAAAACAACAACTACAATAATAATAATCATTATTATGTTTCAACGACGCGCGACGACGGCACTTGACCTAAGACAACAGCGTGCGCCAGAGCTACGCCCTCCAAGCCCGATGTTTCGGTGTTAAAAAATGTAAAATAAAACATATAATTTCACTTTATAAGATGAACTAAACTTAAACATAAAAGTAAGTACTTCATCTGTGTACTTTCGTTGGTTTTTATTAAGTTATAATTTTCAAGCGACTTATGAATTATTTTTGTAAAAATATAAAATTAGTTATCAACATTTTCATGTTTTTGTATTCGATAATATATTCACAACTCACTTAAAAATTTAACAGCGGGTATGTAACGGTGACCCTAAAAGGTGACGCAAATGTCGTTCTTATCTTTAAGTTTGATATCTAGTGGTTCGATTAACCATATTAATAATATTGAAGCTTACAACATAAAAATTGGGTATACTGAACTAAAACGTACCTACACGTTGTGCAGCGTATTCGTAAGACGATGACCGCAGTAGTTAGTCCATCAACTTAGTACATCAGATTTATATTATATGATATATCTATAATTAGGTAATAAGTACCTACGTATATATGAAATGCCATGGGCAGATGGCTTGCTATGGAAATCCAAATGACCTCTCCCCGAGGTACGGCGTGAAATCATAATTTATAATATATATATATATATGTATTAAAATCGGACGAGGATTTATACTGGCGAATAATGAATAGTGGCGAGCGTTACGCCTGCCCATGTGTGTGTGTGTGTGTGTGTGTATGAACGAGAGAAAATAACACAGTGTATATATTATAATATACATGAACGACAGGCGCGTTTGGGTTCTAAATAATGGCAGGCGTGCATAAACGGTACACTATAATATTATATATAAATATATGTGTGTGTGTATATAGAATATGTTATAAGAGTTATCGCTTCATTACCGTGAACGGGCGCCCCACGAATTTTGCACCGGTGTCGCGATTTCGACCTCCGACACAATACTGTACGATAATAATATATTGTATATTATTATCTATTTATAATGTAGGTAGGACCTATATATAATATATATACGTATACTACATGCGTTCATTGCTGAGCATGTTTACAGTGCCTAGTGATTAGTATCCTTGTCTAACGGACAGGGTTTGTTCTAAATGAAAGTTCAAGTTTTTTTTTTAAAGTTTTAATGACACATATCGTCTAAATTTAGATAGGTATATAGAATTAAAATTTTTTTACGTTTTAGTATATCAGATAAAAATATGTTGATGAAGTAAGAACTATAGATTTTAAAAGTACAGCATATTAGGTACGATAATAATGTTTACATAGCGACAGAAATTTAAAAAACATAAACGGTAAATATTGTCGTGGGGGCGACTACGTTGAAGTACTGTTTTGATGGACATTCTGCCCAAAATACTGTGGGCCGCTAGTTTTTGGTAAGTGATGGTTTAAAAAGCTAGGTCCTTTATGTAGTTTTTGATAGTTGGTAATTTAAAGTCTGAGTGCAGTGCATAGTTTTGAACAAACCACAGGATATTTGAGATTATGGGTATAGGACTTTAGATTGTTACACTTTAATTTCGTTTATGTGAGTTGTAGCACAAAAGTTCATTCTGCCAAAGACATTATCGGCGCTCCCGTTCGATGGAATTTCATATTTTACCGATATAATTCCATTTCACAATTGGTTGTGGGTTTTCCATGTAAATTGTTTGAAATTTTAGTTAATAATTGAACAACGTGGTGTTTAGACCACGTCAAACAGGCCTTGAACCAATGTCTATAGCAGAGATATTCAAACTTTTTCATTCCACGGCTCCGTTGCATGTTCACAATACTTGTACGGCTCCCGAAATTATTTATGAAAAAATTGACACAATATGTAGGTACCGATAAAATTTGGCTAATATGGGTGTGATAATAACTGCAGTGACTTTAGTATAAGAAATAAAACATGGTTACATGATGTGTTTCGTCATCGTTTCCATAAAGATTATAAATAATATTTATAATAATTATACAAGAACTACATTAATGTAATAGTGTTAGTCTATGGTGTTTTGACAAGGCTACCTTCGCCAATTCTCGAGACGTCCCTATAGGAGCCTCGATTCAAAGTTTGAATACCTCTGATTTATAGGCTAGACACTCATCCATTCTGTTGCTGATGTGAATACGTAGTACGTACCTTAAAAGGTTAAATCAAGTGACTTTTGCAAGAATCAATATTATTAAGTATTATTTGTTGACTATACATTTTAAAGCAATACATAATATGCGTATAGTATAATATTATAACAATTTTTAACAGGTCGAAATTTGCTTTAAAATGAATAAAGAAGATACAGAAAAATTTTTCACCATACCATTTGAAAAAGAGTGAGTTCACCCATCATTGTAATATCAAAAGTAACGAACCTAAACGTGAATAATTATTTTGTATCTCTATTCATACATATTTGTAAGGTGGAAATAACAAATACCGATGTAGCATTTTCTTATAGTATAAGTACCTAGTATTTTGCATATAGAACTCTATTAGTTATACTAACAGGTATTATAAGGAATTAATTTAAAGGCCAACTTTATAATATTGAACAGCCGAGACACCGTATTCATTGTGTTACTGCATAAAAATATAAATTATACTTGGTCCCATGTTATTGATTTTGTTATTAAAAAAGAATAATATTGAATAATTTTTTTGACCTATGCTTTTAAATTATTAACTTTTGTTCAATCGTATCTATTTACTCTTCAGTACATATTACATGTATTTTAATAAAAAAAAAAAATATATATATATATATATATAATTGTATTTTTTACTATTAAATTTAATATTTAAAATATGTATACATATACATAAGATTTGTAAAATATGTGATTTAACTATACATTAATTGTGATATTATGGCTTGAAGGAAGTAAAATAAATTCCGAACTCATACGTTTTCGTTTTTAATAATTGATAAATATTTTGTTTATTATTCAAGACGTTGTTTCGCAAAGGAGCCAGTAATTATTTACATGTCGATTTTAGACAGATACAACATAATATAATATGGATGGAATTTGATTGGATTGTGGCGAACATTAATTATATTGGTAATATTTAATGCAAGACTCATAAATTATGTTCGGAAACCGGAAAGTTGGCATGTTCTACCTCCCACATATAATTGAAAATCAAATCAATAATTTAATAATTATAATATGTAGATCGAGCTGATTTTATTGACATTTTGCTATACAAAATAAACGAAAAATCGAAACAAACACTTCCGACGTTGAAATAATCAGCACGACACACGATATCATTTATTATTGTATAAACTTATCATGAATGTAAAATTTTAACGAAAAACAGTTAGGTCACGTAATTTTTATTAAAAAAACAAAAATAACAGCTAGAAAACTTGCAGGTTTACTTCTAGGCACGAAATACGTTCGTGATAGTAGTGGATGACCGATGGTAAGCTAATAGTGACTATACCTTTTGGTAAATGTACTTTTAAAAGGGACAGCTTGTCGGTGCAGTATCAGCGTTTATGTCGACGTCAAAATATATCACTATAATATACAAAAAAAAGAAGAACAGTTCTCCAGATGCACGCGATGAGGCGTTAGCTGGGCAAGGGGGGACTGGTGGAGGCGATCTAAGGATCCCCGTCTACATACATGCTATATATATAAATATACAGGGTGTTCCAACTGTTCCACGGAGATCTGACAAATGAAATAACTTTTGTTCTAATCAATATTTTTTATAAATTTCTTTTAAATATAATTCAGACACTTGCGCAACATTTTTATATTAAAATTCTTCTGAAAATCAGATTTACAAATTGGCTATATTGAATATTTTGAAAGAATTGTTATCAATTTTAAATTTTTTTATTTTCAGTATTAAAAAATAAAAAATATAGTGCAAGTGTCTATGAATTATATTTAAAAGACATTTAAAAAAATATTGATTAGAAATTTAGAACAAAAATTATTTCATTCGTCAGAATGTCAGATCTCTTTAGGATACCCTATTATAATACAGTCGTTTGTAAGACGTTTGTATATACATAATAATATTTTATAGAATATCTGCAGCGCGTGCAATCTAATCGGCGATTTCCGTTTTTATTTCCTCATATAATAATATTATAATAATATAATATTCTTTGGTTTTACGCGTGCACATAAAAACCGGAATCGGACGGCGGCGGTGCATGCATCATCTGCAGTACGACATCGTTACGTGGGGCGTAATGATGTTTGTTTACCAACGGACAGAAAACGGTTGCGCGCACAATATTATAATATAAAATCAAATGACCCCCCCCCCTTCGCCGCGCCACCCTGCCACCCACCGAAAGACGCCATCATCCCGTCCGTTCGCCTTGCTGCACGCCCGGCCGGCGCTCGACCTCTGCGCCGCGTGGGTGGTGGGTGTGTGCGCGCGTATATTATTATGTGTGTACTGTATATGATGGAGGCCGGAAGGGATGCAAAAGTGACCTGTCCGTGAATTTACGACCGCTATCAGCATAAAAACGCGCACACACGAGCGCCGTTAAAGTTGCGGCGGCGGCTGCGGCGGAGGAGGAGTCTGTGCCACTCCGACCCGCAGACCATTCGCGCCGACGACGATAATATAAAAGCGCGCGGTGTCCGGTTCGAACCGGGTTGGCGCGACCGCCGCGGAGAATGAAAACCGCCACCGCCGTGCCGCGGTCTCCGCGGGTACTTCGTCGTAATAATATGTGACTACAGCCACCGCGGTAGACGCACTCGCGTCGCACGTCCTGCCGGAGCCGCGTCCTTAATGAAACGCAATTGGCCGAGGTCGCCGGTAAGATTCGTATTAACGCGCGCGGGTTAGGTATACATACCTGCTGCAGTAGTCGGACGGCGCGGCCACGTCGTCGGCGGAAAGCGCCGGGAAAACTTTCCGGGCCGTTCGCAAGTCATATTATCTACTGGCGCGCGGGTCGAATCTGATGCGCGTGAAAGTTTACCATCCACTTTTCGGTGGTCTTGCCGACGAAGTTGTGTGCGCCGTGCAAATGTAATTAATATTCGTCCCGTTAATTGACGGCGGCGGCGGCGGCGGCGGCCGATAAGTCGCGAGCGCCATGTGCGTCTGTCGCGATAAGTACCTACTCTCGACCGGACGACGGACCGGAGGTTTTCTCCGCGAGCGCAATATGTTTCCGTTTTCTGACATTATGTCGTTAATCCTATATTGTGTACGTAATTATGCTATAATAATAATATAGCGTACAGGAATTCGAACTTTTTCATCCCAGTGGATCTGTTGTGTGTTCACAATGTTTGAACGGCTTCCAAAATTATTTTTGAAAAAAATTGAATTAATATGGCCAATATCGGCCAGAACTGTTTCATCAATTTTAACGTTCCTCAGTGTGTAGAACTCCAGGCCTACTAATATTTTTTTATATTTGGGTCTCAAAGAACAAATTTTTACTATTTTCACCTATTAACAGAATTATGTCATCAGCAAATGATACCAACATTTTTTAAATTTAATTTTACTTCCATATTAATGGAATATTTTAATAATTATGTAAACTTATTTTATTTTTATGTTTTTAAAAATATCTGAATTATTATTAATGTGGTTATTATTATTGCTATTAAATACATTGTACTTGGGTCTTGAATCTTACGATGAGTTAGAATTTAAATAAATATGGTTGATCATAAATTAATAACAATGACTTTGGTATTAGAAATAAAATTTAAAATGGTCGCATAACGTGTTTCGTTATCGTTTCCATAATGATTACAAATAATATTTATAATAATTATAAATGAGCTATAACACATTAATGTTGGTTTCCGGTGCTTTGACACGGCTCATCGCTCATCCATTCACGAATTTTCAAGACGCACAGTTTTAATACCTCTGATACATAATGCGTGAAAAGTATTTTAATAATAATATTATTATAGCGATGTACAAGGTTCGTGTCTGATTTCACTGTGCAAATAATAGTGAGTGCCTGCGGAATAATGGTTTTTATGATAATAATTATCGGTTTGTGGCCAACTCGCGAGACGTTGGCTTTTTGAGAACACCGGCAACATAGGTATATCCCCGCGGAGTATAGCACTATTACTTCCCAAAGTTTGCACTTCGGTGAATGCTTCAATGGTAGCTATTTTATATAGCTCTCAGTAATCGAAAACTTTTTTAAGTGCTTTTACAATTGAATTAATATGTTTGAACACAAATTGATAATGAAAATTGTTTACAGTCAATTTTTAATTTTAAATTGAAACTGTATAAAAATAAAATAATCGTGTGGTTTTTATCTTTTATAATAATTATTATACAATTTTTTGGAGTAATGATAATTTTCAAAATCATTTAAAACTGAAACATGCTGACCAATGTAACTTTTTCAAAATGTTTTAAATTAAATGTAATATTATATGTTTTTTTTAAATTCAATTGAAATAAACATTTCAGTATTTAAATCACATAATAATTCATTAAAGCAAATAATAACACGTCGTGTTGAATACTTTATTAACCTACAACATTTTTAGAATATTGTAAAGATTACGTTGATCACGTTAATCATTCGTTATTGATTTTTATTAATGTATTATTATGATTTATAACAGTTCCAGTTTAATACATTTTATACATAGGTATTACGTAATACTAGTAATATGCACTCCATGTAGGCAGTCAAAAAATAATATTACTATTTATTTTAAATTTTAATTAATTTTTATCATTAACATTTAATAATATAATAAAACATTTAAAAATATAACTATATATTATGCGATTCTTGCTCCGGTGCATGCGGTTAGTCAGAAGTTCATTTAGGAATAAACTTTACACAAATTAAAACTAAAATAAACTTAAGTCTCTAACAATACGATCTAAATAGAGCGTTGATCTAATTTAGGTGTTGGAAATGTTAATTATGATTAATACCTAGTAATAGGGTCTATTTTATGCTGATATGATTATTGATAAAGAGAGTGCAGGGTCGAAAAGTTAAAATTGAACTTTTCCTCTAGAGATTAACGTAATTTTAAGTTGTTCAACCAAACCTAGTTTTAGGAGTATTTTAAACATCTAGGTTAATGTGTTACGTTTATAGACACTGAATTAAAATCAAATTATATTGAGTAGATATATTGCAATTGAATATTTTTTGATGCATAATTTTTAAATTGCAAGAGTTAATATTATAATTAGTTTTACCATAGTACATGACGTCGTATCCCTTGAACTTATTGATGAAATGAAATAGAAAAATAATATGGTAGTGTTAATTTGGTTGTATTATGGTATCAAGGTGCATTAACATTTTAAACATCGTCGTGAAAATTAATTTTACATTATTATTATTATCATTTATCAGTTGTATTATACAATACTAATTCCCCTAACGTTCTCTTTCATCGCGGTTAGTGTTTTCGAAATTTTTGACTACGTATAACGATAATAATAAAAATACTAATAATAAAAACTGTATGCGAGTATTGTAATTTGGTGCTAGCTGAGTTTCACGCTTCAGAGAAGTCGAATAGAAGATTTAGGATTAGGAGTATGTTGACATAATGCCTTTAATGACACGCGGGCCTTATAAGTTTGGGTTGAATAAATATTCCGCACAGTCTCATTTTATCTTCACCTCTCGCTATTTCTCATATTCACTATACAGATATATTTTTTCCTTACATAGTGTCATATATAAACACATTTTTCTTGTCATTTAATCCTATGTTTTTTATACTTGAATTGGGCTTAAAGTGCTTAAGGGATTTCCTATATATTCCTAAATGACCGTACGCACGAAAAATGTCATAAGGTACGGATTTGCATGTTGGCTGAGGTGGCGGTGCGGGTCATGTGCTAATTATTATTGATTACGGGTGGTCATTGTAATCAAAAAGGTTATGTTGGCTTGATGATAAATAGATGGCCTTTTGGGACCTAATAGTAAACCACGTATGGTTTTATATTATATTGGCTTAAAACAGTCAGTTTTGGCTGAAAATATGGGGTTTCTGTTAGATCGTTCATCACCACATACATTGTTTTTTATAATCAAATATTCCATTTTATCAATGTTTCAATTCGTGGTATGTAAGATGTAGGTTTATAATATATTTATATTTTATCTAATCAAAACAAAATAGTAAATACCTATTTGTTATTATATTCTGTAATGTGCAATTTATATTTAGAAAGAAAAACAATATTTATTAATGATTATCGTGTTAATTTAATGTTAAATTAATGATCATAATGTTAGCATAAAATAATGAATATAATAAACACTTGATAATTGAAAAATATATTGTTAAATTTGTTCTTTTGTAAAAGTTATTGTGAAAAAAAAAACAAGATGTTATTAACAATTTAACTTTACACTTTTATTTTATGTGGTAGTTATTAAAACAATGTTCTTGATGATAATTTATAAACCAAACCATTTTTGGGTAAACTATATATTTGACTAATATTTGAATAAAATAATTCTAAAATGTTTAAAATTATATTATTAATTTCTAATTTACCTATTTTTCACAAATATTTTATTGTTTGGTCAATTAAGTATCATATATTAAATATAGAATTAAATAAAAAAATAAAAAATAATAGTTTTAAAATTTATTTTATTTTAATTATCTTAAGATACTGGTTCAAGGTTATAACTAAATATTTTTTAATATCATCTAAAGGTTATATATACACGTATACACGATACATCTGTGTTGTGATCCATATTTCAATATACGTAGATTGTAAGAGCTGTAACAACACTTAATGTAATCATAAAACTTGTAGACAATTTCACCGACAACCAAAAATAAACTACTGAAATACCAATGATTCAACAAAACTACATATCGTTAAAATAGCATCACTTCTAAATTATAATCTTCATTTAAAAGCATACAAATAAAAAACTGGTTTTTGTAGTTAACTTAAATAATAAATTAAAGTACCAGATGGGTTATGGGTATAAATAATTCAATAACTATACTCATACTGTGCGTCTACTCCTCTACTCATATGGATTGGAAGTGCACGGTGGATTATTCCTTGTAATTGATTCAAAGTAATTCATTAGTTTCTATTTATTAACATGATATAGAGATCTACGTATTAAATTAGTAAAAGAGGTATTACCAATGTGTTTTTCCTCTACACGTTACTCATAATTATTTTAATATTATAATAATGTTAATAATATTGTAAATATAAAATTTGCATGTTGTAATAATTGTATATAGATAAGTAAAATTAGCTTGATAAATAAAAAAAATAAAATGATTATTGTATCGTAAATATTAAATTGCATATTATAGCTACAATGAAAATAATCGTTGACGAAACGGATAGACGGGAAGCTGCAGGCATCTCAAACATTCTGTCAGAAGCTCTCCACCCAGACAACATAAGACTAATAATAACCTTTATTACTAAGTCCAACCTTATCAATAGTATTTAAGATGTAAATTATATAACTTGTAAATAATTTAGATTTAAACACATTGTTGCCAATGGCCATAGTTGCCGAGGCTTATTTCTAATAAAAAAAAAATAATCGTTGCAAAATCTCACAACGCGAGTATCACATATTTGTTGTTAAATATTAGTTTTTATTTTATTAGTACGTTTATTCACTTATAGACTATAATAAATTAAAATACCTATTACGTTTTGTATTTGATAAAATTAAATACCTAATTTAAGTATACACCATTAAAATAATGATAAATGCATTAGTAGTTGATTCTTATACATTTTTATTACAAATTATTCACCTCTCTCCCCCCCACACACATACAATAATTGAATTTCGTTAATATTAATTAAATATACAGAGATTTTAGCGAATCGTGCAAAATTCTTTGTTAAAACCTAATTTCATCACTTGCAGACGATATAGGTACGCAATATAAATGTATACCCGAAGTCTACTAAATTTCTCATCACTGGATTATTCATTACAAACAATGGGAAAGCAAATACGGACACCATACATCAACATCGAGCCGATTGTAGATTACACAAGCCTATAAATCTCTTTCATCAATAAGTGAACTTTGTCGAAAATTATTAGACCAACGTGAGCATTGTTTCTTACACACCGTAGATTCTTATCTCGGATTCAAGTTTTCTCATTATAAAGTTAAACGGAATCAAAATATTGCAGCTTTTACCGTCCAAAAACAACAATGCAGGAAAATAATGGACACGTGAAAACCCTAGAGAGCGCCAAATAGTTACGAAAGAATGGCAACAAACAGAAAACGTAGGTACGAAGAAACCACCTCTCATATATATGCGTAACAGCCCATAACTGTGTAACAAGCTCAGTAACAATTCATTAGAACTGAGATTGCAGGAATGCTCCAAATGACTATGTATATATGTATACACAGGTTGGGAGAATATAATACAAATAATGTAAAACACAAGTACATAATATTAAATCAATACAAAAGGATACTGTGTGTACGATATTTCGTGATTATATTTTATAAACCACAACTAAAAGTTATTAATAAAAGTACCTACAAATTTCGATTTTCAGCCAGCTCGATATCTCATATTAATACGAGTGAAAAAGTATAAATTTTATAAATATCCAAAGGTGGCCAGGTGGGAAAGTTAATGAAAATAATTAACTCAAGTTAATTTTAAGTGAAGATGACACATGATCATTAAGTTAAAAGATAACTGTTAACAAATTATGAATTTAACTAGACTATTTAAAAGTTAATATGGAAAAATTTTTAACTTTACTGAGTTTAAAAAAAGTTAATCTATTTTTTTAAGTTAGTATGAAAATCACATCATAAAGGGTGACTGTGTCTATCTGATCTAATAAAATAAACCAATATAAAAAATCAATTTACCAAGAAAAATAACATAATTTATTGTGTTATTTTAGTATTGAATTATTTAAATTTTATATTAATATTTACGTTTAAACGAATCATTTTAAAATGTTTTAACTCGATGAATTATTTATAAATCAACTGAAGAAATCTAAGTTTTTTCAACTGTCAATTAAACTAGTTAAGTACATAAGTTGATAAGAAAATAAACTAACTAGTTAATGCCCACCTTTGTAAATGTCATATAATTACATAAACACAAAACCACGAAAATAACACCAAAAATGTTTGGGTTAATAATATCGTTGCTTTAGAATAGGTTTGTATTAAATGCATTTCGCTCACATTCTAAACCGTTCAGATTAATATCAATATAGACGCAATTGATGTTCAGCCTTAACCCAAACTAATTTATACAATATGTACATATACAATATATTTTATATTATATAAAACGAAGTTACACAACTTTTGTATTCGCGCAGTAACGAGCAAAGCAGCAGTGAGATAAGTTATGTGACAAATACAATTTATTGCATTTAATACTTATACAGTTTTAATTTATAATACGAACAGTGTAATATTATTTCATAATTTAATGTTTACAATTATTATAAAAGATACCGCGATTTGTTTTTAAACGATCAAAACTTAATAACTATAATTACGGGTGTACACAAAATATCGTTGGTTGTTCATTCGATCGTTTCAAAACCAATGAAACATCGTTTTCGATACCTAAAAAGTTCGTGAACCTCCCTTTGCCCCCTTATAATGTTGAAGTATGATTGGAACATGCATATCAAATTTAGAACCACTCAACAGCGTGTTAGCCGCAGGAACACTGTCTGACCAGAGCGAGTTTGACGAGTGAAAAATATTTCGTCGATAATTCAAACGAGAAATTCGGTCGTTGTGCTTTTTCCTAGTGTCACGCGTGCACGTTATATAGAAATAAAGGAATGATAATAAAGACAGGACAGATACTATTATAGGAAAAGTTTATGCGGTCACTACAAAATATATAATATCATATCAGCAAACTGGAATCCCCCGATAACGCTTGCTCAGCAAGCAATAACTGGGTCATAGGTCTCGTTCCACGTACTTTTCTACACCCTTGGGGAAATTATATGTCTGCAGTAAAAGATCCGCAAAACACTCGACTCGGAATTCTATAACGCCGAAGACTGTTGTGTGTAGTAGGTACGGTAAGAAAAAATATAACGGCATGCAAAAACATTATTTGAAAGCGATATTTTTGTTGCACAGAAACGTCGTATCGACGGTTTCGAGAAGTGTAGATAATACATTAATATCGTGTTTCGTGGCATGGTAATTAGTTTTCAACCAACAACACGACTATTATAAGGTAATTAAAACGAGACTCATCAGTATAATAATATATTGTAATACTTGGCAATCGGTGACCGTGATAATAGGTGTTTTTTCTTTAATGATCGTGCGTTAATTATTTATGTTGCATTGTATGAAAAATATCTGTAAACGGGAATATTAATGTAAATGTCATAATTACGGGCATATATTACGATTTCGATGTGAAAAAAATACAATATTAAATAATTTTATCTTAGCATTTCGAAGTTGATGTCGATATAAACAACGTGTAAAAGTATTGAAATTCAGTTTTAAGTTACGATTAAGCAAATAAAAAATACGCCTATGATTCAATGTCGAAAAATTGAAACAGATCGCTGAAACAAATGTTTTTGAAATGCGGAAATTAATAAAAATAACAAAGGTCGTCGCAATCCTAAAAATGTTAAAAAACAAAATATGTTCTGAAGCTTTTTATGGATGTGTAGAGACAACAGCTTGCACAAAAAGTGGAAAATAATAAATATAATGACTGTTGAGAGAGATGGGTAAAAAAATAAACTTAATTTTTAAAACTAAATTACTATTTATAAGGTTATTCAAAGATTATTTTTTATTTTTGTGTTATAATTCTATTATCGTTACTTATATTACAATCAATATTTATTCAATTTAAAATAATGTTCGGTATTTAATATATAATTAATATAAATTAAAAGGTATGTGATCTATAAGGTATGCTCACGCGTATAAGAAAATCGATAATTTAATAAATCTGTATATTATACAATTTTATAGATGTTTGAAATTATATTGTCAAAATATAGTATTATAAATTAGTTACTAATTAACCTTGAATTTGAAATAATCCATATTCATATAAAATATACGTGATAAATATAATGGATTTATATGGATTCAAAAATATAGTTTTAATTAAAATAAATAATATGAATAGTATTATATGAAAGGATTATATAGATAAAATATTGTAATTTAAATATATAAAATATACGAGTATAGTTTTACCTGTTCTGAACGATTCAAGTTACATTTTATATTAATTTTAGCTACTTATACATGCAAATTGTGCTTTAGAGCTATTATTGAACCGAAAATGCATGGTATTGTTTGAGTATCACTTTTGTAATTTTATTTAATGGTTTTCATTTACTGTTAATCACTTTGCTGAAAATTATTACTATAAACACAAAAATTGGGACATTTAAATGTAAAATTATGTAAATGAATCCATTGCGACTACAGTTTAAAACTGTTCTCAATAACCCGAAAGTGGTATTAATGAATTAAATTACATTTTTAACGTTTTTATGAATAGTAAAAAAATAATTCCTACGATCTCCGCAGGCTGGCGTTAGATTAAAAACTTTGACTCGCATTTACCAGAAGTCAAACGTGTTTTTATTGCGCAGTTGTTTTCGGTTAGTTGGGGAAACCATACGTATTTTCCATGAAAAACTTTTAATCACATTCGTTTTTTTTTAATCTAACAAATAAAAAATTATGAAAATAAAATAATAACTATATAGAAGAAATCATTACGACTCTTTTAGGTTACCTACCAAACATTTTCATGTATAGTTTGACGCAAACAAAGGGCATGAATAATAGTGGACATCAAAAAGTATAAAGTATACAAGACATTCATTCTTTTTTCGTTTTTCTCTTATTTTTTTATTCCACTCCTTCACCTGTCCGGTTAGCTCCTCAACATTAGTTGTGTTCATTTATCAAACCTGTGAAATGATTGTGAAAATGAAAAAATGTTTATCCACGTCAGTTTTTTCAAGAGCATATTTCTGGTGTAGTTGCCGGCGGTAGACGTCGAAAGTGGAAGAATTTCTTGCTCATTACCCTAAATTGTCTCTACTCTTTTCCGGCCAACCATCCAAACGGCTTCTGAAGTTTGACGACGATTTTCATACGATCATTTAACTCAAAATCATAAGGAATGACTCTTCTGTTGATTTGTTTATTATTTATTTAACAAGTACCTTTTATAAAGTTTTTGTGTAGTTTGTACAAACAACAATTATATATATTTTTTTCGAACTCTGCAGTATCTGACATTTCAATACTTTAGAAAAAAGTTTTGTAGAATTTTACGATTTTGTTTTTCCAGGGCTGTTAAGAGCAGAAGAAAACTAGAAGTGTATCTATTTGGACATATGGTACATCGTTAACTTAACTTTATCGGATTATTTGTTTCCGATAATTTTTGGTAATCGATCTCTTTTGCTGATTAAAGGTGTACAAACTTCTACTCAACCACAGAAAGATTGTTCTCGACATTTGAAATAAAAACACCTTAAACTCACAATCAGCGTTTTATTATGTAATAATGTTATAATAATATGTTTTATAGTTGAGTATATTTGATTTTAGTTGTTTCGAGTAATATTGTCAGGAAACGGTTTAGATAATTACTATTTCATAAATGTGTTCTAAAAATGTTTAATCACCAATGGATTTTGATTTATAGGCCTGCAGATATCAGATTCTAAACACGGTTTATTAATTTTACTAAAAAGTGAATTACCTACATACATGTTACATTACATACAATTATCAAAAATCCTCGTTGCCGGTCAATGTTTAGATAATATTAAATGTACCTATATGCATGTATTTAATATTTACTATTTAACTGTTATTCAAATTAATAATTCCATGAAGGGTACCTACGCGTCGTTCTATGACACGGGATATGTCAATTATTCAATATTTCATCGAAGCGGCATTCTAGGGTAACGTAAAATTATATTGAATAAATTGAATGTAGTGCTACAGTGTTAATAATAAAGCTTTCGTTCAAGTGTTGACATTGAAGATTAGTGAATAGTGAACAACTACTGCCTACTGGCCTTTACAAAATTCATCAAAACCAGAAACCTACCGTACTATGATTTATTATAATCTATTATAATTTATATACATTTATATATTATAATGTTACAATACAGGTACCTACCGATGCATTGAGCGTACATATATAATAATACATGCTATATTACTATGGTTTCGGTGATTTGATGTTTTGGAAAATAACAATATTGCCAAGTCAAACGTACGTCTAACCAGATTGTTCCGACATTAAACTTAGGTTTGTATTTCAAGCTTATAATTTATGAATAAACGAGCATATTTTTTGACCTTAGCTTATTGAGTTTTTTACTGTAAAAGTTATTCGTGCATTATAATATTTCTAAGCTTATTAAATTTTGTTTCATTTTCTGATAAATTTTCATCCAGCATTTCGGAGCAGTAAAGTTTTATTTTTGTTTAAATATCATTCTACCTACTAATTATACAGTGTTAACGTGGACGGGTTCACTTGTTTTACAGATTATTCTACCTTCAAATCTCGAAAATGTTTGCATAATTTATGTGTTCTAATCAAATTATAGTAACATTTAATTTAAACGGATCACGTTTTTTGATCTTTTGAATAATGACCGTAAACTGGTAGTAAAAGAATTTTAAATAACGAATGAACTAAATTTAACATTATCACGGCACTGTGCACACTAGTCAATTTTTTTAGTTTTCTCAATGAAGTATAAATAGTGCCTATAGAATTTCAACTGCGTTATTAAGTTATGCGTTTTGATTGATTGAAGTTTTTGATGTTTTTCAAATACAATGATTTAAAGCTTTTGAACGTTTTTGAACGTTACCTAGTTAAATGTTTAAATATTTCTTGCAATATTTAGATGATTACTGGAAATATTGTGGTCAATCATTTGAATTACAAAATATAACAAGAAGGCAAGAATTATGGAATGAATCTTTTAGATAATAAGTAAATATTTATTGCTTTGAAAAATAATGTATAATATTTTCAATTTAATATAATATAGGTAGCTACATTTCAGTTTTTCATACAACACATTATTTAAAAGTAAATTTTGTTAAAAAAACGGTAACAGATAAAAATGCAATCACATTTTTCTAGAACTTCAAAAGAAATCATATAAGACTTAAGGTATAAATCCATACTATGTACATATATTTATTTTTATTTAATTTGAACTTTCAATAAAAGATATTCAATATTAAAATAATATTAGTATTTTATTTTCAATTTAAAAATCTTCAATATTCTTGGATGTTTTTAAAACAAATCGCAATCTGTTTTTTATAGTAAATATTATTTGAATACACACAAACGTTAAGTTTCTCTCTCTTTCAAAAAATATTTTCTCTTAAAATAATCATTAGAAATGTTAGAAACAATCCATTAGTCGATTTCTAAATGAAAATAATTACATAGTCCATAATAAATTTTTCAACTCAATTTTATTTCATGCACTTTGTTTATACGAAACCATCATCAGTATTCAGAGTGATCCATTTAAGTGGGTGCTATAATTATATCTAAAAGTATTAACTTTTTTTTTTAAACTTCTAGCTTTATGTTTTTCTAAAACCGTATATTTTAATTTTTTTCCGCGTATGAAATAATAATTATTCCAATAGTTATTGGTGAAACCATTATCAATTTTTGATTTTCAGACGGTGATATATAATAAAAAATGAATAAATAAAACCATTTTTTCATGAATTTTGCGAGATAAAGCTCCTCAAATTATTGGTGATCTTTACTATTTTTCCAATAATTTTAAATACCAGGAGCTAGTGATAAATTCGATATTGTTGAATCCAAGGTAACAAATTATATGGTAAAATTGGCAAATGGGTGTGATAGGACATTCAATTGATCTGGTATAATGTATAACAGTTATCAATATTATTACCGATTAGGACGAATGTTATCAAATTTATCAGTTATAGCTCCTGGACTTTACAAATGAAGAAATAGTATAAACAATGTTGCATTTACTGGATGTATCACTTCTTTCAACTATTAATACGGTAATACTTTGAGCCTTTGAGGAGCCGTATCTCGCAAACCAATCAACGAAAAATTAAAATATTAATGCGGAAATTCATAATTAAAATGGTTATATTAATTTGTGATATGCTTATTATATGTTACCATTTGAAAATCAAAAATTGATATTTCTAGAAAAACATACACCTATAGAAGTTAAAAAAAAAATAATTTAAAAAAAGGTAATTCTTTTCAAGATAATTAGTCTATTCACTTAAATGGATCACCCTGTGTATCTTTTTAAATTAATATGTATTCCAGAGTTAAAGTTAAATCAAAAGTTTTGAAATTAATATAGTAAGGAGACAAAATGTGGTATGGTATACACAAAGAACAATTTATATTTTAAAGTACCTATGCAGCATACCTATAGACACAACGTACCGGCGCGTCATGAATGCCAATTTATTGAAGCAATTAAAGTGTGTTTATTTAAATTCTTGTAGGTATCTATATCATATAATCGATTACTTCAAAATCAGCAAATAACGGCCTCACGCGATCGCTGACGATTTTATTTTTGTAGGATACATTTATAAATATTATAATAATATACAATTTTGTTTATTCATGTTTATGATTATCTCTGTCGCTGATAAATGGGTTAGTTGGAGTCCATGTCGTTGTATTTGTAGGTAGACGGTTTTATGATTTTATTTTGAAAATGTGTTTGTGTTTCATGAACGTGATTTGGTTGTTTGACCGCATCATCCGGCCAAATCCTTATGATAAGCTTAAAAAGTACTGACAGCTGTCTATAAAAATAATTATAATTCGAAAATACACCGATAGGGGACGGAAAATACACATATTTTTCTTATCACGTTGGATATTTGTATATTTTATAAATATCTACGTAGAGAATTCTAAATTAAATGCGTTCACCGTCCCAAAACTACCTAATTACCGTTATAAAGGAACAACCTTGTAGTATTGTGTGTCGAATTCGACCACGAATAACCATCTAGCGCAATGCAGTAGATTATAAGCGAATTTGGCCGAGTCAATTACATGCTTTGAATTTATACTATATTATATAATACAATAGCGACATATTATAGTCTTATTTGTATCGACTATAATAATATTATATCATGATGGAACATATAGTATAGTTATTAGTTTATAGCTTTATTGTCAGTTATAAATAGCCAATAGGTACTTATTACTTATATACAATTGAATTATTTTTATTTTGTCGAAAGCTATAAAATTATATTATATTTATTCCGGCTTTTGGCTCACAGAAAATTATCACAATAATATTTTATTAGGTATTAATTGGTATTACCCGCGAGTCATGGGCCTTGACTAAATAAATAGGGATTAACACAAAAAAACAGTGTTCATCTGGTTTGCGCACATTCCCACTATTCTATACACAAAATCATTGCCCGTAGTTGTCCGCATTTCGTTGGTCGCCAATGTTGATAGAATAAAATGAAGCGGAAAAATTACACGATGATGGACGAGGCAAGGGTGGTATGCGCATCACAAAGTTATGATTATACATACCTATTTATTTAGTCATGGGTCGTATTACCACAATGTTAGCTGCGCTAATTAGCATGATCGAAATCTAGCTTATAAGATCAGAGGTATAGTTAATTATTATGTGTTATTAATTATGCCTATAATTTCCATTAATAATTATATTATTATTCATTTAATATAACATCATGCATTTTCTTTCGTTTTAATATACTTTTTTTAGAAACTGTCCCATAATTTTTTTTTTTTACAAAAATGTATTTAAATGAATTGACTTAAGTTAACTTAAATTTTTAATCACCTGTTTTGTTTTTATTGCCAATTTGAAACAACTCAATTTATTTAATCCATTACACCGTTTCACCGTAAAATTAACTACGTCAACGTTTAAATTTAATTATTTTTGGTAGCCGTCTTGTACAGTTGTACCTATTAAATCTGTAAGAATACAGCGTGATAGCGATTGACAAATACATCTTTCAAATGTCATAATATACGCGTGAACCACAGTTTATCAGACGTGAAAATTTTACCAGATTTTTAACCATTTATTAGTGAATTTAGTTTTTTGTACTTAAACTGTATACTTCAATGGTCACGAAAAGAGTCAGATGAGTCCCCATCACAAATTTAGCATTTTAAACGAAACGTTAATGGAAACATTTTTTTGGTGGGGAAAAAAAAAAAGGCGTATAGCCCTATACGGTATAGGAGTAAAATATTTTTATCGGAATGCTAATAGTCAAGCTTAGATAAAACACGACAAATCGACTTGAAACAAACACTGGACGAGACCTTATTGTGTATATGTATGCGTGACTGTATAAAAACTATAAAACAACGTGACGTTTGTGGTTATACACACACCTATATATTATATAGTATAATAATATATATATAATATATATAAATATATTATACTGTTTATAAAAAAAAGAAAATAATACTCTAACCAATGCATTAAGGGTGGTGGGACTCGCGTCAAATTAATTTATTAATTTATTATTAAAATTGTGATGCGATCGACGCGAACAGAAGAAACATGACGAGACGTGAAAACGATAATTTTGTATATCGATGACTGTAATTATGTGTTGTTATTATGCGATGAATCATCCGGTTTACATTAATTTTACATGCTGGTCATGTATTTAAAGATATTTTTAGAGAGTAAAATTATGAATTCTCGCTATTTTTTCTACCGAAAGTTATTTCAAATTATTGGAAACAAAATTCCATCGTTCAAGATCTAACAATATCCGGTAAATTTATTGTGTATACTCCCGAACCGTCGGCGACGTGTCTGTACATTATTATCAGATTAATTATTAATCGCCGCGGTCCGATAAAATATTTCTAAGACGAGAATCCGACAGGGCATAACATAATTATATTATATGTATATATTAACGTGCAAGAATATAGGTACTGTCGCGTATTATAACAATGTTATTAATTATTACGACACGAGCAAATTATAAAGGAGCGGATCGCGACGTCGATTACCTATACTGTTATACTCGCGTTGTGGTTACTCTGGGCGGGTGGCGGGTGACGAGCCGGTGACTGGGATTTCGAAGGGGGGGGGGAGGAGATTGAGGGTTAAGTGACTTTGGTTTTTATACGTGTGCCTATCCCTAGTATGTTCTACGGCTGCATCCGAGTTCCGTCCCGAGAACCTTTTTTTATACCAATTCCGTCCCTGTTAAAAAAAAGGTATATACCAATTCCGTCCCAGTTAGAAAAAGGTATATACTAATTCCGTCCTTAATAATTTTCATAATTTAGTCGTAATAATTAATATAAAAATTGTTATAAAATGCATACAAAAAATATAAGTATTCATATTATTAATACATTTTCATAATTTATTGGTCATAATGTTATATACATTTATAATAATAATTAAAAATTCAGTAAATACTAAATAGTCAAAGTATATATACGTCATATTTATAGTAAAAAAACATACATTTTTACAAATTTGTAATTGGATTGAATTTATAGGATATTTTTTTTACAAATTCCAATCGTGATATTTGACCTGAACTGTATTCATACATTTTTTCTTTAATAAAATCTTCTTTAGCTAATATGGGTTTTCTTCGTTTTATACTGCTTCTTAATTTGATGTAGGAATCTTGTTGAACATATTTTAAAGCTTCTATAAACTGATAAATATTTGGGTGGGCATGATAAAACATTCCATTGAATTTAGAATGGAATGATTCACAGTTATTTGTGGTACGTAAAGTACTATGTGAAAATTCAGCCCATATACGAGGTGGAAAAGTAGATTCAGGTGAAATATAATTATCAACCAAGTAATCCAAAAATAAATCTATTTTTTCATCAACTGGTTTGATTCCCATTAGATCAGAAGCAAAAAAATCACCTACTTCGTCTGGTGTTAAAAATGGCAATCCAAATATGTACTTTAAAAATCTACCAATCTCAGAATTATCATTTCTAAAAAAAGTGGACAATTTAAGATCTTGAATTTTACGCCACCATGATTGCCCTAAGTGAAATCGACATCCTCTTAAATTTATCTCTGGCCAAACTGCATAAACAGCAGTATGTATAGCACTTTCAAAATCTGCGTAAATGGTTTGTGGTGTAAATTGTAACTGGAGCTTATCACATTCTGCACATAAAAATTTAAACGCATGTTCATACGTGTTTTTTGCTTTGTTTGGCAGTAAAAAAAATACTAGTGGAATAAAACTGTTTGGTTCTTTTAATCCATGAATAGTAAAAAATTGTGTAAATTGTTTTGGGCAACATTTAAAGGTTCCATCAACATAAATAGTACTAATTTTGCTTAAATGAGATAAGTTTGTATTGCAAGTAAACATAATAATGTGTGTAATTGGATCATTCATAATTAAAAATTTTTCGTCATTATTAGTATGTATCGTAATTTGTTTCAATAGTTCATGAACGTCTTCAATGGTTGTGGGTAATTTTGATAATATGGATGACCTAGCACGATGTATATTTTTTCTAATTAAGTCTATATCATTAGAGGTAATAGTATTAATATCATGATTAGAAAGTTCTTTATGAATAAGTTTAGCTGGTTTTTCACAAATATCATCAACAGCTTTTCTTTTTAATTTATTATTAAGTTTTTGACGATTTAAATTAGTTTCTTCGGTTTTATCATGGCTGTGGTCTAAATTTTCAAAGACAATTTCTTTTTTTGAACCTGTTGAATGGTGTTTAACAATTATTAATTGTTTTTATTGAGGTATTTTAGAAAAAAATCATATATCTGCATATTTACAAGTTTAATGAATATTTGGTGAATATTTTAGTGATTTTAAGAAAATATTAGCATTATATTTTAAGCATTAAAGAACCTAAATATCCACTCTTTAATTATTATAAATTTAGTTATCTTACCAATTTTTATATATGCTTTGCATTGTTTTCGAATGCACTTCCATCGTTCAATATCGTTATTCAGCTCTTTGTGAAAACAAAATTTAAATTCATTTTTAATAATTAACATTTTACCTTTTTCACTGTACATATATTGTAGACTATCCATTTTTAATATATATTAACGAAGCACGGACACGCACAAATAACGACTGAAAAGTTTATTTAGTTCAATAACTGAAATCATATTATCTTTATTTCTTAATAATATGATATTATTAAATTCGATTATTTTGTGCGGTAACTGATATCATATTATCTTTATATCTAAATAATGTGATATTGTTAAATTCGATTTGACACGGGACGGAATTGGTATATCCGTCAAAAAAACCCTGGACGGAACTAGTATATCTAAAAATTCAATTTTTATAATTGGGACGGAACTCGGATGCAGCCTGTTCTACAACGTGGTTGGTAAAGGTATGTACCTATATATAGTTGACTCGTCCCGCGTACATAATTCCTCCGACATAACTGCTAATATTCACTCCACTCTAAGTCTCTAAATAATAATATACGGTGTTATGACGTAACCCAGGTAAGTGCATTGTGTTATAGTGTTATGTGTATTAATATTATTATGTACGAGACTAACCCACTATATATATGTGGCTATATTCATACGCAATAATAATGATATATTAACTCCGATGTACCTATACGTATATATTATATATATATAAATATTATTATAGTGTGATCGAACAACCCCGCTCACCCCGGTCGGATGTACGTCCCTGAATAATCCGATATTGTCGCGAGAACCCTTATATTATAATGTTATTCTATGTGCACCGTGTAAAATAATCGTCGTTGTTTTAACGGCGGCAGCGTCTACTCGTATATTTATATACTTATATTTATATATAATATAGTATATGTAAATAAATTTCTATTATGTACTTTACCTACGTCGTGCACTTTATATTATGTACCCGCGGTGTGTACGATATCATAAAATGTGGGCGAAGCGATATTAATCGGTTTCGAAGTGCAGTGTGGCGGTTTTGTCATTATTATAACTGTCTTCCGTTAAACGGCTACAACATATTATAGTTTTGCTGGTATCCTATAATCTGTGCACTGTTATAGTGTTACATATTTTATTATATAGTATGTGTATGCACCAAAGAAGATATTATTAATTATATAAATTAAGTTGATAACTTCATACGTGACGTCACCGTCGGGTTTGAATCCAGTATCTTTAGATATATTCTGAAGACTATTTTGATCATTTCATGGTGCAGTGCAGTGACGTGCCCAGGATTTTGTTCTGCGAGTCGTTTTAATTTTTTTAATAATAATATATATTTTTTATTTTATAAAACAAATGAGTTAAACGAAATAAGAAAGTCAATCTGTAATTGGTTAGAACTTCCAAAACCAGTTTTTCAACCTTTTTCCATCACTGCACATTATTTCTAACCAATATTTAACCGTAACGGGGGGTGGAGCACATTTGGCATTGGCTTGTATAATATGTTTGATAAATACATTTTTTTTAATTATTAGGGTATTGGCTTTCATTATATTAATACAAAAAGTTGCATATTAGTAAATTACTATACCAAATGATTTAAAATGGTATGCTTATTTAGGTTAGCATATAGTTAACTCATATAAAATCATATTTTAATTTATTAAAAATATGAAATTTATTGGTATTATGAAAAAACAGAGAAATATTACATTACGATAATGTATAAGATATAAAAATCTAGTCTTAATAAGAAATTTGGGACTTTCCCTCCATTATAAGTTTCCACCATAATAAAATAGTTATCAAACACACCCTCAAATCAGAGTAAGAGAATCTTTAAACATTTTTTAACTTATTACCGAAATTATGAATAAGCATATTAATAATCAGGATATTTCACGATACACACATATTGAGGCTTTAAGGCACACACGTTGAGAAATTCTGATATAATGGCTTACCCACTTACATATTATACCGTCAATATTTAAACATATATCATGTATTATGCTTTAAAAACAGTAATATACTGAAATATTATGCACGGTAACATGTTTTGGACTTGGCTAATGTGCTTAACTTTATATATTTTGTATTCTCTGAAACATCCGAGGAATCGAAAAAATTCCACCTGCATCAAATTTCCTACCTATACCTACACAGATGTTAGTTCTATACACAAATTTTCATTGACCAAAACCTCCCCCCTTCATGTTACAGTAATATAATGTAATCTAATAGCTTCCCAACTCCATCCAGCAATCTAATTATATATTACAGTGTTCAAATTTAATTTAAAATGTCAAGCACATAGTTCATACCTAAGCGGTATTAACTTGAAAAGTTGTATAAAATATATATTGTATAAAATGATTGAACATCGAATTACCTGCCGTTCAGGCATGGCTTATAATATGTCCTTATGCATAAATAACTTCTTTTTCTTCGCCTTTACTCCCAACTATTTGGGGCCAGCCATTCGGGTCCTCAATTTCCACTTGCTACGATCCTCAGCATCGTCCTCACAAACACCAGGGACCAATCATTCTCATATCGCACTCTATAACTTCAAACCATATCTTTTTCGGTCTTTATTTTCGTCTTTTTCCATCCACACTCATGTTCTTCGTCACTGAAACTGACCCAGTTTTTTTCTCTTCTTAAAAAATGTCCTAGCAGTCTCAAACCTATTTTCACGCAATTTGTCAACTATTGGAGCCACTTCTTTACTACCTCTTACATAATAATTTCTTATTCTGTCCTCTCTCGTCACACCACTCATTCACCTTAACATTTTTACCTCTGCACCATTCATTTTCCTCTCCATCGTTTTATCTATCTTTCAGTCTATAGTTCAAGTCCTCCAGATTCTCTTAAACCAATACTATATTATCCGCAAACAACATGCACCATGATACCTTGTATACTTTTTGCAATTTTGTCTATTTCTAAAGAAAAAAAGTAAGGATGCATTGCTGAACCTTGGTGCACTCTAACTTCAACCCTAAACTCCTCAGTTTCATCAACAAGGCTTTTGACCCTTGTGTTCGCTCCTTCTTACATTTTCTAAATTATATTTACATACGCTTTTGGAAACTCTTTCTTCATCAATGCCTATTTAAAAACCTCTTTAGGAACTCTGTCGTAGGCCTTCTCTACATCAATAACATCCTTTTTTTTTTCTTTATACGTTTCCATCACTAGTATTACACAAAATATCGGCTCCATAGTCGACTTTCCGGGCATAAAATCTAACTGATTTTTGAAATCAATGTCTCACCTCTTATCCTTAAATCAATTACCTTTTCCCAAATATTCATAGTGTGACTCATAAGTTTTATTCCTCTATAGTTTCCACATTTCTGTACATCTTTTTCTTTGAAAATTGGTATCACATAACTCTTTCTTCAAGCGTCTCGAGTTTTTACTTCGACTAATGAAATGTTGAAGAACTTTGTTAACTACTCTACTCTTAATATCCCAAGCACTTTCCAAGCTTCTTCTGGTATTTTATATAGAACTACTACTTCCTATTTTTCATTTTTCTAACTACCCTCCAGATTTCTTCCTCTCTTATTAAATTGACCATACCTAAGTTCACTTCAAATTGATCTACTTTCTCACTTGAAAATTTCTCATTTAACAATTTTTCAAAATACCTTTTCCATCTATTCATTATCTCCTTGTCATTTATAAACACCTTTATATCTTCGTCTCTTATGTACCTTACATTTAGTACATCTCTGGTTTGTTTTTCTCTACTTTAAGCTAACTTGTAAACTTCAATTTCCCCTTCTCTTGTTCCTAATCTCTCATGCAACTCATCATATTAATCTAATTTTGTTTTACTTACTGATTTTTTGCTACCTTACTCACATTTATATACTCAAACAAATCCTATCTTCTCCTAAATTTTTGCCAAACTTTAAACTGGGATTTTTTCTTTGAAATTATGGCTTGCACTTTATTTTCCCACCACCGTCCACTATGTTTGTTTATCTTCTGGCATTTTACCTCGGTTTTCACCTAACACTTCCTTAGCCATACTTCTAATATTGTCCGATACACATTCTCAAACTTCGATTATACTCATTTTTACATTCATTATACCAATCTCTTTCATCTTCTGTGTAAATACTTTTTAATTCTTATAACATAATTTCCACCTCCTAATTCTTGCTTCCTTCTTTACTTTTTCTCTTCTGGTTGCCTCCTTTTTATTCCAACAGATGTCCATAAATTTAAGTCTATCCTGTGTTCTAACACTTTCTCCTGGAATTAATTTGCAATCCTTACACTGTTTCGCATTACTTCTTCTCACCATAAAGTAATCTATTTGAGACTTATTCCTTCGACTTTTAAAGGTAACATAATGTTCTTCTCTCTTCCTAAAATACGTGTTCACAATGGCAAAATCATACGCTGTAGCGAGATCAAGTACTTTTCCTCCTGCATCATTTCTGAGACCAAATTCATACCCTCCATGTACTTTATCGTAGCCAGTTCTATCAAAGTCTACATGACGACCATTTATATCACTACCAATTGCAATTTTCTCCACTACTGATATACTCTGTATTACTTCATCCATCGCCCTCAAAAACTCTTCTTTCTGACTTTCCTCAGATCTTATTTTTGCAACACATGCACTAACTATATTCTATACCTTTTTTTCACCATAATTTTCACTACAATTATTTTATCACTTTTCCTAAAAACCTCTACTACTTTTCCTTTCATGTCTTTATCTAATATTATTTATACACCATTCCTTGTATTTGTTTTTCCTGAGTAAAGTATTTGGCACCCTTCACCAATTTCCCTTGCTTTTTCTCCCTTCTACTCTGTTTCTTGCACAAAACAGAGATTCATATTTCTCCTCCTCAGAACTTCTGTTAATTTAGATATTTAAATCATTTTAATTGGTCCTTAACTCTACGAACATGGCCAGTTGACTTGTATATCTCCAGATTTTGAGACCTTTAATAATAATTACACCTATAGCTAGATTGCGGAACATTTGTTGCGGTTCTATACATTATTAATCCCTCAAAATATAATATGTGATTTTTCATTCTAATTTATTTCCCAATCATATAAATCCTGCGTAGAAATTTTGATTTCGAATAGTATATCCAATATAGGTTTAACCTCTTCTTGTCAGACTTAATTGATTCCCATACACCGAATGCACAAATTCTGGTACTTACGTGTTACAATATTATGTTAACTATTAATAACGGATTAACGGACAGTGACGGATTTATTTCTTTGACGGAATACGACGTACGTCGCTAAAGTCATGCGCGATTGATCATCTGAACATTATCGAATACTTACGTTCAAGATCGAAAGACAAGCGTATGCATGCTTACCCGCCTGCTCTGTGTATCAGTATACGTAATACGTGTGGGTGTGTGGCGTACGATGATAAGGATATAATATATGTTATAGATAGGTAGTTTACGGAGGGGTGAGCGCTAATTGCCCGAATGTACGCGAAACACATCTGCTGCTGGCTGCTGTCGATCACGAGATTATTTATTATATTATATATTGTATGTCTACTCTCCCCCCTATCATCCCACTAGGTACTGATCTGAGACGATTTTGTTTTGCCATGCCATTAGAGCGGGTAACTCTTTTCTAAAGATTCCTTGACATTACGTCATGTTACCCGTGTGTATACATAAGCCCAAATGCTGCTTCGTAGATGTGTTTGTGCATAATATTGTATACAGAGCGCAACAGAGACAATCAAAAACTGTAATAAATTAACTGCACCATAATTTTTGTTCTAATCAATATTTGCAAATGTTATTTATTTAACTATTACCATTTTAAATAGAAATTAATAATTAAATTTACTTTTAAAATATAGATTGGAAAAAAAGTTATGGTTATAATTTTACTTTTTAGTTTTTTTCTGTCACACTCTGTATACAAGTAGAAACACGTGCCTTCGTAATATTGTTTGTTTTGTCACGGCAAACACCAAACTATTTCCTGCCACCTCACTGAGACGTGTCGACGATTACATTATATCTTATTATTATTATTGTTACATTTTAAGGATGACGACAGACGTCAGAGACTCGTAGAGAACCACCGTTGTCACCATCGTCATCCTGAGATTATAATATTATATCCGCGTGTAGTGTACAGTATACACATATGAATATATCAGTGCAAAAAAAAATCAAGCACATACATTTGTTTATGTTGAGTGGGAAAAAGGATGGTCTCTATAGTATGCTTTTCGTATTCAGTCTATGGCGTATCATGACAATATAGATGTATTAAAAAAATATGAAAGAAATGTTTGTATTGAACATTTTTGTTGAAGCATAAATTGATTTGTTGTAAAACCTTTTAATTCATTTAGTTTATTTTGTTCAGTTTTTGCTATTTTGGTGTATCGAAGAATATGCAAACCGAGTATGATTAATTATTATGGTTCTATTGGTAAACCGTGTCGACACGTCACATAGTTAGTGTTTCAGTGATGAGTTGGCTAAAAATGTTGTCCCAAAGAATTACCCTGTTATTATTAGCTCACCTAATATATTATAATCAGTTAACAATAATTTTCCTTAAAGAACCTTTTTCTTTTTTTTAGAAACCGTCTTATCTATAATTTAATATAATATACATTTAAATCTTTTTCTGGTGAGTTGTAAACGAAATCAAGCCTATTTGAATATAGTATTCACTATAGTAGTGAGTAGTGACAATGAAAATTTAAATATTTTGAACTTAAAAGATATAAATATTTATTTTTAACCTTGCCAATAAAGCAAAAAAATATTATATTATTAAAATATTATCAAATAATTTGTAATCCAGGTACATTGGATCAGAGTTTTTATACCAGGATCGATCTATCGGGAAGTTTCTCGGCATACCTTTGGGCCAATCCGCCGTTGAATTTTTTTTAAATCGAAAAAAGCTTGCAAAACTAAAAATATATATTCAATTTTTTTTCTGCATTTTCAGTCATGTTGTATTACAATATTATGAATAACGTGTATTATAATTTAATAATTGATAACTAATAACGATTACATTATTATAACTAATAGTTGTTACATTCTTTTATATAGGTACAAGATAAGGTAAGTAGTTTCTCTATAATGACAAGTATTAAGCCTCTTTATACGTACTATTATTTAATTTCAACGTGTAATTATTTTATAATAGTAGTTATAACAACTCTTTATTTTAAGAATCATGTCAAAAAAGTAATTAAAGGTTACAACATGTTTTGAATTACAACTTCTACACTAAATATTTAAAAAAAAATCATTTTATGAATATTTTTTTGGTGCGATCGTATTAGCGAGGTAAGTAGAGGATTTAAGTTGATTATTAGACAAAAAAAATATATAGGTACCTATATATTTAAGTCAGTTTTTTTTTTGATTTTTATAGTCTGTACGTCACCTAATAATTATAGACATATCTACGGAGTTTTAAATATTCTAAAATCAATTTTAAGGGTTTATGGCAGATGCAATAATTCGACTGTGACTGACATTTACATCTCCTATAGTCAATGGTTTATATAAACAACGATTATTTTATGACTTATAATATATTCATAAATTGCTGGACTATAACGTGAATTGTACGAACATACTCCATAAAATAAATTTAAATGTACCTATTTTCTCTATCCCAAAATAAATCTACTTTCCATATTATAGCGTGCCATCACCAAAATGATACCATTTCTACACCTTATTGTTGTGCATTTGATTAAAATGCTTTATTCCTGTAAACTGATTAAATATTATAATTTTCATCTTGATAGTTTATTTGTATTATTATTTGTAAAAATGTAATACTCAAATTAATATAATTACAGATATTTTAACTGTTAAAATTATAATTTATAATTTATTATAAATTTACTCACATTCCAAACAATGTTAAATTTATATTTACTGTGTTTTTTGTGTTTATTATATTAGACCTAAAGCCATTTATTTATATGTTTCATAATATTTTTTACATAACATTTTGTAAATTTTGCTATACAATGTTATTGCTCCTCAGGGTATTATTAACGAATAAATATGTAGAATGTCGATGTGTGAACTAAAATGTGAGTATAAGCATCTTGTATAATCCTACATGTCATGTTTGATGAAGATAATATCGTGATAAACTTACTGATAACTGATAAACGGCAGTATATAATAAAACAATATTTATTTTTTTTCAAATCTTTTTCCATAAATAATATAGTTAGAATTATTAAAGGTACAACTATGGGTATTTTTTTATTAAAAGAATATTTATAATCTGTATTATTATTTTCATCAAATTGTTAAATCGATAAATTATTTTCTTTTAATAAAATATTATTTATCATGTTATTAAAACAATAAAATAATAACAAACTTCAATTACACGAGGAAGGAGACCTGTGGGAGAACCCTCAGATTTTGCAGTTGGTATTTTACATTATATTTATATGTATAAGGCATATAGTTGAGCGTACATAATAATATATTATGTAAACAAACGCTAAATGTTCAACGATGATGAAAATAATTTAATCCGAAAATTAAAAAGAAGTATTTAATTATATTTGTAATATAAAATACATTAATTATGTGTATATATGTGTGTTTTTTTCGTAGGTAAATTTAACATACATCACAAGTAAAAATATTGCAGTTTTTTATTCTCATTCAACACATAAATATTTATATCAGAAGTGATGTTTTCATACATTTTTTATAAATATCTGTATTAATTTCTATTCACTTTTACTTTCAGTGATCTAGCGAATGAATTTTTTCAATTTGAAATTGTGGTTATGTTTAAAGTTTTGTAATTTTAAGATTTCATATTGTTATTGTGTAATAGTTGTATCTTCTAGATAATTTTATATACAATTCAAACTTTGAGCAATATTTTTTATTCGATTTGTATCTTATATGATATTTGTTATTTTTTTTTTTTATTGTTTTATGACCTATATTATTTGCTTTAATACATAAGTTTCTTTTCTTTAGCTATTTGTTAATTTGTTTTTCAACAATATTTCTTTATTTCATGATACAAAATATAGAAATATTTATTGTTAAAAAAGTAGACGTTGATAAAGTGGAAAAAAAACTCGTTTTGAAATCACCTTGAGTTTTGAAAGATGTATTTTGTCTGAAAATTTATGGAATCGATCGTGCGTCTCTTGCATTCCAATATTATTACATTTGACAGGGATAGGAAGTCACTAGCTATAGCCCCTTCGTATGAATCTCAGATTTATGGGCCCATGTCTTATTTGCATTTTAATACTACCGACAGGTAACTTTTGACCAAAGTATTTCTTATTTTCATAATAATAATTTATGTAAGTACGCAGAACAGTTGATTTATGTTTTTTTATTTTTTTGTTTGCCAATAATCATGAATTTGATCGGGTATCGCCAATTTATTGAGTCAACGAGGGTCAAAATGTGACTAGAACTAAGTACAAGAAAAATATGCATTTTTAGTTTTTGTTTTAATCAGACAATATATTGTATTTATTTTATTTTACTATTTAAAAACTTTCGTCCGTTAATATTTTGTGAAATTTTGAATTACACGAATAGTCACGAAATCATTCTAACTGAAAATTAATTAAATTAATTATATAAAGACTTGAAGGTGATATCATTGAGCTACCATTATAAGCTCTTTTTTTATCATCTTTTATTGTTATCCATCATTCAAAAATAATAATAATAATAATAATAATAATAATTACACAGTATAATATAATGATAACGAATACCTATATTTGATAAATATATTTTACATTTTTGTTTTTGATAACATTCCAGATGTCAATACAATATTACCTCACATTTTACTATTTTTTTATAACGATTTTTAATAAGCATAACGCTATAATATAATGATTCAACATGTATCGTGTTAATTACATTTTTTTTAAAACAAACATTTATTATTTGTATTTATTGATTTTAATTTGTCGATGACATGATTGACTTTAATTTAGGTAACACAAATTGATTTCGATAGTATTGTGAACATATATGTATAATTTAAACTTAAAAGTCTAAACTATAAATATTAATTATAAATATGGTGGTGGAATGTGATCTAGAAAATGTTGAAGTGAGACGACATAACATTTTGTGTAAAAGATCGTTGAGTTCATAACTAGAGAGCCTGAAAGTAGATGATTGTGAGAAAAATGATAAGTAGGAAATTATTTCTAGTACTGTTGTGGGTACTCAGAGAAATATGAAAAAGGTTATATCAGGATTATATAATATATAATATATATATTGAAGAATATTTAAAAAATCTATTCTTGCTTTTTATTATGTCTTATTAATTATGTCAAGTATTAGAAACTTATAACATTATACATGTCATAATATGTATTGTTTTTGTAAACGGCGATATCATAATAGATAATTGTCATTTTCTTCAACGCGTTTTATGAAAAAAAAAAATAATAATAAAAAAGTATATTAGATATTTTAAAACTTTAAAATTTTAAATACAACATTTATATATACATATCGTGTACCACATCTGCACCATTTCTGAAATCAATTACCTTTCGGTGGAATTAGGTCAGCCCATAGCTTGACTGATCTGACCAGTATTAAAAACTTGAGTGTAAATAATACTAAAATATTATACACAGTATACTATTTTTGAATGTGTAGGTACAATGTAATTTTTTTATATTACATATTTTAGGTAGGTGCCAAGTTACCAAGTTACCAATAATTATTAAAATATTATAAACATTTTATAACTTATTCCTATATTCACTTATAATATATATATATATATATATATATATATATATATATATTCACTTTATATATTTATATTATTATTATTGGTTGTATTGTTGTATATAAATGCCATCGATCCAGATGTTGGTGGTTTAAAAAACTATTTGAAGACAATTTTCAACAGTGAACAAAAGTGATATTTTATTTTGAATTAAGCAAAAATTATAAATGTGTACGAATCGTATTGACGTATAATAATGGCGTGAATATTTGCTCAGGTGTCAACAGTGTTATTAACTTCATTATGAAGCTATAAATGATGTCAGCTCTATTGATATGGACAGCATGTGTATTTTGTGCAAGTGTTCTTGTGGTCGTGGAAAATTTTTGTTTTTCAGACATGTGCATTTAATTATTTTGACTGACTTGGTCAACAAATCCTTAGATTATATTTTATGCATTGTGTAAGGTCAAAACATACTAGTCGAGTACCTCTTATGATCACTGAAATGAATTCAAAGAATTTTGCAGCATCTGCTTTTGTTTATAATAGCTATACAAGATACATAATGTCATTATAATGCACTGTAGTATATATTTCAGGATTTCGTAGTCCATCGACAATATAATTTGTTCATGAACCAATATATTCTAAAATTTGGCATGAAACTCTACTTTTTTTGATGCAGGTACACATAAATATCAGGTATGAACCAGATCATCAAGCAATGGCATAGTAAAGAATTTCGTATGGGCAGTCTTACAAAAAAAAAAAAAGCGGGTAAGTCGTGTATGTCGCTCTGCTGTACAGTAGGTTACAAGTGGGTTACTGTAATGGATGGAATTAAATTTGAATCACATGATATTATATCATTGTATACAAAAAACGATTCTGAGCGAAGACGGTTTATCTGTCTAGGATATATTATAGATTATTAAAAATTTTCAAATCTTAGATTTAAAAAGAAAATTTTTTATGAATTTCTAGTTTGAAATAATTTGCCAATTTTCGTGATTTTTACATATGTTGTCAAAATTCAAACTTTGAATGCTTGTAAAAAAAAAATTGTGACTATAAATTTCTTTTATTTTTCAATTGCTATTGTAAAAATATATAATGAGCCTTGTATTAAATTTTAAAATCTTAGATATAAAAGGAAAACTTTTTATGAATTTCTAGCATAAAATAATTTACGAATTTTCGTGATTTTTACATAATATGTTGTAAAAATTCAAACTTTGAATGCTTATAAAAAAAAATCGTGACTATGCATTTCTTTTATTTTTCAACTTCTATTGTAAAAATATGTTAGGAGCCTTGTATTAAATTTTCAAATCTTAGAATTAAAAAGAAAAACTTTTATGAATTTATATCTAAGATAATTTGAACATTGTCGTAATTTTTACGTATTTAGTCAAAATTTGAACTTTAAATGCTTATAAAAAAAAATCGTGCCTACGAATTTTTAATATTTTTTAACTTCTATTGTTACAATGTGTTAGAAGCCTTGTATTAAATTTTCAAGCTTTCTACCGAACAAATAAATTTTTATCGATATTTATAGAAAAAAAAACTAAAAAAGTTGAAAAATTAAAATGTCAGTAAACAGCTCAAAACAAATCTAAATATTTTTAAAATTTTATCAAATATTCAAAACGCCTATATAAACATTCAGTCAAAATTTCAAGTATCTGCGGTAATTTGTTTTAGAGTTACAACAAAATAAGGAAATCGTTAAAAGTGAAAATCCAATGTTGTAAAAATTTAAAATTCAAATGCTCATAAAAATTTAATTTGAATTTCAGGTGGAATTTTTATTTGTGATAATGATTGAAAAACTTGTAAGGAATCTTGTATTAAATTTTTAAATCTTAGATTTAAAAATAAAATTTTTTATGAATTTCTAGCTTAAAATAATTTGTGAATTTTCGTGATTTTTACGTATTTTGTCAAAATTCAAACTTTGAATGCTTATAAAAAAAAATTGAGACTACGAATTTCTTTTATTTTTCAACTGCTATTGTAACAATATGTTAAGAGCCTTTTATTAAATTTTCAAGCTTTTCTGCCTAACAAATAAATTATTATCGATATTAATTTTAAAAAAACTAATAATGATCGAAAATTTGAAATGCCTATGAATAGTTCAACTTAAGTCGAAATTTTTTGAAAATTGCATGGTGGATAGAATATACTTATATAAACATTAGGTGAAAATTTCATGTATCTATGGTCATTTGTTTTAAAGTTACATCAAAAACCAAAATCGATTTTGTCGAAAAATGAGTGTGCGTAAAATTTCTCGTTTTTCCCTTAATTTTTAGTTTGTTTTTCTCAATTATTTAGAAAAGTATTAAGAATTTTTTACTTTTGACCCCCCAAAGTACCAACTAGATTCACTTTCTGATCGAACGAGGTACTGAAGTCAAAAATCAAAGCATTTTTACTGCCCCAAAACGTGATGACAGACACAAAAAAAAAAAAACACACACACACATCATGGTAAAATCAATACATTCATCGCTCCGTTCAGAATCTAAAAATGTCTATTAAATATTTACTTTATTTAAACTTTTTGTTAAGTCATGTTGTTAATTGATTATGTAGCATATTATTTACAAAAAATGATTATTTATTTATTTATTATGATTACAATCTTTGGAGTCTTTATGAAACTGTTTCGTTTTTGACAAAAATAATAGTAAACGGTTTATTTGATATCAATTATCAGTGGCAACGAATGCATGTGCAAGAGACAAGTGTGGGGGTCACAATCGGTAGCGAGAGCTCTTACAAAGCCACCTGTATAAAACATGGACTACAAGCTACAAGCTACAAGATTTGACGACACCAAATACAACGACCGGTAGTGCTGAAAACATTCGGTGCCCAGTGCGAAGGACATTTTGGTAGCCGTCACCGGACCCCCCGTTGACCATGTCATTTTCAGTCCATTATAATGTCTCAGCCTCTAGTCAAAACTAAAAACGCACTGTTGAAATTGGTGAACGAAACTTTACTATGTCGTACGTTCTATGGTCGTTCAACAGTAACAACAAAGTATGTTGGTACGATCGTAATGGTGCTAATAGTATGTTATATTGTGTTTTATGAAAATGAAATCTTCGTTCTCTTAAAAGGAATTCATACCCCACATGTGTTGTGTCCGCCTTGCACACGTAAATTCAAAAGTGTATACTTAATGGTATCAGTTTTGATATAGGAGTGAATCGATCTATAGTAAAATTTAAAGTTAAGTTTATATTACCTAGATCAAGGTGGTTCAACCCGCGATCCCCGGAACCATTTTTTTTTTTGGCCCTTCTTAGGAGACATATTATATAATAATAATTTTGGTGTTATAAGTGTGATGAATTCGAAAAAAATATAAGGCCGTGGGAGTTAATGTGGTGGCGTTAGTAATCTATAGGTACTACATTATTGTTATAATATAATATAATCGTATTATTATTGTATTATATAATATAATATGATTCTTTTAAAATAAAGTACGGATCAATTTTTTTTTTGTGGGTCCAAAAGTGTTTACAAATGTGTAAATTGGTCCGCCAACTACAAAAGGTTGGACCACTCTGATCTAGGATCTCATTAAGGTTTTTATTGATATTAATATTTTTAAGTAAGTCATAACTGTACATTTTAAAATAATAATAATTTACTTGAAAATAATAGGAACATGGATATTACTTAATATTAGATAAGGACGTGATACTCATTGGTATAATTGTATAAGTTAGGCTCGTATAAACGAAGTGCCGTACCACAAATTTATTTATCTTGGTCGTGTGACAAACTAATCATTTTATCATAATAGGTAATAATATAAGAATGAATATTATAATTTATAAGAAGCACATACTTTTTATATTTTGGTGAAGTGACACTTCGGGTTTTCTTTGATTTAATTTTGTTAGCTATGTAACGAGCTGTGACTTTATCTATGAGTTTCTGGTAGTAATATAATAGTAATAGTGATAGAGCGCAACGGCGTAGTGCAAATTATATTAATAATAATCATAATCACTACTCATATGAATAATCCTTAAAGTAGGTCAAGCTCTAGAATTGTGTGATTTATGTTCAACGAATATTGCACTATCCATAACCGCGTAAGAGACATCCTGTTGTGTGACGCACGACATTCACGCGCGCCGTAATTACGTAGAATAGATAAAATTACTGGAGTAGGGACTAGGGATTCTTTATACGAGAGGAGCTCGTCGACGACACGATCATCAGACGAACTTACCAACGAATAGCCACTGGAAGCTGAATACTCAACACTAGAAGTCACATTTCGTTATTACCATTTAACTAATAAATTAATTGGACTTAGTTATTTTTTCATATTATTTAAATATTGGACTTGTAATAAATTGAGTATTTCTCAAAAACATCAAATGCCGATTTATTCCATTCAAGTTTCTTGACAATTCTAGAAGGGCTAGCTACAGCTACATAACATTTCAATATTTTTTTATTATAATTTATATAGTGAATTATATACAACAAATATATTATTAACGGTTGAAATAGCTAAAATAAATACAGTCAATGGTGGGGGGCCCCTTTAACTGACTATGTTACTGACGCCAGGCAACTTTTAACCAATATAATAACATACTCCGAAACGAAATTTATTTTAGCTCTGTGTACAATAAAATATACAAATGAAATCACATATTTTTGTCGTTTTATTTTTTGGTATATTTTATAATGATAACAGAGAAAATAATAAGTGACTAACAATCGTCAAAGATAATTTTAACTTTTAAATATTATTGGTTATACACAAATTTATCATTCTTCACTTAAAATATATATTAAATAAAATTGTGTATAATATGAATTGTCTGGTGTATTAAGCAGTTGTTGAAATCTCAAGTCTGGTATTCTGAATTGGCTGGTGATATCTGGTGATTATACCATATGACTTAAACATACTTTTAATTTTTATGTTTTTTTTTTTACCAGATTTTGGATCCCAATAATACACTACATTTTTGATACCAGATTTTAAAATAATTATGGCACATTTTACGCACGGAAAAACCGATACATATATGGTACAACCTTTTACATTTATAGAACTTTTATAAAACACAGCATTCATTTCAGCGTGGCATACTGAAAATATAATTAAGATTAACTGTACTACTTTATCAGAAAGACACGAATTCTAAATACGATTACATACCATACATAAATTTTTTTTTAAATTCCGATGGATCACTTTTACCCCATGGAAAGTCGTCATCGTTACATCCAGTAGGCATTCCATTATACCCTGTGCTTACAATTTTGTGGTCCGAGTCAACAATACAAGCACCGACTTGAGTTACAGGATCTTTACTACGTTGAGCTATCAAGTATGCTATAGTCATATAAAGATCATCGAAGCTTAATTTTTTTTCGTTAGGTTCTTTAAAATGAAGACGCGTCTGTTTTGGTGTGTGATTCCTGATTTTTATACCGGAAGCATCAAACATTTTTTTAGAAGCAAGATTTGGACGTGGCTCCAAATACACTACTTCTTTTATACCCGATTGAATAATAACTTTTGTTCTTTCATTACACGGATAGCGTGATACATATATGGTACAGTCTTGTACATTTATAGAGTTTTTATTTAAAATGGCATTCATTTCGGCAGAACATTCTGAAAATAAAAATGAGAACCAAACGTATTATTTTATCAGAATGACACGAATAGGCGCTATTAGGTAGTTAGAAACATTATTACTTACCACACATCCTCAGAAAATCAAAATCTAACCCAGGATCATGAATCAATTCGTTATATCCTATGCCTACGATTTTTTTGTCCATGTCAACAATACAAGCACCAACATCTGTACCAAAATTGGCTGTCAAAGATGCTATAGCCATAAAAAGATCATCCCAACTTAAATAATCTGTTCGCTTTCTGTACGAATAATACATTTTATATTAGGTACCAGAGTTTTTTAATTTATAAATGTATAGTTAGTCAATAATCGTACTCATTTAAAGATATTTCATTTTGTTTGATTTCACTAGTATTATTGGTCATAATATCATCATTTGAATCTGTAGTTTCATTAATTGAGTGTATTTGAGTTTCAGATTCATCAGCATTGTTTGTAACTATAAAATAATTTTATTAATTCATATTTTATATTGAGTGGTTACAAACAAAAATGTGGTATATTTTTGGAAAATTGATTTAAACATATATTTTATACTGAAAAATAGCTTTTTTTTTTAAAAAAAAGGCTTAAAAATGTGCTTTTTTCCAACACGTACTATTGCCATTGTAGAATATGTCAAAATGTATTATTGTCGTTTTGTCCCAAAACGGTGCTATTTCCCGTTTGTAGATTATGGCAGTCAAATTTTTTATTTAAACGTGTCAATGTCCCTCCCTCCGACATTTTTAAAAGTAGAAACATTGTAGTTGTTAATATAGTTCATTGACTATAATCGAACTAAGAATAATTTTACATGTACTATTTAAGTACATATTCATTATTTTACTGTACATAATCCTAATGAAACATAAAAATGGCTTTCCTGCAAAAAGATAAAAATGGCAATAGCACATTTTGGATTGTAACCTTTAACCACAAAATTTTTGTATACACTTAAAGACTATAATATTTAAAATATTTTTTGCAACTTTTGAAATGTCTACTTCTTTTAGCGGGCTAAGGGTATACGTATTGCACTATAAAAACTTTTGTTTAGCGTCATGGAATTCTGTGGTCTACGTGATGAAAACTGGATGGCGACCCGACGTGACTCTAACGACAATTTCCTATCAGTGGTCATCATAAATATATACCGGGGGTGTAGTGGCCGGGTGGATTAAGGCGTCGGTTCGAATACCGGTCATGGGCGGATTTCTTTCCAGCCGCCTCCCACCCAGGCATTGCAGAAACCTACGGGTGCCCATTCGAAATTCTGCAAAAAAAATCCACGAGTACCAAACCTTACCTAAGTCCTTTGTTGTCGAAGCCTCAACTCCCCCCCCAAAAAAAAAAAAAAATAAAATAAAAAAATTAAAAAATACATGCCGATGCTGTAGCGCGGAGTGGGGAGCAATGAGTGAAAAGAGACTATTGAGAGGCAGATACAAAGAGAAAGCAAATATCAGTTGTACTAATATAATATTAAATAAGAAATAAAAATAAAAAATACTTATGAAAATGTTTGAAAATTAGTATAAAAATTATTTTAGAAATGTATGGTCTAGGTCAATTGACATCATCTTATGGGTGTTATGTTAATTTAAAAATCAAAAAAAATCTTACTTTAAATTTGCTTCTCAACAAACTATTTTTACCTGTGATATTTGAGTTGCATTGAACGATTAATATTTTTGCTATTTTTCAAAAAAGAAACATTCACACAATGATTTAAAATCGAAAAAAGCAGACAAAAACTAATACAGGTAATTTCTATTTATTTATTTTTAACATTTATCTAATTAACTAATAAATTGATTTCATATTATTATGATATTTTGATTTTCCACCATCAATGGCATAATATGTATTATACTATTATGTTCATTTTTTATTTAAATTTAAATTTTATATATTTGTGATAAACAAACATCTATTGTTTTCTGAAATAAACAAAGATTTGTTATAAATACTATTGAACGAATAAACAAGTTAATTACATCAATAATTAATTACATACATTATAAAATATATTTATGCTTAATAGATGATTCGTAAGTAAATTGTTCAAGATTAAAAACCATTTTAGAAGATTGATGTACGAATATAATATTTAAAAAAAATCATTGATTTGCTGACCACTGCAATAACAGTATATAATACAGTAGAATTTACAGGTTAATGATCGAGTTTATTTCTTATCTTTTTAGATCAGAAAGATTAAAATACTTACGCATGTTTATTATATTAATTATTTTAACTGAAATTAATCCAAATTTAGTCTTGGTACTTGGAAAAAAGATTCTAAAGAATCTAAAATCTTATAGTTATCAGGATCTTTATTATTTATTAAATTGTTTGTATGTGCTGCTCAAAATAAATAGATGTTTCACTCCAAGTACAAATATACGGTATACTAAATTTTGATTAATTTCAGTTAAAATAATTCACATAATATATAAAGTTAAATAAGAAGTAGTCACTTCTGTCAGCACTCCCCAAGTGGCTCATACTTTTCTTATGAACATTTTTCGGATAATATGTTAATTCTAAGTAAAAATGTTTAGCGGCTTTAATCGATGTTTAAAATATTTTTTAGCATAATTTAGTAAAACGTTATGAGGAGGATTTTTACTTGTAAAACCAAAAACATTGCATTCTTCAGAAAACTTACGATAGTCATTAATATGTGTTGGTCTACTTCTAGAAGACGAAGCACCTCTATTTCGTTCGTTAATGGTGTCATCATTTTCTAAACAGCGTTTCATTGTAAAAAAAAATATACAATTAATTTAACTGCAACTTATAATAATATGAAGAACGGAATAAAAATAAACCACAAGTAAAACTTAACTGCACTGGTCAACTGCAGTAACAATACTGATTACTGGCTATGAATGCAATGACTGTCGGTGGTTTAATGGGCAATATAATATGTAAATGTTATATTAATTGAAAAAAATAATTTCAACGAAGTATGACTGTTATCACGTATACGAGTACATGTTAACATGTACTTAATAAATACATGTAGGTATTTCCATTTTTCGTCACTGTTGCATATTCAGCATTTTAATATATGATATTACACCTATACTGTTTATACTAACAATAATCATATGTATCATATTACGATTGGTGGGGACTGTCCATCGGTTATTAGCGAGTAGAAATATATTGTACGTCATTACGATTTATACTGTTAACAATAAATGTCTATATAATACGTTAATGTTATTATTTATATTTATAATACATAACAGTCACTATATAGATAACGACTGTTGAGTTAAAATATAAACAAAGCTGTGATTTACAAAACGTGTTCCAACCAACACCATTCCCCCACACAGTACCATTCAGGCTATTGCCCTTGGTATTTGAAGCCTTAAATCCAATTTAAAAAAATCCGCGATTTTTCATCATTTTCTTGGGACAAGAAATCTTAAAAGATATACCAGTATATAATAATGACATGCATTATTATAAATTTAGAGCCCGGATTTATATGCAATAAAATCTATAAAATATGAAAATGTACCTATATAGAAATATACAAAATCATTTTTTATTTTTTTACAAATTGATAAACTATATAGTTTCAAGTAAAAATATTATACAAAATCTAAATATATGTATAAAAAGTTTATTAAGAAAAAATGCAAAATAACATTTTTTGATGACATGTACACTGTACAGTATATGTGTAAATATACTGCTATTTAATGTAGTCGTGTGTAATTATGAATTTACCTCTAGAAAATCCAATTTTTTTTTTGTTATTCATCGATAACATATCGATGTATTATGGGTTATTTACGATAACTGTATAGGTATTAGTACATACGTAAAAACAATTATTTTAATAAATAAACAAAGATGGAACTATAATGATTATTGTTGTTATTATTATCATTATTGTAGAATATTCAAAATGTATACAACTATCAAGAAGTATGCAATTAATATTATGCATTTCCATTCAAATAGGCAAAAATATACAAAAAAATGTATTATAGAATATACACATTATGAAACATTGACATTTATGATCTAAATTGTATGATTATTTATCATTTTTATATAAACCCGGGCCCTAGTTATAATGTTTTGCATCTTGTATAGTTATTAAAAAATAACAACAAATGTTGCGGGCTTAAATCATATAATACTATAGATGGAGCTACAGTGTGTTATTTTTGTTGCTGATATTAGCAACGAGTAGTTAGCAAGCTGATATTAGGTATTCGATATGCGCATGCGCGATGCAACTCGTTAGGTTTTGACCGTAAACAAGGTCGAGACAATATTATAACATGTGAATAAATAATGACGTAGTGCATCGAGCATTCGCGTAAGTGCATATCAAATACCTAATATCCAGTCTCGTCGCTAATATTGACAATATTTTTTTGTATTTATATTATAGCTACGCTGTGGCTTTATCCATAGTATATGATCTAAGGTTGCGGGCTATAAATTATTTAAATCCATTTATTCAACATCCTGAATAGATGAGAATAATACATGACTAGTAGATTATGACCTTTTACAATAATACATAAAATATGATCTATGTAATATTAAAAAAATTATTGAAGAAGTCACAAATTTATGATCAATAAAAATAGTTAAATGTACATGTTTAGAAAACATTTAGCATCTTTCTAATTCGGCAAAACCATTATTTATAGTTAGGAAGACATTTTACGTTACTATGAAAACAAAAACCTTGCACGACTACAAGGATGCTTGTAAAAATACATGTGCCATCCATATCAAAGGAACTCAGATTACAGCATTTTAGCAAAAAGTATCACAGCCATGACACCTGAGAATTTTTACGCCACACACGTCGATACGACTTGTACACTTTTATAATTTTTTCTTCATTTAAAATAAACTATCACTGGATCACTATTTCAAACATTTTTCAACTAATTATTTGAAAACCAACAATATATATGCATGAACATAAATGGTACCATATCTTTTTCAATGAGATATGACAGCCTAATATCGTATTTTTCTGTGATATTACATAATATATTTAATATCCGTGTGACAGTGCTCCCACAAAACGACGGATATTGGCTTCATATTTTACTATAACAAATCAGTAATTGCTAATAACTTAATTATTATTATGTCAATGACAAGCTTACAATCATTTTTCAAATAAATTAATTTAAGATCTCATTTTCTATTTAATAGTTTTCCACTGTTAAGTAATATATATAATTTTAGTGAGCTAGTACAAATGTCGTACAGTGTGTGGCCATCTGTCATAATCCATTTTACACAGTATACATAATATATATTACATATACATATTTTATTATTATACATATTACATATATTATAATATGCATATCGGTATGATAATAATACACCATCGTTCTAGCTATTTCAATATAATATTAACACGCGTTTGAATAATAATTACAACCGCTCATGCTAGAATCGCGATAGCTCAATAATAAATATATGCAGAGTGATGTACGTGTAGACAAATTATATGTATATGACTATATTATGAGTCATAGGAAATGAGAGAGCTGGTGAAACAACTGCTTGTCGGATGGACAGTAGACAGACGTAGATTCAGAGTCTTCACTAAATACTTTTATAATGTTTTGAGTAATTTTTAAAATTTACTAAAAATTACTACAAATATTTATCAATAAATGTACCTTAGCTAAAAAAGTCCCAAATAAAAATCTCCAAGAAAAAAAGTCTCGGGAAAAAAGTCTTGGAGGAAAAGGTTTATAAGACTTGGAATGTTTTAAATAGCACTTAAATAATCACTCTGTATAATTGATTAGTTTTTTGTGAAAAATACGTTGATAAAAATATAAAATTTACTATTCATATACCATATCTAAATCTAATATATACCTTATTTTAGTGTTGAAAACCATAAATAAAATCATGATTTAGTTTACTATTATTTATCAGCAGCTATATATTTTAATTGTACAATATAGTATAGAGAGGCTCAAAAACGTACCCTACCTTTTTGGCCAATTTCCTTTTCGATCAAAATAAAAGTTTATATAATACATTTTTAATACAATTATTTAATATACAAGAATATCTGTATATCAATATTTTTTTTTGTGTTAATATGTCACAATATAAAAAAATTAAATAATAATATACAACTTTTATCAGTAATATGTATAATTATAACATATATTAAAAAAAATAAGTTAATAGGTGATTGTTGTAAAATAATGTAAAATATTAGTAATAATAATAAATATTATATAATTCATGTTATACTTATAGAAGATTATTAAAATTATAAGTTACATAAAATGTTATAAAATAAAACATAAAAAATTATTCAAAATGTAAAAATACCTATATATTAACATTATTTGTATGTTAATATTATACTTGATAATTATTGACAAAAATTGCAAATCATTATTTTTTTATTTTAAATTTATTATATAAATTTTTGTTTTAGTCCAAAAGGGAATTGGCTTATTTTATTTGGGGATTTATTGATTCCGCCGAAAGTACCTGCTTAGGAAAAAGGTTTATATTGATTCCGCCGGCTACTGTTTATAATATCTACACATTGATTCCGCCGGACACTGTTCATCCCCCCCCCACCACCAATTGTATGTCTATTTTAAAATGTATAAATGTAACTAATTTTTATCAAATTTTATAATATTTTCATAAAATTTAATCACATGTCTAAATTGAATAAAACTATAATAATTATATAATTCAAAATGAAAATGCATAATCTAATTAATATGTGAATATATTATAAAATGTATAATCTAAATTTTATAAAATTATAATAATTATATAGTTTAAAATAAAAATATATAAATGTTACTACTTTTGATCAAATTTGGTCACATGTCTAAATTGAATAAACTGATAGTAATAACTGTATGTAGGTATAAAATTAAAATGTATATAAGTAACTACTTTTGATAATATTTGGACACGTATTTTAAATAAGTGAACTTAGAAACTTTCTAATTAGACTATACGTTTTAAAATACATATACAATGGGGAAGAGGGGATGAAAAGTGTCCGGCGGAATCGATGTGTAGATATTATAAACAGTAGCCGGTGGAATCAATAGCCGTCGGAGTTGTTATAAAATCGGCGGAATCGATATACGCCCATTTTAATTTGGTCCGAAATGAATGGGCCAAAAAGGGAAGGGTACGGTTTTGGTTGTAAACAGACTCTCCCAGTATAGGTAGAGATGAATAAAAAAAAAAAAAACCGATAACTTTTGATTTTTACCTACGATATCGAAAGTAGATTATACACATATTATATACTATGTATAGTGTATACCTAATGTATATACGTATATTAAATACATATAAATATGATTATAGGTTGGATAGTGTGTGTTATAATAAAACATTTTTTTTTTAAAAATATTTTTATACTTATTTTTTTTTATATATACCCATCTTTTGTATTTATTAGCTATTAGTTATATAGTTTCAAAATGATTAGCTGTTATCCCTATAAAACAGACTTTTTTCCCCCGAGATTCTTTTTCTTACCATCAAGCTCAAAAACTACTGTTTAAAACTTAATCAAATATTTCGTTTAAAGACACGTAAGTTGTAAAAATAAATATTAGGCATGTTAAAAATGAATACTGAACAGTTCGATTGTAATGGATCTTTTGTGAGGGACATAAATCACTCAAATTATATTGACCAGTGGTTTGTATTGTATTGTGAGAGTTTTGACCCAACAACTTCTGCTCTAATCATTATAATACGATAACGTGATAAAAAGAAAATAAAGTATATTATTAAGTAAAAAAAAAACAACGAGGACAATAAAATAAATGTAGAAATAATTTTTAAATACTAAAATTTATAGCATTGCAATAAAACCCTATCGTCATTTTTACTGAATTGGAGAATTGGACATAATAATAGTTATACTCAATTAAATTAAATTAATCGCATTTTAACAAAATTATTTAGGATTACAGATGACGTATTTCATAATAAAGACCTTACACGTCTTATCATTGGATATTTCATCTAATTTGTATTTTTTTTTTTTTAATACCTTCAAATTAGGAAAACTATGGATGAGCAAATGTAAAATGTAATAATAATAATAGCAATAGTAATAATAATAATAGCAATTTATTTTCAAAGTTGTGTTTATTCGAGAAGTTCCCTTTATAACAGAACGCTGTGTCATTATTTACGAACATGACGCACTATATACCTCCTTCGTGTATTGTTACGAAATTATATTGTTATAATAGCATTGATAATTATTAGGAACCGGGGGTGAATCAAATGACAAATGAGCCAAGGTTTTAGTGAGTTTGGAATGGGCTTAAACACGTCGAGAAGATTTTATAGTAAATAAACCTGCACAAGGTGATTCAAATTATACGACTAAAATATTATTATTGTGCAGGTACACGTGAAAGTATTTTGTTCAAAGTATTAATATATATTCCATCAAATAGAAATGAACTTGGTAGTTTGATCCAAGACTGTAGGTATTAATTCAATAGGACATATAAATATAATATTATAATCGTTGGTTACCGATATTCTTCGTCCTAGTTTTAAAAATAATTACATTATATCATATACTTTAAACCCATTTTGATTTATATTAGGTACTATACAATTACGTATAAATATCTTCTACCTATTATTATCTATCTATATGATAAGTATTTGATGAAATTTGTAATTATAAAAAAAATGTACAAAAGCTGCAGTGTGGTAAAATCTAAAAAAATCAATGTCCGTATCGTAGACGACGGATAAAAGATATTACAGTAATATCATCTCGTTATCCCAAAACTGGTGGGAACAGATAAAAGATCGAGGTATAAAAAAATTCAAGATATTATCGAGTATTACTGTAATGGTAATTATTGCCAAGGGATTTCAATTGCGTACGAGACTAGGTTTTGGACGTAATACAGAGTGTAGCAAAAGTGGGTTCCTCAATTCACACAACAAAGAAATTGCACCAAAAACAATATGTATATTGTGTATAGATTTATTATATATTATAGATTTTAGAAAATAAGTAGTTTTTTGATAACAAGACAGCGAGATTCGACTTGTGCCGCTCCCTGTATTATAAAACTAGTAGACATGTGAGTTACCTTGGCCGTGTAAGGTCAACATTTTGACTAGTGAACATTTTTTGATGTTACGTAACATTTTGTACCAGAAGCTTTTTGTGACCATACTGGTATAACTATAATACGTATACCTCAAAAAACCATGTTTAAGTTTCTGGTTTCAGGTGGTTAACGTTACCCCAGAACCCCAACGCTTAAAGAATAATGATAATTTTGACTTGAAAATTATTTTTCATCATGTCATAATATTTTATTATGTGACAATGATTAATAATTGTAACTACAAAAAGAATTAGTGAAGATGTAACCGTTTATAGGTAAATGAAAAATCATAGAAAACCCTTCGGGGATTCGAACGTTTTCAATATTTTGTTTAAACGCACGTACATTTTCTAGATCGAATTACCAAAAAAAAAAAACCATCCAACAAAAGTATTATATATATACCATAATAAATATCGATAGGTATAAACGTGCGCATAATATTATTTTTCAAATATCGCGTTTTCAAGTATTACAATACACAATGCACATAATATAAGTATAAAATACACCTATAGATATTTATTTAATATTACGTCACTTAATATATTTCACTTGTTATTTATTGACATTCGATGGAAATGTGCAAACTGTGGGTCTATTCGACTGCGGAGAATTCGTTACGCTACGACTACCGGATATTTGAATAATACCGAAAACGAATAGTTTGCGCATGTATACATAAATATGTATTTTTGTCGGGTAAACGAATATCATTGTTGGTCGCTGCAGCGAATATTGGTGTGTGTGTGAGGGGGGCACATATAGTGGCTATAGTCATAATATATAGGTATATTTTTGTCGATCGGTGAGCTTGTGGAAAGGTGGATTTGCAATGGGTGGATAGGGGATGATGATGTTCTTGCGTATAAAAAAGCAAATCACACACTCGATGGCGGCGGTAAAAAACCACAATGAGTGAAGATTTAGTCAAATTTTTGGGGAGGGCGTTAAATTTTTTAAAATCAAGTTGACGTTTAAATGGGAAAATACATTTTCGTGATCGCATTCCCCTTTTATTCATGTCTTAAATATTTTCGTTACTTTTATCAGTTTTATCTGAAATAGTATACATAAAAAAAAAAGAAAATATAATTTTTTATTTTGTGAAGTAATAAGGTCGGCAAAACACAAAAGACATACATTGTTGAGTGCGAAAATATCCTGAATTAGACTCCAATTACATATTTTATAAAACAAATAACCGTACAACAATAAACATTGTTAGGTACTTGCCAAGCCTGATGTTTATGTGTGGAGGGGGGGGGGGGTGAAAAGTGGTCTGATCAATAGCAAGCTCAAACACATACCCACTTGTTTGGACAAACGACGATTTACAAATTTACAAAACTATACCTAATGGTTATCATAACATTAACTATGTTTTATTAATCTAAATTATACTAAATACGTGTACGACGCCAACCTACCTCTGCATATGCCGGCCGGGCTGTAGTAGTCGTCGTACTGACACACCAGCCCTTTCCTCTGGTCACACACGGCGATACCATCGCATGGGTCGCCATCCTGTCTGGCGCACACGGGGCAGCAGCCGCATCCGTCGCGGGTGTGCGGCACGCCCGGTTCACAAACTGGGTCCCTGTTGGCGCACTGACACGGGTAGGCACAGTGGGACCGGACCTACGTGTGAGAGAAAGAACAATAAGATAATACGCATAAATGAAAACGAAATAAAACAATTCACCCAAAACAGTAAAACACTCAAATAGTATTGATTGTTTTCGGTATGTTTAAATATTATTCTATATTATACTTAGATATATTTATATATATTATTATAAAGAGGTAAAGTTTTGATGTTGTAGCCTCTAAAGGGAAATCTCTGGATCTACTGAACTGCTTTTGAAAATTTTTTTCCAAATAAAAATCCACAATAGTTATGTGTGTCATAGGCTATATATATTTTCTCAAATTCAACCTCTACAGGGGATGAAAGGGTAAAAATAAAAATTATAACTTAGCTGAGATATAACTGAATTTATGAGTTTAACATTTAGTCATCAGTTTCATTTTATGATTCAAAAAACCCCTAAGAAAGGATTTATCAAAATTCAACCACTAAAAGGGTTAAGGTTATATAATGTAAAGAAAAGAATGTCTGTTTGTTCGGTTTTTTATAATACATTATATACATGTATGGTATCATTGATCATAGACATAGTATGGTATTTAACGCTAGTACAGTGACATAAATGCAACTTCAGCTGCACCGGGGGCGTGTATTATAGTAAAATATGGGTTAATTGTATGAAGAGAGTAATAAAAGTGATGAAGTCAAATTTACATAATAAATTATGTGATAACTTAATAACTATTTTGCATATTTTGTTCTTCTGACATAAAATATAACTAAAAATATAATTAATATGTTAGAAATTAAATATGGATTCGAATAATATCGTACACACATAATATACTCGTATTATATTTAGCTTTGTAGTCGATTATATGTGTTATTTTACCAGTTATTTCTGAAGTAACACTTTTCTTTGTATATACACTATGTGTGTCTATATATATATAGGCACAACTACGACGACGGTCAAATCTACCTGTAAAGCTCAACGTTGGTGATGGGGGTGGGAAGGGTGAGTATTGTCAGCTACCGGATATTTCTGGGATTCCGCAGGGTCACTGTATTTAATACATACATATATAATGAGCTTATATTTAATATTATATACACCTCGTGGCTTAGGTAATAAAACAAACGAAATTCACCCTCTCGAACAGTTCGCAGACAATTTATCTGTTCGGCCCATTTCGCGCGCGGTCCACAGTGTTATACCGTAGACTTTTTCCGTTTAATTTCCAAGCGGTTTCCGTCCCGATCGTCATATTATTTTCACTCTAAGAGGGTTTAAATATCGAAATATCATAATCTATATATTATGTTCTCGTAGTCGTTTGCAATAATTTAAAAATTTTCAACTTAGCTATCACGTTTTTTTTTTTGTGGGGGTTTGGTTAGTTTAGGTACGTCTCGTCATCGTTAATGATTGCATCCCGTTTACCACGCCAAAAGACGGCCTTGCGCGTTTCTCGAATGACACTGAGACACATCGCGATGATTTGGCAACTACCGTAAATAGGTCGTCAAGAGTCGTTTTGGAGCGGCGGCGAGCCAATTTGGCTCATTGTCGACGCACCGTTCCCAGTCCCTATATCAATAAGTCATAATTCTTAATGTCCCATGCCTCAGCGCAATGGTGTCTTATTATATACATGATGCATTGTAATATAATAATCAAAATATGATCGATGGATTCGGTCGCTGACAAGACTCGCGTAACTCAATACAATTACATATTGAGCGTTTTTTGTAATTTCGCCAAACTGATATTAAACTGATTAGATCAACGTTACCTTTGTATTGCATACTCTCATTGGTGTCATAATGTATGTAGGTACATTTACTCTGCAAAGTGTGATATTTTAATATTCGGCCTGAATATTATTATTGTTCATTAAAAAAAACTACGTTAATATTCTTTTAGTTTCTGGGTGGGACGAATGAATATATTGACTTTACAACGATGTGTGTTTTTTTTTCTGTCTGCCAAAACCTTTTGGGGCAAAAAATGATCTGATAATCTACATCAGCATATTTTCTAGTAGTAATAAGATGAATCCAATCAGTAAATCTACGATACTTTTTTATGGCTGTTTGAAGTTAAAATTATGACGAAATTCATCAAAATTTCAAAAAATCTAAAAGATCGAAAAGATCATAATACTTACTGTATTATTATTACGAATTTTTCAGTTTTTCTGGCTATTAAAATTTATTTTCACACTTCCTTTTTTTTTAATTGAATATATTTTATCTGTTTATCAAATAAAAATAATAAGTCATAAGAATAACAAGATAATTATACAAAAACATGAATCACTTAAAAAGGAGACTTAGTATTTTTCACAACTTAAGCAAAAATTTGATTTTTAATACGACTAAAAAGTGCGCAAAAGCATTTTTAAAAATCGTTGGGTAAAAAATTTATAATTTGTGAACGCGCATTTATATTTTTAAAAGTATAGGTAAATGTTGTTTAAAAATCAAATGTAGCACTATATTGTAGGTTGTATTTCGGTTCCAAATGTAGGCTCCTGGTACAAGTTGCTCTAAGATAATGTAATTATACATCAGAATGTTCATTATCATCACTTAAATGAAACAAAAATAATTCAAATGATATTATATAGTGATACTTAAGTTGTTTAAAATATAAAAACATCGGAATTTAAAATTAGTGATCGAAAAAATGAATAAATATTGTAAAATAAATTAATAACAATTTTTTTAAAGTTTTTATACACCATTTATCACATGTCATTTGATAAGTTTTAAGATGTTTACAGATAAAAATAATCTAATCGTGGTACTTATATACATGCTCACTCAGTTTTTAAAATTATAATTGTTTTTTCGATTATTTATGGGGTAAATAGTAAGTAGTAATAGTTTATTATACTATATAGGTTTATACCTAACATAATATTAGTTAGACTATTGCTCTAGGTACCAAAATATAATTAATATTATGATTTATAATATATGGGTTTTAAACATAGCATAGTAATATACTGCACGTAATTTAATCATAAATAATAAATATTATTACGATAAAAATATTACATGAAATATGTAACTTTTATTTGCGTCCATGTTTTACCACGAGTGTGACAAAACATAAGTCAAATATATATAAAAAAAAGTATACCCATATATATTTTTTTCTTTTTTTTGATTAATTCTTTGTTTAGACAGGTATCTACTGTAATTATGTTGATCATACAAAAATACAAGAAAATTGTACGTTTTCTATGATGCAAAATAATACGATATGGATACAATACAATGGAGTGTTATATTGGATTGAGGTACCTGAAAAGATTCACACGGTATTTAATGTTAGACGAAATATGTGTTCCATTGAGAATTTCCTATCGATACTTTAAGTAATGCAATTTCATTCGATGTATGGTTTAGTGCTAATCTCATTTTATCGAAATACGATTCCCGTTAAACTCGAAAAACATAATAATAATAACAATGACTTGATGGTACCTTTTTAATCGCACCTATTTTTTTGACCATTGGGTGTAAAATGATTATCATAAATAATTTACTTTTTTTCTTTTTTTAATCAAGTAATTGAGTTTAGTAACGTTTTTGATCCAATTACAAATACAAACTACAATAAAACATAGGCAGTAGACACCACTAAATACGCAGTTTTTTTTAAATATTATTCCAGTGAAACGTCGACTCGTTACGAATTCCAAATAGATACTAAATAATTGTTTTTTAACGACTATGTAAATGTACTACAATATGCATTTCCTACCAAGTATTAACGCAATTGTACTTTGAATATTAAGTTCCTACATACTAATTTTAAAAGATTTAAGCACTAAATAAAATTTTTACTATTAATATTGTTACCTAAGTCCTGTTTCAACTGTGTGACTAATTATAATAAGATTTAGGAAATATAATATTCAAGAGGTATTAATTTTATGAAAGTTTCATGGTTATTAGGTATCTAAACACATGTGTGCGTCCATTATAGTAGTTATTGATACATAGTTCCAATTGTTGATGTGATAAACATTGATAACGATCTAATTTGATACTATTGATATTATTATTCATAATTTAATCCATTTAATAAAAAATATATTTTTATTTTTTATTATTAATTATGGAATTCCAAGCTAGAATAGCTATTAAAAAAATATATATAATGCATTCTTATGGATATTTCATCATTTGAGAATGACTAGACAAATTTTGAAAATTTGGGGAAAATTCAAAAGCGGTTTTCCACAGAATTTTTTTTTGGTTATAAATGGTTTCCATTCTTTGGATAGTACCATATAATTTAATAATTAACAGTAGTATATTAGTAGAAATATGGTATACTGTTTAAAAATACATTTATAAAAAAGAAACAAATTTTGACTGCACGGGTAACGTTGGGTGTCAGCTAGAGCTTTGAAATTATAGGAGCTAAAAAGGAAAAATATGGATGAAACAATATAAATATATGAATTTTTATTATAATATATTACAAATGTTAATATAATATGCAAAACATTTATTATAAATAGGTACGTATTCATATTATTAAAATTCAAAATCACAAAACAAATATTTTATGTTGTTATTCATTTGCACTAAAAGAAATGTACAACATAGAAAAATAAGATTAAAACATTTTATATAAAGTGAAAAAATGTTTGCATTTTAATATTTTACAGAACGGATAAAGTATAGTTTAAAAAATTTATTCGAAAACACTGTACATTAGAATATCAATGGGATAGAGATTAAATGCACATCGCCCCATTGTCGTTAAATTAAGCTTTCCTAACTTTTTTTTACAATTATAACTTTTAAATCAAAAATAAACGTTTATGAGAAAAACTATGATGAATCAGATAGATCTTTCTGAACTGCATCTGGTAGGTATTTTTATGTTTAATACATTAGCTTTTCTCTTGAATATTTAATAATTGTAATTATATTATTCAAGAGAATAGCTAATGTATTAAACATAAAAATACCTACCAGATGCAGTTCAGAAAAATCTATCTGATTCATCATAGTTTTTCTCATAAATTTTTATTTTTGAATTAAAAGTTATAATTATAAAAAAAAAGTTAGGAAAGCTTAATTTAACGACAATGGGGCGATGCGCATTTAATCTCTACCCAATTCTATAGAGATTCCTTTTTAAATGATGATCTAAAATATTTAATATATTAGATTCTGGACGAAGTGATGAATGTATTGATTTTACAGTGATGTGTGTGTGTGTTTTTTTTTGTGTCTGTGTACAGCATAACTATTCGAAATAATGCTTCAATTTCAAACTTTGGGGGTGGTTTTCGATGTAAAAGTGAATATCCTTGGTGCATTATTTCCAACAGTTTTCGAGAAAAACAAGAAAAAAATGACAGAAAAACGGGAAATTTTTACGCAAAACAAGTTTTCGACCAAATCGATTTTTTTATATGGTTGTAATTAAAAAACTAATTACTGTAAATACTTGAAATTTTCACCAAATGTTTATGTTAGTGTTATCTATATACAGTTTAATTTTCAAAATTTTGACTTTTTTTGAGTTATTTATAGACCACTGAAATTTTCGAATTTTATCAGAATTTTTTTTCGAAGTGTCGGTAAAAAAATTTTGGATGACGAAAAAAAATTGAAAATTGAATACAAGGTTCCTTATGAGTTTTTCTTATTGTAGCTATAAAAAATTAAAAATTGTTAGTTACATTTTTTTTTTTTTTATATAAGCGTTTATAGTTCAAATTTTTACGAAATCTGTCGAAAACGCGAAAATTTCAAAGTAATTTTTAAGTTGAAAAATCATACAATTTTTTGTGTTTATAATTAAGGATGAAAAATACAACAATAAGTTTTCGATAAGTTTTCCTTCAATTAGCTATAGAGAAAAGTCGAAGCATCATTATAGGAAAAATGTTTTGAGCGTTTGAGTTTTAAATTTTTATGAAATCACGTATAACGATTACGATAAAGATTTATCCTCAAACCAGGCATATGTATATTGTATATCTTTGATAATATAAGGTAATATAAATTATAATAACTGCATGCAATGTTTTGGAAAAACTGATTAACCATCATTCCTTATGCAAAATGCGTCCTAATTGAAAAATAAAATATTTGTTTCAAAATAGAATATATGACAATATTTAAATATAATATATCCTAGACAGACAAATCATCTCCGTTTAGAATCGTTTTTCGTATACAATAATACCTATCATTGCATTCAAATTTAACCTACCCTAGTCAGAGGTCCAACACACCACCTAATGTACAGCAGAGCGACATCCACTTACCCGCTTTTTTTTCTTATAATTGACTGAAGAAAATATATAATTTAGAGCTTAATTATTGTTTTTTATTTACTAATAAAATAGTTTTTATAAATAGCCATAAAAAGTCAAATAACTTTAGATCTATACTCTAAAGGACTTTTTTAATCTAAATTACTATTAAAATTTTTGTGCTTATTAAATTTTAATAAAGATTAATATTTTATTTTAAAACAAAAACCTTACATTTATTTTTTATAAGCTCAGAATTATACAACGTGATATTGCGTTTAAATAATTTCGTTTGTCCCATAACCATTAACTAGTTTCTATCTATATCCAAATTTTTATTTTTATTTTTTGTTATTTTTAAGTTAGGTGCGTTGTTTTTGATTCAATATCAAGATGTCAATTATAATTTGAAAATAAAAATACCTTTCTGTTAGTAATATTATGGATGATTAATAATAGCTGTAATGAAACTTTTTAATATGCAGAAACAAATTAAATTATACATTTATACGAGTTTATTGTATTCGGTATATGAGTTACCTAAAAAATTTAGTCGAGGTTTTTTTTTCTGAAAATAAGTGGTTAAATATTAACTGTTTGTTTTAACTTATGAATCGCTATGAAAAATGTTGAGTTTTGATATTGTTTGTGCATATTAATATAATAAATTATGAGTAATTTAATATTATAATATCAAAATCTAACGTTTTTAGTAAGAGTTACAAAATAAAAAGTTTTGGAAATTCTAATTGTTTGTTTTAATTGTACAGAGTAAATTGTATTATATCATAAATACTATTTTAATAGGCTAGTAGGTTGTTTTAAGATAATAACATACTTAAAATGTAGTATTTACCTATTATGAATAATCGATTTAATGCGTATTATGAATGCCAATTTGTGAAACAAGCAATCAGAAATGGAACATAATATTATGTTTTCCAAGATGTTTATAATATTTAATTAGAATTGTAAAGTATACCTACGATGAAAATAACTTTATGCTTTAGTAATTTTAGCATTTTTCTGAGAGCAATAAAAAAAATTAAGCTTTATTGCAAAAATTGAGACAATTTAAAATAATTGAATTTCTTTTTATCTGAACATATTTATTCTATGTAATTATGACAAGCTTAAATGCCACGATAAAGATAATGGCCGACAGAAACCTTACATTTTTTTCTTTGATTTGTCATTATAAAAATTTATTAAAATATACTCGATATAGGTAGTATTTAAAATTGTACAGACGAGAGATTATTTTTTTTTCAATTATTAAAACTACGTTACATTCTTAATATTTATAGTATTAGAAATGTAACTCGTGCGATTTGCTATAAAGCATCAGATTTTTTTTATAAGTATTTATTTTGAAAATTATACGTGCACAAGATTTTCATCTTTATATTACATTTCGTAACTATTGAAACAATTTAATTGAAAAATAAAATAAAAATATCGTATACTTACATTACGCAAGTAAGTTTATAAATGTGTGCTTGAAATGATGTTTAACGTTTACGTCTACTTCAATAGGTCTTTCTTCTTTTGTCAAACACAATTCGTTTGTGTTTTAGCGAATATATATATATATATGTCTATAATTGCACAATCATGCTTTTCGTTTGAAATATTTGGAATGAAAACTAAATTTAGTGTAATATAAACATAATTAACTTTTAGAAATCATCGTATTCAAATTTTTTAAATACAATTCAATTATGTATTTCGGCTGGAATTTCATTAATTTATACTGTCAAAAACAAATTAGAGTATAAACAAAGAATGTTTTCAAAAAATAAAATTACAAATAAAATATTGAATTGTATGATTAAATATAAATTTGACTTGCCTCACAAGTATATATTTAATGGTATGAAAGTATTTTTATTGAAACACTACAAAAATAAATATCCTAAATCCCAATACGCATGTTAAGTATACTGATGGAAAAGATACAATATTTACGATTTGATATATTTATTCTTAAATTAAAATATACCACAGCAAGTATTCATTGCGTTATTTTTAAGCTGAGCACTCATTTAAATATGTATACAGTTTCTTATGCTTGAATTAGATTTAACATTTTTTATTAAGTTATTACTAAGTACACACATAATAGATAATTTATTTTATAAAACGGATATAACTACATGTTTGAATAAATTATCATTATTTTTAAAGTTTTCCGAGTGGTTATAACAGTATAAATAGCTTTATATTATAAGACGTGTACATATACCACCTTTACTCTAAATTATTTAATAAATTTGAGAACCATTGTTTTAAAACAATATAATGTGTACTTCTAAAATTAAATTATTTTAGCTCTTTTTTAATTTTTTTTTTATCTTAATTTATGCATTAAGTAAATTAATATACTAATCATTTTTAGTTTAAAAATCTAAAGTGAAAACTAAAGATACGGTTATTTAATGTATCTGAATTAAAATTTGTATTACTGGTGCAAATGAAAAATTTCGAGTGAATGGATTTGTTTTAATGCTTTTCTTTACAAATCGTAACTTATTTTAATCACTTTATAAATGGTCAAATTTTGATGAATCACGGGATCGTAAAATAATTTTAATGCGTTTAAAAATTGACTTTCCAAAAATTGTATAAAAATCGTAAGTTATCTACGCAATATCGTTTCCTCTTCACAAAAAGCCGTTTGTATAAATAGAAAATTACAACGTGGTGTCTGCCGACTCAAAGCGGCTGTGAATAAGAACAATACGAAATTCGGTATTTTTCGCATTAAATTAAAAGTGATTTGACATTCGTCTGCGATTGCTCCAGTATGCCAGAAAATTTAACGTTAATATATAAACAAAAGCAATCGAAAAGCAATGTCATATTGAATTTTACAGTGCGTGTATAGGAGATACACATGGACCATAATATTATAGGTTCCGTTTTGCAAAGTATAGTAAACTTTCGTCTTACGGACGCGATAAAAACAAAATAGGTAGTAATAATTTTAATAATAATAAACTAATCAGAACCCAATGACGTACATATCGCATACCTATCGAACGAATGCTCGATGAAAGGCGTTTTCCGGAATTCGTTTGAAATGGAAATAAGCAAAAATTAATTTTTCCCTAGAAAACGTTTACCAGACGGTGTCAGAAGTATTCGCACAAACGTATACGGCTGAATTTTTGGGATTCCATTATGTGCGTGGAGTATGGCCTTGAAAAATAAAATAAAATCGGTAGACGTGGAGCGGAGAATAAGAAAAAAAAAGTAAAAGAAGGAAATGAGGGAAATCAACTATTTACGAAAAGGAAAAGGAGTAGGAAACAAATTTCTGGGGCATTCTTGGTGTGCAATTTTCCGTACCCGTCACATCATGTACGGTAGGTCTTTGAAAAGCGTGTGACGGAATATTATTAATTGTTGGAACGATGTATTGTAGTTTAATAATTGACGATTGTGCATTTATTTTTACTGTAATAATTTTTAGTGACGTTTCGGGAGATGTAATGCTCGCATGCACCTCATTACGTGTATAATACAACTAAAGGTTGCCATCGATGTAATATTTCGTTTAAAGCGCGTATGTGACACTTCTGTAAAAAAATTTATAAAAATTTAATTACAGTTCAATTTAAATTTGGCCCAACTTTATATGGCAACACGCTTCATACACTCGTAAGTTTTCATTATAATATTACGGATATTAGTAACGGACCAATAATTTACTGATGAATCATAATATCTTATATTTATTTGGTAAATTAAATAATTCTGTCATTATACAATTCCTTTTAAACATGGCTTTTTGAAGATAATTACAATAATATTTTTGAACGAAATACGTAATCGGATCAATTAGAATTTATGATATATTACTATTTATATTGTATAACATTTCTGCTGGAACGCAAAAAAAATATTAAGTAGATTACCTGCTACTTTTGTTTGTAAATTAAAATTATCTTTTTTATAACTGCATAATTTAGTCATATATCTTACATCATACATACTATTACACATTTTTTGAAGATTATAACATATATATTGCAATATAACTATTCATTTTAATAATAAACATAGCTCAAATATTATAATCCACGAAAAATGGTATAATTTTACAATGTTTATAATATATATTAGCGTAAAAATATTATTTTCTCTCTGTAATACGTTTAACGTGTTTGTATAATATTTTAATATAATGCCTGTTTCGTTTTAACTTCTTAAACGGATCATTGTTTTAATATAGTTTATCGTGTTAACAATGTTGAAAATATATTTTAGATACGTATCGGATTCGTTGGTTGTTGATGGAAGACAAATATTATTTCATTTTCGTTGAAACTATAATCGTAATGACATTATATCACCGTATTATTATGGTCAGAAGATGCACATCGCTCGCGTGTATTCGATTTTTCAACACGAAATAGTATAAAACTCTTCCGACAAATGGTCACTATATTGATCAGGATTAGGTCCCTGATGGGAAATCATTTGGGTTTCAGCCGTATACGCCACGAAGGCACGTGTAATTGGTTCAGGAATAATATTGACATCGCCTTTTTAACTAACGTGGTCGTTTCGTGGTCGTTTACTTAAGTACAAAATATAAATTATTGTGTTCTTGCTGTGGGTTTCCCATATTATTATGATCAGTATACGGTTAGTGGCAGTAGCTGTCTGCTGATGTTTTACAAGTAAAAAGGAAACTCGTACTGAATTATTATTATTATTATTATTATTGCTGACCAGTTACAGCGAGCGATTTCCGGTTATAATATTACATTACTCGTATACGTTTCGTACAGATCACACCACTCTCGTATTCTTACGCTGCAGCAGATACTTTTCCACATACGTTTTTCAGATAAATCGTACACTCCACCCTAATGCGTGTGAAGGTAGATCGGGTGGACGGACGCCGTCAATTTCACGTTCTACGCACAATGCACATATTATATACGTGCATGTATACACATGAACAAACGTACCTAATAGATAAGAGGAAACGTCAGCCCTTGGGATAGGCTTAAAAACTAAAAAGTAAATATGGAAAAAAAACCGAAATGCTCGTGAATGTATTACGGAAATTGACTGCCTACTCCATACGTGTGTATATACAATAGTATATTATCTGGTCGGGGTCGAATCTGTCTCTGTCTGACTGTTTCTGTCTCTCTCTCCCCCTAATTCTCTCTTTCTCTCCGTATCGCTCTCTCATACCCTTCTTGCGTCTATATGTATTCATCATCATATATATTATTATTATGCCGTACACCACCGCCACCAACGAATTCGATACCCTAGAGCGCGTTTAGACTAATGATATGCTCGCGTCGTCGTTTTGAATGATCTATGCTCACATACATTATATAGGAGCTTAGCGAAATGTAATAATATACAAATAAAAAAAAATACACGAACGGTTGTCATCGTTGCATTACTGTGCACGTCAATAAGTATTTGATATATTGACAATAAATAGTAATACGCATCGTTACAGTATTATGTTATCGTGTAACGATAATAATGCATAGTTCGTAAGAAAAAAAAATGTATACACAGCCATTTAATAAATATTGAAATATGCTTATCTCAATTTGTTTACTAACGATGAATTAGTTTAACTTTGATTTTTTGAATATTGAAGATTCCTTGGAGATTATATTTTCAAATATTATATGAAATTCATACGGAATATTATAAGGGGCTTGACTCGTGATGATGTACACTACTTACATCAATACATTATTTTAAGTATTAAATTAATAGGTACCTACCTAATGGTTTTATTTTATTTTTATTTTTTACCATCGTTAAGGACTATTGTATTTGAATAATATGATTATTTTTTAAAATTTAAAAAGTCTAATAATATATAAATATGATCTATAAAAGTTTATGTACAATTATTATTCATTTTAAAAACATAATTACAATAGTAGAAAATGACAAACGGATAAGCACTCGGTGTGCCCCCTGGCAGGTTGATTTAGCAGGGCTATAGTAGGTCCCTTGTCAAGATATTTTAGCTACCTATTTCTTAAGATTTCTAACGATGGTGTGGATGAAAGAAGTTTGAACAGATGATTTTTATTTTTTTTTTGGTGAAGTGAGGTGTAGTTATTCTTTGCTTAGGTGATTTAGTGTTTGTATTTTGAGATTATTATTTATTATAAAACCTGGAGTGGAGACAATTTGACTAAGACATTTGTCTTACTCTTGGAGAATTTTTAGGTTTGTACTTTATATTTAGATTTCTATATGATTCTAAAAAGAATATACAATAGTGCAAAAAGTAAATTTAATCGAAATTAAAAATTTAGAACTTAAATGTATCAATTTTTTTGAAATATTTATCTTCTTAGCGTTTAACAGTAAAAAAGGTGTTTTGATAAAAAAAAAAAAATAATAAGTGCAGAAGTTTGTAATTTCACTATACATTCCTTAACTGACATGAATATTCTGGCTGTGAGTGGGTTGCGATCCGACTTGTCGTTTCCGATGTTAGAGACCGGTGAATTCTAGTCCAATATTTTACGTATAGGTTAGTTGCGGCCTGACAATATTTTAGCGGTAGGTGAGTTTCGGCCAGAGTAATTAACCATGTACCTAACCTATATAATATATTATACCTATTACCTATGTATCTGGCATATGTGGTTTGGGATATACATAGCAATAAACGAATAACGATAAACGTATTGTTCAATACGTATGGAAAGTTATATTTTCGTATAATATTTAACGGTATTATTATGTTATATATTTTTGACATTATTATTATAATATATTATACCAATACTTTTATTTTTTTAAAGACAAATATTAATATAAGTAATACAATTTATACTAGAAAATACGTAATATTGTGATGTTTATATACTATATATTATAGTCATATAGTATATATATATATTATATTATATACATTATTGTATGGCCACAATTCGTACGTATCTCTCATAAGCCAGGGCTGAAACTAGTACGTAATTTATGAATTGGGTCGCAACTCACCAACACTGAAAATTCTACGTACAGTAAAATACCCTCATAACGAAATCGCTTGGTACCAACTGATTTTTCGGTTATGGGGGGACTAAAATATACAAGACTGTTTTTATTGTCCGTTGTAAGAAGATTTCTGTTTTTTTTTGTGGGGTTTATTATAAGTAGGTTTTACTGTACATGAAAATAAAGATATAATAATAAATTCATGTTGTAAACTAAACAATTCCAAAATTGGTATATGCATATTTAAGTGTGAAAAACTTAAGATTAAAATTGGAATGTGCACGATGGTCATTAAATCACTCTATTTTCTGTCACGTTACGCAAATACTCCACCCCACGTTACTCTTATAAATAATATTTTTAATTAATACATAACAAGTATCTTTTATAGTTTTTCTATCATTACTCGAATGTTATTATAGTTTCGTTATTTTGATCATAATAATATTATACATATATTGAAAACCCGATCTTTTATCATGGGTTAATAATTTAACTCTACACAATTATATGACTGAATAGTGAATGGTTTCTGATCTAAGAAATATAAGTTGTAAGCGAACTAATAAAAAAGCGTAGCATGAAAAAAATTGTCAAAATAATATTGAGTACCAAACTGTAGATACTATTTTTTTTGGTATAATCATTAGTAATGATTCATTACAATAGGCATTTGTTCTTAGTTTCGTTCTGGATGATGCATGAAACCGTTTTCAGATCACTATACGGATTATAACTTGATTAATGGTGTATATACAAATGAATAATAATTATTTATCAGTATCTTTTTAAGTTTCGATAAGTAAAAATTAAAATAAGATACATAATTTATTAAGGGTGTACTCTATAATAATAGTATACACGATTGGGCACACGTGCGTGGGATTACGGTATTCCTTCCGTGGCATTTGCGGTTCCATATTATAATTAGGTTTATACACATAAAATAATACAAACAATAAGAGAGAAATCAGATAATATTTAAAATTCTCATCACTCGAGTGATGTATCACGTGAAATTTCCATAAAGCTGTTGTAGGTACACGCGTAATACATATATCATAAATCAAACGCCAAAAATCGATCGAGCTACGACGTATCGCGTAGGAAGATGAAATGCAGATTTCGTTGTTTATCTTATAAGATGCAATAATTATTGGTTCCGATTTATGATGTTATACATAAATATTGATTATAATATTGTACATACTAGTTTGCGTTATAATAATCAATTATAATAGGCTGATATTTTTTTAATATTGCAGTAGACATATTATTATAGGCAACGATGAAACTTACGTGAACGGTTTTGTCCACGCGGTGATAATCATCAGTGTCAATCTTTCTGATCAATAAACCGTAGTGGGTTTTCAATATGCTTACCAAAATATATTATAATAGAAAATTATTTTATCACAATCGTTTGAGTTCAAATACATAATAAATAAGTAAATGTACGTCAAGTTTTTAAATTTAATGAACAAATTTTTTTTTAGGAATTGATTAAAGAACATTTCACTAGGTCATCTAAATTTTTTTGTACAAGTCTTTGAAGTATCAAATAATAATAAATCAGGGAAAAGTCTTGCAAAAGTTTTTTCGCTAATTGAAAGTAAGAAAAGAATGTAATTTTTGTATCCCATAATATATAATATATTAAGTAAATGCATTGTAATAAAACAAAAAAAATAACAAAGCGTAATGGTGTGTGTCCTGTGCTTAGAATCCCTTCCGGAACAGTGTTTAGGTACCCAATACATTGTGTTATACCTATGTATATTGTATGACAACCTATCGGTGAAAATAATGAACACAATTTCACCACACTCAGGGTATATCACAAAGATCGGAAAAAATTATAATGGATACATTTGTGAAATATTTTTATACGACTTGTCTTGTGATTTTCAGTCTAATATTCAACTACCCACTATACGATTTGACGTAATGTCGACTGCTGTGTTATAATTAATCATAATTGTCATTTAAACGCTTTACAAATCCTTTCGTATATTGCACGCTAATTGGTGGGAGAGAGGGTATGTTGGGTAAGTGAAATAAGTTATTAACCGAAAACAGTGCATCATATTTTAATGGGGCTGAGTAGACAATGACTGAGTAGTGTCTAATTTGTATGAAATTCAGAAGGTCCAAAAAGTTATAGGTTTGTGACATACAGATGTTATGAAATAATAAAATATTTTAGGTGAATGCATAATTAGAATAATTCAATTTCTTTGTTATGAGATATACAACCGTGGTATTTAAACAATATTCTGACATAATTAAATTTAAAATAAAATATAAGATATATAGACTGAATTTACAAATTAAAATGACAATCGAAAAACATAATTCAGATATTTCTAATTTTATACGTTTTTTAAACCTGATCGTTGGAAAGAAGGAGCGTTTTAGAAGTTTAGGTTACTACCTACCTACATGAAGGGTATAAACTGAGAGTATTGAAAGTTATTACTTACAAACAATTTGCTATCAAATGAAATTAAATTGGCATTATTTAATAATATCTACAGAAAAAAAATTTTTTTTTACCTTTTTAAGAAAACTTGTTGTATTATATCAACAATGCTTTGGTTATTACATAAAAATAACTTTAATATCTTACTTACTTTAAATACTATGCATGCCTGTTAAAAGTAAACAGATTTTATGGATATTACGATCAATAGATCTAATCATGAAATAAATAAATACTGTTTTTATATTTTATTGATTTAAGTTTAATGATAATTTATTAGTTTATTAATTCTGAATATTTATAAAATGACTAACTTTGATTTATTAAATAACTTAAAACCTAATTTTTATTTATTTATTGAGCAATTTTTTAAATATCATTACAACTTTAATATTATTATATTTATAGGCGTTGTACATTATTTCAAGTTTCTTATTTTCGTGTAAATAGTGACTGTTATACGAAAACTTTATGCATATTTTATATTTTAAAGACAATCTTATAAATAAAATATGACTATCGTGTTTATGAGATACGAATTTTTTTTTTATATTCAAAATTCATGTACATTTTATTATATTTAAAATTTGAATTTTTTGAATATAAAATTATGTGTACTTATACTCTTTCTAAATTCTTTTGTTTTTAAAAATAATTTTTTTAACTTGATTATAAATTCCGAGTGCTATAATATCTACTTTTGACATTGTGTTTTTTGAAAAAATAAAATATTTTACTGTTTGTAACACTTAATTAGGTTTTTCGGATCTTTTATTTTAAAAAATGTAAAATTATCCTTCTTATAGTATAACTTGGTTCAAAAATGTGTGTAGTAAAAATAAATGTTGAACCTATCAAATATTTGATCAGTATTACTTAAATAATCGATTTAATTTGTATGAGCCGAATATATGTATACGATAACAAAAAAATCGACTCATTAAATGAACCTTTAAACTTTAAATATGCATAATATTAATACAGCTAATAGATTAAAAAACGCTCTGACATTAAAATTAATTTAAAATCCTTAAAGTGAACTTTTTATATTAAAAATTTACTGTAGTATATATTTTTTTTAAATTATATAAAATATCTTCGTTATATAACTCTAATAAGAAAATGTTTGCTTTTTGTTAAAAAAAAAAAAACTACTAAATATACCTAATTCGATTTAAAGTTTTTTAACTTACTGTTACTATTATGTTTTATAAATTATTTTGCCTATAGTTGACCTAAGTATACCTTTGATCTTAAAACTCTCAACATAAATGTTTGTGAAAAAATTGTAATTTGTAAGCATGGTAAAAAAAAACACATCAACAACAACAAACATTCATTTGACGTTGAGTTATAATTCTTAATAAATTATACTAGTATTGGTCCCAGATGGTTACATCAACGGCAGAACATGACGTTATTTTTTTTTCAAACTATTATTACATCCTAGCTGTGAGTCAAACAAAAATCGTGACATTTGAATCCGTAAAAATAAAATGTTTAAAAATGCTATGGTTAAAAGAGAGAACTGTTTGTATTCCATATAAAATGTTTACTGAAAATGTATTGTTTTGTACAGTAAAAATAACTATTTTTGCTAAAATATTATAGTGGTATAAGATACTCAAAACATTTAGAAAAATAGTAAATGTTTTTTTTAATAATTATTATATGCATGTTAAAATTGTCCAGGGTAAATATTAAAGTGCACGTTAGTAAAAAGTTCCATTTTATAATGAGATTAAAATTAAAATATTAATATTTTTATTTTAAAAACCTTTAAACAGATTAATTTGAAAGGTGTTACGTTAATCATTGATAAATGCTAATAATAATTACCTCTAACAGATGGTAATTTTCAAATTATTCATCTATATTAAATATTTGATTATCTGGATGCATTTAAATTTTTTTTTTTTGTTCATATTTGTTGAGATTGGATTTTATTTATAATTGGTTTTACAATAACGAACTAGTTTATTTTCAAAATCAATTTTTTGAGGTCAGTAGTTACACATAATCACGTAACCAATTCAAATTGATTGAATTATAATTTGCGATTTTTAATTTTATTTAGTTTTTGATTTGTTAATTGTTCAGTATTCACGTTATTAGATTTTTACGTGAAACATCAAATATATATATATATATATATATATATATATATAATTATATTCATATAATAATAATTCTCTCGTGATGTTAATTAATGATGAATTCAATATCATGATATTAGCCCTTGCCCCCTGCTCAGAATACAATGACTTATCATGTATTTAAAATATGATGATACTTCGGATCTTTTAACTTCTCTATCCGACATTTTTATTTTGAAAACCTTATTAGGACATTATATATAATTTGGTGACTAACTTTCGAATTGTTTTATTGTTGAAATTGTGGTATATACCAGATACTGACAGTGGTGTAAAATATAAACAAATTTAGAAAATCGGACTCAGGGAAGTATAACAAATAAGAACAAATATTCCTTTTTGTACCAGTCAAGGGAAAATACATTACCAATTTAGTGTAATGTTCGGTATCGTCCCCGTCACCACAGTTATTGTTTTGTGTCTTGGAAAAATTGTAGTGATTGCAATTTTTTTTTGCAGTCAATCGTAAATACACACGTGCGTGCTTGTAAACGAAGTAGGTAAACGAGTTGAAAATAAAGTATACACTTTAGTATACATATTGTATTTATTTATTTTTAATATTCATTGGTCGTGGTGACGTTAATAGTATATAGTTTCATTAGGCTCCCACGGAGAGCTGACAAACGGTTTTTTGACGGAGAGACGAATGTCCACCGGGGCTCAAAAGACGAATACTGCGAAAACGTGTCGGTGGACACGAGTGGGGAGAATTGGTGTGCGTGTGTATTAGAGGGAGAGAGAATAAAAAATTTCACGGTCTAGTCACGTACGAAACATTTTGCCGTCAACGAGATTAATCACCGCTGCCGCCGTGTAGCCACTGCGGCAGTCGTGGAATACCGAAAAACCTCCCTCTTTTTCTCTCTTTATTACACACACACACACACACACACACACACACACACACACACACACACACACACACACACACACACACACACACACACACACACACACACACACACACACACACACACACACACACACACACACACACACACACACACACACACACACACACACACACACACACACACACACACACACACACACACAACGTCATTACGCAGTTCTGTGAACGAAGAAGAACGACACAACTCTCGTACATGATAAGTATGCAATATTTTGATTTCAGCTTAGATTCTACGTTTTCGGCTTGGATATTTATGAACTGTATTAAGGCAGACTTGGACAAAAATAATTGGCTAATTTGAGTTAGTTAAATATTATGGGAAGTATTAAAATTTTAGAAAAATAACTTTTATTTGCACATTGAATTTTACAAACTTATCAAAAATACACTCTTTAACTTAAAATAAATACCTTCGCGTTCTAACGTAGCTATAAGTAGGTATTATTATTTATTACTATCGAATCATAACTTAAAGAATGTCCCTGGAGCACTAATAAAAAAAAAAAAAAAATGATGACGTGAACTTTGCAAGTGTTGCAAATATATTTCAGAATACGACATGAAGGTTTTTTTTTGATGAGACAAAACGCATGTTTCGTTTTCTAATGACCACACTCTTAATTCTGACGGAAAATATATTTTGATTTTCATCATTAAGAGGCATAAAAATACTTTTTTCGAAGGAAAAAAATATTTCAACATGATGTCTTATCATTAAAAACCTTTTATCTACGTTTTAAGTACTTAAATCCTACGGTTATTTAATGGGATAAACATTTTATGATGTTGGCTATCATATAATATAACCACCTGTATGCGTATATATATTTATGTATAACGTACGCAATAACGAAATCATAATATTTACCATATAATTTGTTTGAAGATTTTATTTGGTTTTCAATTTGAGACATCAAGCGTAAGTAATTATTACTAAATTTGTGTACAAAAAATTATTTTAATTTGGGTTTAATGATAAAAAAAGAAAATATACAAATGAATAAAGAAAAAAATATTCATAGATAGTTTATTTCTTGTGCTAGAAAATTGTAAATATTAAATTAATTCAGTTACAATGATAATTATAAGTTCAAACAATTTTAAGCAATCTTAGTTATTAAAATTTACATATACCTACCTAGTCTTGGTTATAGATTTTTTTATAAAAGTGCTAAAAACTAACTCATTTATTGTAATATATTATATGACTCATATGCACTTTGTGGAATTCAACGTTATTGGATGGTCAGTTCATCAACATTGCTAAAACTGTATTTTACTTGAATTAATATGCCGTATTTCGTAAGTAGAATATTCAATATTTTTTTATATTAATACAATACTAGAGTAAGTGTATAGGTTACTCTACATTATTGTATAGTAAAAAAAAAAACACTCGTACAGTGGTCTGAAATGTAGATTTTCTGTTTAATTTTATACTTTGACTCTAACAATTGAATAATACATTATTGTCAAAAAAACATGTGACATAAAATTTACCACAAATAACACTGAAACACTAAACATAAGTATTTCATTTAGTAGGTATATTATTTGGTATTTTGCAATCACACTGCAAGTGGTTTATACGACGCATTTTACTATTTTTGTTAACGGCTGTAACGAATTGTGACGTTGATTTACAAATGGTAATTTCAAAGTTTGTCAGACTATAAATATAAAAGCACATAATAAAAATGTTATTCAATGTGCACTTTGTGTTTTAAAGTTTACGAAATAATGATTTAAAAAAACACGCTACCTATTAATAATAATGTAAAACCAGATTGATATAACAGTTCTTTTAACGTTAACCCACAGGACTCAGGTATATGGATTTAAATGTATTTGAAATTGAAACTTAATAGATCGATTTTATTTTAAAAATTCAAGTAAGGAATCGAGAAAATTGGACTGTATATTTTATCGTAAATGAAAAAAAAAATAAAGTAAAAACGTTTCAGTTTGCGTGTTGTACGGTAGTACATCAAAGCTTCATTTTGTAAGTGCTTGCCAGATTTTATGAAAACCACTATATGACGTGAATACACCTACCTATGAATAATATATATATTCAAGGAAAAACCTAATACAAAGTGTACGATATTTGTATGTAAGTATAATAACATATACGATATTGTATAGGGTTGACGTGAAAACAAATTTACTTCATCGTCGTGAGGGCCGTAGACAATTTTTTTTTCATTTAGAACCAAAATAAAAAAAAAATATATATATAGCCCAAATTTATAACCAGGTAATGAATCAAATAATTTAATAAAAAATCCAAAGCGAATACATCAACATACCTATCACTAATTTATATTATATTGTTTCAATGACACTGTCAGGTCGTTTACTAAAAATAATTTATAACGAACCAATCAACATCAATCTGTATGTCAGATATGTTAATGTAACTTCATCAGCTTTGTATTTTGTTATTTGCGTTGTATGTATTTTTATATCTAATAAACTCTATGTACGCAATTATTTTAGGTAAAATCAATTAAAAATTTAATGCGTTTGTCAATTGAGTTATAATTATTTGACTATTTCACCAGCGATGAAATGAATTGTATAAGATTATTTAATGGCTTTAAAAAAAACTCTGAGTAAAACACTATGTAAATGGTATATTTTTAAGGATTTATATTTAATATTAGTATTTATAACGTTAATAATAATTAGTAGGTGAATGCCATAAATTAGATTGATTACTCTTTATTTCTGTATAATATTTTAATTATTTTAATGCCATTTTGTGTGTTTAAAACATATTGTACAAAATATTTTGTAACCTTGTCATAATAATTTTTATTATTTCTTACGAGGCTAATAATTATAAAAATTGTGAACTTAAAATAACAAAATACCACGTTAAATAAAATCAAAATATATTTTAAACTGGAAACATTTCAATGGTAATGCTTGAATGTTTTCTTATAACTGTTATTATGTCATTTTTTATGAAACTAAATATAACTTTAAATTGTTTATTATTACAGATTTCCTAAAAAGTTATGGAAACATTAAACCAAAGTACATTGTAATTTATGGTGAAACTAATTGAAAATATTTTATTAATTTCGTGCATAATAGCTTGCATAAAAATTGAAAATATTGTTCGTGAAAGTACTTATCGTGAAGTTTATTGACATCGCGTCAGTAAAAAGTAAATAACTTCAAGGTTTAGTGGCAGGATACCTGTGAAACGAGAAGGGATAAGGAACCCAATATTGATACCATCTACAGCAGATATGTGTGTTAGAACTATATTTGACTATAGCAATATATTCGAGAGCGACTCAATGGGTTACAAATAGTAGTTTATAAAAAATGTATACAATTTATTTTTCAGTTATTAATTTAATTCGTTTTAAGCTATAACGATAATAATAATAATAATGTTAATAATAAAAATTGAAAATCGAAAAATGTTTCCCAATATTAGTAATTGTTTTAATATTTAACATTTTTAGAATATTATTTAAGTACCTATTATATTATTTTTTATTAAAAATAACCCTTGGAAGCTAAGGCCAAAGGAATGTACAAAAAAGCATTTAAAGTAAAGTAAAGTCCCTATACAATAAAAGGGTATTTAATTATACAATAATTAATTTCAATCGTATTTATTTATTTTGTGACTATTGATTTTGTTCAATCTGAAGAATTTGTAAGTGATATCATAATATTAATACTTATCTACCAGTGTTATTCTATGAAAATTGTGTGAGTAATTTTGGTAATATTATTCTTGATATTTCTACGAAATATAAGAATTTATAAAGTTGGTATGAATAAGAATAGACATTACCTCTTTACCAAAAAATAAATCAGTAAGTACTATAGTTATTAGTTAGTAAGATACAAGATTCAAATATAAAACGAAAAGTATAAAACTCAAATATTAAAAACGTTAAGGCACGAGCTAACAAAAAAAGTATATATAAAACATTAATTAATTTAATATTAACTTATGAAGAGGAGAGGTAAGACATTCAATTGCCCTCAAAGTTAATCATCAGAGTGGCAGTTGTCCCATTTGCCCTCCTCAGATTACGGCTATGAAAACAACATATAGGTAAATATAAATTATATAAGAATATAAAATATTATGTTATAAAAATAATATTATATAATTATATAAATTTTAATAAATCATATTAAATTTATAATTTTTGCATAAAAATTTACAATAAAATTCAGAACTTACATAAAGTTATGTGATTATTGATATTTTTATTCGAATGGTCTGTGTTCTAAAACCATTAAATTAATATTTTTTAATACCTACGCGTTACACAACTGTATAAATTGCAGTATTTACTGTCCCACCGCAATTTAATTACCACAAACAAAATTGTTCTTAATTAATAATAATTTTGATATATAATTGGATATGCTTATGAACACTCGTCAGTCCATGACCTCAGTTACTTCAATATTGATACAATATAGGTACCGACGTGCACATGTCTGAGGCGGCTTCGGGTGACATTATTGACGTCGGCGTATCTTAGCTACCTAGTGTTTTCACAAAAATGGAAAAGTGTCATTGCGCTTTAATGAGCCGTAACTCTATACAGAATGGTGTTCATAATAATGCAGGGTGAAACGGATATAACGTCTTGGACGGCTTTTAAACTAATCAAAAACGTATAATGTACGCACGCAGGCGAGTGTATTGTGTACAAAAACCGGTGAACGAATGAAAAATAAAAATTTAAAATTCCGGGACATCCCGAAATTATATGGTAACGCGACGCGAATGGACTGGAAGCGACCGGGCTCGGGTGAAATAATATATTGTAATAACACGAGTTAGGCAAATGAGTAGAGGACGGAAACACTTTCCTGAACTACCCAACCGTAAACGACGGGCGTTCCGTTGAAATATTTTCGGGGAAACCCGAGCCGGGCTATGGCGCGCGTTTTCTTTACGATCCGAACCCCGTACAAAAGTATAACAACTTTCCGGCGCCGACAATCGTCTCGTTAGAGTCGTCTTGTTTATGCGTGTCCTTCACAAAATTAACTGAAATTGCAAAGCTTCGAGGATAGGGTATAGAGCCACGGCCTATTTCCACGGTCAGTTATAATTATCCGTTTTAATCTCGCTCGCAACGTAATATTACGTACAATGTTATAGTTATTGTATAATAACAAAATGAGTATGCAAACGTAGTGAATGTGGAATATGACAATATATCACTGAAATTATATTAAAAATATGGCATGACTCCCGTCGTCTTGTATCTACTATTGCATAAACGTGTTTTAAGATGTTCGGTCCTGCTTTATAGTTCTGAATGCTTTTGTCCGAATATGGTTAAGTCCAATAAACTATGTTTTGTAAATAACTTAAATCTGATATCTATTTTAAATGCACTTGACATAAATAAATTTATTAATAAAAAATAAAGAACCACTTTATTACTCATCACAATAGTGTTGTAATTTGTAAGCAGATAACTTGACAACAGAAACTATGAGGACTACGAAGAAAAATAATTAAATTAGGATTTATCTGAGATATATATTATTATATCTCTATAAAACTATAACAGTGATCCACGTGAATATATAAATAATTTTGATTCCACTCCACATGATTTAATCGCATTCATATATTTATTCCAAAAAAATTATTTCATCAGTTTCGTAAAATGAAAAAAATAATAATTAGGAGAGTTGGGTTTATCTGTTCCACCATATAATATAATGTACAAAACTTTTTAATTAAAATTCATAAATAATAGATAGGTTATTATCATATTTGGACAATAAATATTGTATTTATTGGAAAAAATTCAATTATGGACTAAAATAAAATCATACAAAATAATTAACTGGACTAATCCATTGGACACGACGTCGACGGTAACGGATTGCGATTTTCTATCATGATATATTTTAGGTACCTGTCGTGGTGACGATCGGTTTAATATATACTCTTCACCACAGTGTGCAGACCATAGGTTTTGCGAGACTCAGATTAATCCAATAACGATTGCATTTCTTTGTCCGGGACACCTCCACCACCTAGCCTTAAATCACGTTTATTATGCCATCACGGTTAGATTGGTTTTCGAAATAAGTGAACGCTCACACAATACAAAGGAACTGTTGACAAAACGTCATCAAAGATCTGTTCCGAAGTTCGACACCATGTGTGTGCGCGTGGAGAATTTGAATATTTCCTTTGATGGCAGAGCCGTTCATGTTATCCAGATACGGTATACATCATATTAAATCTTGTAATTTCAATGAGTATTAAGGTGGAGGGTTTGAATTGCATTAATGACTGTAAACCGTTTCACCACATGGTCTGAAGATTTAGCAAGGCCTTCAATTATACGTCATAATAAAGTTAATTTAAACGGTTTTTGATGAGTTGAAAACCCCGAGATTCTTTAGATTCTTATAACTACATGACACCATTGGATATCTTAAGTTAGTTGTGATTCAGTGCGTTTTTATCTATGAAATAATGTGTAGACGGAATAACAGAATAAAAATTTTAAAACTGAAAAAGTGAGTTATTCATTGTAGTTACTGCTGTAATTTAAAAATATTTTACTTTCAATTTTCAGGAAATTGTAAAAAATGTTTATATCTGGAAGATTGGCATACACTTTAATAATTGGGGACATATAGACAATAAGCTGCAGACCGGGTAAGGCAAGTTCAAGAAAAATGGTGTTGGGTGATATGAGCTCTAAGAGAAAGCGTACTTAGATATCTTAATAGTTTGTCTTTACAATAATAATATATATTTGAGTGTTTTGGAAAAATGTTTAATTTATTTCTGACTTTTTTCAAAAAAATTTATTAACAAGTAACAACTTACTTACATAATTGCTACAACTTAAAGTTAATTTAAAACTTATTATTTAGCCCCGGCGCATTGTATAGGCAATTCAGGTACATATATGCGTAGAGTGCTTGAGACGTTGGTTTTAACATTATATTATTTTATATTATAATATAATGCCTTTGACGCTCGACTATTATTATAGTTGTTGTTGCAATGCATGCGATAAAGCTTTTTGTCAGTTGTCGTAAATAAATAAAATAATTATATGTACATATTTCTGTATGGTTATTATTTTAAAACACGGCAGAATACCGATTTCCCAATAGCGATAAAAATAACACGTTTAATTCAACTGATATTTTTAATTATACTTCAAATTCAATTTATTGCTGTTACGACTTAATTAATTTACATATCATTACTGTTATTACTATCCATGCATTATAAGTACAATTATAAAGCAGCATTCGATTGATTTGATTTATTTTGAAATTTAAAAAATGTAAGTATTCTATACTAGAATTGCTACGTACGACGTATTAATTACACATTATCATATGTCCAATATTGTTGTATTATACTTTATTGGTATTTTCAAGATGTCAAGAAAAACTATAACGTTTTTAGAAGTCATTTAGACGTGTTTTATTTTGCTAATTAATGAGGTCCGTTCTTTTCACTCTTAGCGATGCATAAGACAGAACCATAGGTATAAAATATTATGCATTTCAGTCACGCTAACCCCAAAATCGATCCGATTTTTTTTTCATCTGTTGTGAACCATAACGTAAATCGTACTTAAGTCGACATAAATCGTTCGCAAGTGGTTCACTGTTAAATAAACCCGATTAAGTGCGGTTTGAGTGGTATAGAGGTATTCGTTTAAAAGTATTCAAATATAAATAACAGGGATTCCGTGGTGCGATAAATTAGACGATCAGCTGCGAAGAGGATTTAATCACCGGACTTAAAACACGTGCACCGTCGATTTTATCGGTCTATATATTATAAACACACTTAATGTTGTTATGGTAGTTATAAATAGGTCGGAATCGATAATCTGCACTGTGAAACAACTGTCGACGGTATGCAGTGCCGGAATTAAATAGCTGCTAAGTGTTATTGCCAAAGTTTGCGGTGTTGGCGGCTGTGATCATGCAGGGGTCCAAAGCCATTTCCAGTGAATTGGTTTTATTTGTCTATATCCTTCACACGCCACACCCTCAGTGGCAGTCCCTTTCGGTTAAATATATCCGGTTTGAGCACAAACACTGTTGACTGTCGTGTGTTTAATTTGAGTGATATGTATAAACTTATAGATTGCTAACACTAATAATAATATAAAATGGACTGTATTATGATATTTCCTCACACAACATTACAATATAACATGAATTGAATATATACATTATAAATAATAATAATAATCACATATGCACATAGGGGTGTAGGCGCCAACCTACTATATAATATGAATATTGGACCAATCACTTATCATCCGAAAATAATAATAATAAAATAATAAGACCGTAATTATAATGACTCAATAAACGCCACAAAGGCCATAATACAAAAATATTGATATGATGTCAAAACAACATATTTATACAAATAATAATGATTAATGGGATAATATGGAATATAGATAAAAACCGTGTATCAAGTACTATGATACTGCATCACCGGTTATTTTCAACCGCTCGGCCACCCAAATATGACTTCATATAAATGTATAGCGAAGATCTACCCGATGTCTACTCACCTCGTTCAGGTGCTACGACCCACACGCTGATGGCTGACCGAATTTCGGACGTCCTTTTGGTAACCGATTGGATCACATCCACGCATAATCACTATTGCCTCGTGCGTCGCTCCTTACGTGCACCCGCGTACACGTTTTAAAGCTCGTTGCATTCACGGAATGAAAACCACATGGCATGTGGCATGTTTCAAAAAAACCGTTAACCACGTATCACCAACGACAACTAAATCGAACTTAATAGCGATTTTAATGTACGGCAATGCGGTTCGTAAATATATTACGTATACATATATCGTGTAAACGGCGACAACAAGGGGTCGGCACAATTTAAGTAGCACGACGACAGAATCGGCAGATGACGACTGAATACTACTAAGATATGTAACGTACTACTGACCCGAGGCGGTAGACGTTTGTTCCGGCGGCGAGAGCCGGTTTTCACGGTTAAGTGCAGGAGGTTTGGGGAGTGCGGTTTTTTTCTAGAAGATTCTGTGCCTTATCGACGGAGACCCATGCCCCAAATAACTATTGCATCGCTAGAGTAGGTACCGAACAAACACTCTATTGGAACCGTGATATTTGTCGGAGTGGCATCGAAGGGTCATTAAGGACGAATGATTTCACGAACTTTGATAGCGTGGCACAGTTTTTTGTCACAAAAAAAAAGAGTGAAACACTATCAAATAAAATGACCAAGGACAGGCGTTGGGTTCCGAAAAGAACATCAATACCAATTTAAAATATCATGTATACTTATTACTTATGTAATATAGTAATTTCTATTAATTATAATGTATAAAATGGTGCACAATATATAGAATAATGTAGCAGTTGCAGCACCAGCAGTCAACACTCAATTTTCAATTATGTTAGAACAGATACAGGGACTCCTTGAACCAAACATACGACCCTAGAAAACCTCAACACTCCTCAGCCTTCCTTGAAAATCCCTACCCTGATTATCCAATCTCCTCTGTCGACATCCTGTGTGCAGACACGTATCGAAAATGGTGGTAGCACGTAAACAATAGCACACATAATTGCGGAGCCGAAACCAATGACGGAACATCGCGAAGACCACTTGATTTAATATATATATATTTATATAAAGTCCTATCGTCGACATTGGCGAAACGTTTTCTCTCTCTCCCTTTTTCTCTCACTCCTAATATATATATATATTATGTATATATACTGTCTATCTATCTGTCTACCTATTACCCTTTCTCTGAATTTCTACTCACGTCTCCTTTTAGGTTCACTATTATTTAAATGCCAATGTGTAATAATTATTATTCCACGCTTAGTTTTTTAAAATACTTCTCTTATTTCATACTTCTCGCTTACAATTACTGGCCTAACTCGATCCAGGCGACCCGCTGTTGTCACGGCGCTTAACAATGGAATCGATGATTTATTTCACAACACGCATTGTAATATATTATTTCACGAGGGAATATATTATAGTGAGCTCTCAGCGTACGTGAAAAAAAAAACACTGAATGGTTGAATATTTTAGAGTTTTTTGTTTTTTCATAAATTACACGTGAGCCACGACTACACAACTCGTTTATAAATAACAGCTGGACATCGCGTATTCTCTTATTGTAGGCAATGACAGGACACGAAATGTAATTACCACATTGATATTCGTGCAGTTTACTTTCATGCTTTCATTATTCAGTTTTTTAGTGTAAAAGTGATCCCAAAAAATAAAATAAAATTTTTCTGACATTTGTTATTTGTGATGATATTTAAAATTTAATGGGAAAAATTTTGAAAAGTAATTTAATTATTCAGGGAAAAAAGTTTTTTGTATATTAAAATAATGGTGTATATATTATACTAGTATATATTATACAGTATATTCGTTGACTTACTGTTTTGCTTATTATTAATTAAAACAAAAACTGGCTAATTTAATATTGTGGGCAATAAAAAAAAAATAGTTTTTTAAAAATCATCAAATAAAACTTATTATACAATATTTTAATGACGTTGAATATGAAATTATTATTTTCGTCAATTATACGAAGGCCTGTTTGATCGATCTTGTTAAGAATTCGAATAAATTAATTCCAAAACAAATAAAAACAAAATTTTGGGTTCATTTTTTTTATTTATTTAAAAATATTTCAAATATTTTTTCAAGAAAGTATTGAAATACGTAGGTACTTTGAATACTTTTTCCAAACCAAAAAAAAAATATATTTTAAAATTTGTGTCAAATCAAATTTTTCTAAATTTTTCTAAATTAGTTTACCTTATAACTGTTACTATAGGTTAACTAAATAATATACTGTTAATATTGATTACACTTTAAATACATAACTTTAACGTATCATTTAATATTTTAATATAATTATATGAACGTTTATTTCCAATAATTTTAAAACTGACAGAAACTAATAGGAAAAATATGTATTATGTTCAAAAAGTATATTATATTATAAATATATTATTATATTATACGTATATTCTGAATACCTATTTTAACCCATCTATTTGAGTAAGAATTATAAATACTACATACAAAATATTCTTTACATGACTGAAGTTGAGTATGTATATTGTATATAATATTATAATAATACTTATTTAATAAAATTTGAATTTCAAAAGTTGAAGGGGAGAAGCACGTGCAAAATCTGTGATTTTTGACTTGTACCAAGAAATACATGCATACTAAACGAATGTAATTTTTATGTATTATAGAATTATAATATTATTCCTTACTAAAATGTTGTTACCTACGTAATAATGCGATGAATTACATGCAAACACACACAGACAGATGTAATGGCCACACAAATTTTCTTAGCCATACTGTGCGTGGCGTGCATTATACCTTCTAAAGATATGGCACCCAACAAAAACACACGAACAAAAGAATGTGCCTATTGAAAGGAGTCTAAAACAATTCCAATTTACCAAAATGTGTTAATATACATGTGTTTCCACTCGAGAGTACTGGTAGGTATTTGAAAGTTTAATAAATAAATGGAGTGGAAAAACATTGCGTATGTGTTAACTCTCTCTCGTTTTAGGAGTTTTCGCACTACTATTGCACCCCCCCCCCCCAACATTCGCTCACACGCTCACATCATTACTCTCTCAGTTTCTTGAGTTGTACACCCCTTTCAATCACCTGTTTCTTTCTACATCTCGCTCACTGGTACTACGCACCGGAACGACATTCTTGTAATTTCACGTGTGCTTAGAATATTAAGTTACCGGACGGTCATTGATGCTTTGTCGGTAGCACACTCGTCACTCGGTGCGTTATGCAAAAATAATACATACACTTGTGTAATTCGTGTTTGTTTGTATTTACTATGGCTCACCGCCCAAACAATTGTACCGATTTTACTTGTATGCAAAAATAGTCCCATGGCGATTGTACGTCAAAACAAGTATATTTCTGTTTCATCTGTTGTATAATAGGTACTCACGGCTGGTCGCAGTGAAAAAAAAACAAACAAAAAGCGTTTTAGCATTTCCATCTTATCAAACAAACCGACTGCAGACTTTAAAGCCATAATAGTAATATGTATTACGAAACGCAAGAGTTTTATGTACACCTATGAATTAAAAATCATAAGATTTTGAATATAGCGGCATAGCAGTACATGGATCTTGATCAAATAAAACTTTAGAATATAGAAGAATAACTTCCCAATTAAAGTATTACATTTATTCACACACGATGATCAAAATAAATCTGTTTTCGTACATATTATTATGTTAACATCAGTTGGATAAAAGAAAAAAAATGACTTATAATTTAAATATATCATATGTTTCGTTATAATTTATTCGCCTATATGATATTAAAAAATAGTGTTACAATAATAAAATAAAAATGCGATTTTGTATAACAGCCTTATTGATTAATATGAAAGTCAATGTTAATATAAAATTATCAAACATTTTTTTTTCAAATATTACTTTTTTCATGTAACTTAAACGTTGCCTTAAATATATATAGGTATTGAATATTGAATATACCTATAAAATGAATGCAATTTATATAAATATGTAAATATTTATTCTAGAAATATTAATAAGCTGAATTTCTACTGGGTAAAACGTAACATCATCATAATTTTAAAAACATATAAACAGTATAACTTATTTAATATTTTCAAAATTTCAAAATCAGAAATAATAGATTTATAATTTTGTAAAGGTTACAATTTTGATATTATAAAATAAACTTATTACCCACGTACATCTTACAAAGTTTTTAAAATTATTTTTATAACGAGTACTAATATAATAATGTAATGTAATAACCTAACCTAACCTAACCTATACATTGAATTTAAATTTCAAGGCTTAAAAGATGTGTGTAACAAAACACAATATCGATAGAATTAATTGGAAATAAATAAATTCCAATATTACTATTCTAATAATTTAAGAAAAAAAATACAGCACATTTACGTAGTATTAAAAAAATATTATTATTCTCAAGACATCAAAATTAGAAAAAAGCATATTATGAAAAAAAATTGTAAACATATATATAATTGTATAAATGTTTAAAACTAATGGCCTATGTTGCCGAATCTATAATGATCAATAAAAAAAAATAATAATAATAATAAGAAATTATTTATTTTAAAATTAGCTAATATTATATCTTCAACAAAAACTATTTGGTATCCAATAAAATCAATTACTTCGATAAATAAATAACATTAATTTATGGAATAAAAATTTAAAATGAAATACATATTATTCACATAGGTTTGTATTATTTATAATATGTTTAAACTTGTACAAAATAAGGTCACGATAGTTAATTACCAGTCCAAAATAATTTACAACAAATATCTCACACGTGTTAGTAGCAGACGAGTATACAATAATGTACATGGTACCTACTTCATTATTTTAAAATTCTAATTTTCCATAGATAAGATAATTTGAATATTGAAAACCGTATAACTGGAATAATTTCTAAGAAATTTTTAATGCTGGAATATGGGAGTTTCACGAAATATAATATGATACGATACGCAAAATATGTTTTTATTATTTTAACGTTCTTTTTTCAGTTTCACCGGTGAAATATTATAAGTACAAAATGCAAATCTGTTTATCTAAAATATTTCAATGTTCATTCGAAGTCAGTTCATATAATGAAAAACACACTTCGCCCAGGTTGGTATAATAAACTGTAATAATAATGACATAAACATTATTTTTTGTTTTTTTTTTTTTGGTTTCAGTTACACGACTACTCTTGAGAATTAATGGAATTACGAAAAAGTAGAACATCGCATGGCTTAACGTATAAATAAAATAATAGTACTGTTATAACATAATAACAGTTTTTAAGTATCGTAAATTATTGGGTACAAAAACAACCCATCATACATTTATTTATGTTAATCATTGCTGAACATGATCGCCAGACAATAATTTTAATATACGGTAAGTGAACTGCACAGAATAATATTATGCTTTTTAAAATAACAATTTAAACATTGTAGACATAGACCAATTTACGCAGTTTTTTTACTTTTTACTTAAGTTATAAAAAAATTTTGATTTTTTTTTTAAGTTTAATGATTGTCGGCGTGTCTTTTGGTATTTTCAAAACTCACATTGTTTCATCTTCTTTATTTTCGAGTCTGACTAAAGCACGTTTAAACGGCATGTTAAAAATATAAAAACAAACATTAAATAATCTTGTTATCAATTATAAAAAAAATTTGTATTTTGCTTAAATTAATTAAAGTAATTTTATAAACCTATAAATAATCATCTTAATTTATTTTTATGTTCGATGTTTTTAAAAATAATTAATCGAACGCAATTGTTTTGGTTCAGATCTAAATAATTTAAATACTAAATCCGGATATTATATGTTTATTGAACTATATTATTATGATTATAACTAAATATTTTTCAAACATTGAATGCACATATGATGAGCAATATAATTGATGACACTATCTACGCAGTAAATGTGATGTGATACGACTACATTCGTTTTGTAAAAAAAATCATTTAATTGTCCATCACTGTCATACCTTAACTTTAACTAATAGACTAGTGTATCAAATTATTATTATCAGAATATATTGAAACCGAAAGATTTATATTTAAATATTAATTATACCTTCAGATTTGGTTGACATTTTGTTAATATCCCATTAAGTAATTTTGGTGTTTAAATTTGCAAACTTGTTTCTATACACAATTCCAAAGAATTTAATATTAAAGTAGATATTTCGTTAACGTGGTCCGATTTTGATACAATAAAGGGTACGATATTTTGGATTTTATAATCAAATTCTTGAAAATAAGTGTACAGATATTTTGCAATAACCACCACCTATTAAACGGGTAGTGTCGCCATAAATTATTTTCGCATAGTAAACAATAATGTGGACATAAATCTAAAATAAAATTTCAATTCTTTTTATTTTTTGGTTTAGATGGCCCGGTCATCCTATATAGAATCCTGAATCATATGCTATTACATACCTGCTACCTCGTTATTATTCTTTTTAAACATTTTAAAATGTCCCTTACGATAAATCGAAAAATATATAAAATGATCTACTGCATATATTTATGTTAAGTTATCATTGTATCGGTCACTGTTTTTTTATAAATATATAGGTACTATGTTCACAAATACATTTTCATATTTTTTAATGGCCACCTGCATTCTCTGTTGAAACTACTTTGTATCATTAAGATAAATATTTTAAACACCTTTCAAATTCGATGGATTTTTTTACTAAATCTCTTAATTTAAATTCAAAAGGCTTTTATTCTCATTCATGTATTAGGTCTTCAGATATTTTCAAAAAACTGTATTTTATTATCATATCATTATATCATTTTATATTTTACAATTATTATGATTATTATAGGTATGGTTTTTATAATTGTTTAAAACAAATCGTGTACCCATAGCATTGTTAACTATTATGAGAATTCTTTTAATAAAAATCCTTTTTTACAAATAACAAAAAAGTGCAGAAAATGTCAGCAACCGTCAGCTATATAAGGCTATATTGAATTAACTGACGGCAATCGAATCGTAAAAAGAGTCAGAGGAAGAATAGGCTTGTGTAATGTCGTTAAATATTCACTATAAGGAAGGGGGATAATAGGAATTCAAGCGAGTTATTTGATTTCAACTAAATGGTATTTTTTTATTTATAAATATAATCACTACTTTTTGTATTGTGCATATCGAGAGAATATTCATGAACGTTGATTTAAAGACGTGGTGGCATTTAATATAAAATAAATGTTTGCAATTCAGAATCGTTCTTTAAAGTTTTTCAAATGTATCCAAAATTGTACTCTGAACAAATTAACAATGTTCAGTAAATGTTTATTTTCGTTCTTATCATCAGATAAGATTCTATTCTCCTAATTTTTGGTATTTGATTTTCTATACATTCAACGTCAAACGTTTTTCTTATACCGATTGTTTTTCGCTTTCGACGTGTCGGCGTAACGATATGCTGAGATCATTAAAACTCTACGGGAAACGTAACTTTCTGACGTGGATCGAACTCGAGGGACGTTGATTTTCAGAACAGACGTCTGATAGACGAGAAGAAATTAATTTCGGTCCTTTTTTGAAAACACCACGTCCGTCTGGTGTCTGTAATTAATGGTCGCAATCACTACAAAGGTTTGAGTCGAACGAGTCAAATAAAAAGAACCCTCGTCATTGGCATTTTGCAGGATTTCTGCAGTCGAAGCCTTCATTCAGTAAACAATTAAACGTGGACACACAGAAGTTAAACGGGTTCAGAAATACGAGATATACCTAGCTAACGTTAAAAGAATGAAAAAAAAAACAATAGATATTGAAATATAAAAAAAAACGTTACAAATCTTTTTTCGATAATTGTATGCCTTTGTTGAATAAATAAGTGCGAATAATATTAAATTTGTATTAGGTATCCTCTCTAATAAAGATGTCTCTAGAAAATATTAAAACTTAAAAAAATATGTGCGGTTAGAATATAAATTGAATTGAATATTATGCTAAGAGATTTATAAATATTTAAATTATTTATTTGGAATATCAAAAAATCAATACATTTATGATATTATTGCAATGCTATTTATTTATGTAAACGATTTTCAATAAATTAAAATGATTAAGAATTATCTTAATTACCATTTCTACACATAATTTATATTACATTATCATCAATATATTGAGGATCGATAATAAGCTGTTAGGTGTGATTATGTTTTAAAAAATTGATGGAAAACACTTCTTACTGTTGTATATATATTCGTTATCTACTCTATAAGATCCTCTTTGAATATTGTTTATAGAATGTGAATTGTTCAATTTAAGAAATGTGAACAACCCAACTATGTAAACTACTCAAAACACAAAACTATTCCCTATGGGATAATTCTGGCTGAGACGAGACAAGTGTTCAATATTGTTCCTATTTTAAGTGTTAAACCTAAATGTAATTAACCATGATTGTAGCGCTGACAAAAATAATAGTCATAATTTGTTGCAAACTGTAATAAAACAGTTGCTATGTATAACTCATTTATAATTTTTAAATTGAAATTAGTATTACAATTAGTTAATTAGATATATTTTACAAAACACAGAGGCAATTTTGTAAACTGCATTAATATAACTGTTATTTGGGAAGGTACAATTTGAATAATTTAAATTTGTTGTAGTTACAACATATATTATCATATTAGCAGTCAGCCAATAAATCAATTTGAAGAAAACAGAATAAGGTTACATTACAATCAACAATATAGTTGGAATTCACTATTGACGCATCTAAACTATATTACATGTAAAAGTAAAACAATAGTCAGCACGGTATTATAACTCATTTTGTACGTTTATTTATTAAATGTTAATTGAAAATGACATATAACTGTAATTATTTACGAGTTTAGTTTGCATATTTCCTTAACGTTTTGTTTTAAATTAATTATAATATAGTTTGAAATAGTATGAATGCATTTATTTTGTGTACAAAATTAAAGTATGAATTTAATTTAGTCTCTTTAAAAGTCGTAAAATTAAATTAATTTTAATACTTATAACATGCATAATAATATAACAGTCGTATCATTATTTAGTAGCGACACAATTTCAACACGAATTTTCGTTAGTTTTGATTGGTAGTCCAATCAAAATGTATTTGTTATCATATCTAGTATATGATATTCTTACAAGTAGGTATGCCATTCAGTTAAAATAAATGCATAGTTTCATTTACATAATATATTATAATTTTCTGCGATAACCCAATTAATATAAAAATGTCACTTATGATGCATAACCGTAGGTCAACAACTTTTATTCCGAGAAAACTGGACACGGAAACCGTCAGTTTTGATCGAGGATTTTGTTTCAGATCTTATAATAAACGTACATATTCGTGTTTTACGGATTAGCAGTGTAAAAAAAAACTCATCTTGGAGTATGTGCATATACGTTATAATGATAATTGAGTTCTTGTACAATCCACTTAAATCATTTTATTTTATTAAGCTATTAAAAATAATAATAACTAAACAGCTGTCGTTATCTTTTGCGTTTTGATTTTTATTAACGTTCCTTAAATGCAAATTTTGCATAGCATTGAGTACTTTAGCGGTCCCTTGGAAAACGTTTACCTTTATAAAATACGATGGATATATTTTTAGATTCCTTCTGTTATTTCGTTATTTGAGTGGACTGACAGAGAAGTATGAAAAGGGAAGCGATAGAGTGCCTTTTCAAAAACAATTAAATTCACATAAAGCATTAACTCTACGACCTTTTGTGCCCCTAGAATCTAGATGATTATAAATATCCCGAAGGAACAATGCGGTTACGGTGGAAATTTAGATGCCTGGCTTTTTAGGAAAGTTTGGTGAAATATTTTCATTACCGTCCGATTGTCTGCATACGGTACTGGTGGACTGCGTATATTATAGAAATAAACAACCGATTCAAAAAAAAAAAGATAACAAAATTCTTCTTTGTAATAAAGACTTAAAAAAAATAATAAATACTTAAATAATGTAGTAATTACACTGCTGGTTCAAGTGAATAGATTTAAAACTGCTTGAATGAGGAATTATTTATTTTAAAAAGTATTGAGGTTAAATGCACGTATTATAGAAATTTTTTTTAACTTTTAAATAATTAAAATTGTAAATTTACTATCATAAACTGGATATTTTACTGTGAAAAATCGATAAAATATAATGTATAACACTGTATCTATTTGAACTTCATATATTTTCAGTTATTTTCAGCTATTATTTTATAAACAGATAGTTAAATTGAATCACATCAAAGAACTACTGTATTTGTATATTTCATGATTATTATCATTAAATTGGATTTAACAGATATCGTTTTTCTAATTGAATAAATCTAGGTACATTTAAAGTCTAAGTAATAATCATCAATATTTAAATTAAATTTAAATAGATTCATCATCATGTTAACAAAATTCAAATTCAAAGTGTTGAACGAACGTATCAAGTACTTATACACTATATCGTGTAACGCATCTTGTAATAGAAGTATGTACAAAATAAAATTAAGTATGCAAAAAAGTAATTATTTCCAACACGTGATAATTGCAGAGAACCTAAATCAAAATCAATATTAATACAATTTAATTTATTTACCACATTAAGCAGTCACCGAACATATCATCCCCTGTCGGTTCGTTAATACAGTCTAACCAGATTCCTGATTACGAACACAATTAAATATGCATATTATTTTATTGACGTTAATATCAAAAGAACAATGGAAGGCATAATCGATTTCTAGAAGTATTTCAGTAATCGAGGTTATTCGTTTAATATGTAGGTGAATTAAATTCCGGAGTCCATAGCCAATATATATATATATATATAATATATTATGACAAAAAGTAAGATCGTGTTCGGACAGAAAATTGAGAAATGAAAAAATTTTATTTTCTATCTTAAGATTTCTGGTCCACACCAATCAGATTTTGGTAATTTTTTTTTTAATTACATCAGCTGATGATATCACAATTATTTATGATTTATTTAAGAATTATTCGTCATATTTATTTCGAATCTTAATATTCAGTGTTTATACCTCTTTTGTTTGAGGCGATTTTTCGTTTTCATAATATTTACGCAGGTGATATTGATTTACTTTGCAGTGTATTATAGAACAAATCGAACAGGCATAATACAATGAATAAAAAAAAACAATAATAAGTAATGCTTATTGAATATTTGGAAAATTACTATTGTTTTCATCTATCCGTTTTCGAAAAAAAATGTACATCAACACAAATCAAATAGTCTTCACTTCTATTCATTGATGATACGATATCATGAGTCTGAATCCACAGGTTTCAGGGTAAGTAATTGTACGATTTCATCGTGTAATAGACTTTTGCGGGAGTTAAAAGCGCTCAGGGAGGAGATGATATCAAGATAAAATGTTTGCGAAAAAAAAGAGAATCACAAAAGGTAATACTCGTCGTTTCACGGAATAAAGTCAATACGGACCAGATAAGTTTATATACTTGCGTTTAAAATAATTGAAGTACTACATTGGCAATGTAAAGATTAATCTTGTCCGTATTTCGTTGTTTCTAACGTCGTCGTCACAGTAACCGTTAATTTGGAGATCTTAACCGTCGCTTATCTGTGTCACTGTGGTAAACATTCGTATTTCATGGACTCGTATTGTATATAACAGTGCCGGCCCGTTGGTAAAATTATTAGGTGCTGCACATCACGTCTGATCATGTTTTCTGTATTTTCACGCGTATTAACAATGTCCAACCATTTTTCCGTCCGTCGTCATCGACATCGGTGGTGCGACGATAAACGGCTTATGGAAATATGCGAATACGATTAGCCATAGATTTGAATATCAATGTTAATATAAAAGGGCACTCTTCGTTGCAAAATAATAACATACGTACATAGATATAAGCGTTTTTAATTCATTGAGCGTTATGGAAGAGATTTTGGGATTTTTTTCTTTTCTTACATGTAGATATTCAACAACGTGATCGTCGTGGTCTGTGATTCAGTTCATTGCATATTGTGTAAGGATTAATGATGGTTTTAAATAGATTATAAATATTATAATGCGTTTAGAATATGCATGAAGATAATAAAGTCCCGAGTTGCAGGGAATTTATTATTATTATTTTCATTATCCAGAATGGATGACTATTATTATAGTTGAGTTTCTTCATAATAATTATTGTAATATTATTTTAGTTTCAGATTAACTCTATTCTTTAGAATCTTTCACTCTCTGGCAATACAATTTTTTCTCGCTCTATTTTTCTGACGTTATACAGTAAATATACACTTTAGCAATATTTTCAGTACAGGAGATTGTTTTAGGAACACATACAAGAAACATGAAAATATTTCTAATGAATACAACATAACGTACATATTATATTGTACATGTTTTTCATTATTTTATATCATTAATCTATTAATTATTATATTGGCGAATACTAAATTCGATATGCATTGGGTAATTATAAGTTAAAATTGATTGTGCTGATACAGATATGAAATAAATGTAATAGTAAAAAAAAGTACTTTGATAAGACCTATTATCTTCTTCAAAAGCTTAGATTTTAGAGACTCAATTATATTTTATTGACAAAAAAATGTATTTTAAATATTTAAATAAATAATTATAAGTAATACATATTAGAAGAGTATATTCTAAACTTATTTTTATTTTACCAATATTTTAAGTACTCTCAATCACACTAATGTAAAAAAAGTATTTTATTTAGATGACATAACTTTAATATATCTAGTTATTATATTTAAATTTAAATTTACGGTAAAGCATATGTTTAATGTTTTATAAATCAAGTTATAATTTATTGCTTTTTTATAATAAACATCAATATCATACATACACGATAATATGATTTATTTTAGTAAATATAATTTAATCGTTAAATTTATTATACGATTTAGATAAAAAACTTTATAAATATAACAGAGTTGTATATTTATGTTTGATATCTTTGTTTGTATGAAATATTTTTAAAAAAAATAATGAAATTCATATTTTTATGTGTTTTATCTCCAACCACTCACTTGCTGTAGGTGTGTCACTGGTTTAAGTTATAGGTACTATTTATAAGTTTTTAGTATTTATGTCTAATTTTTGTTCAAGTTAGATAGAATACTTATATGATATTAGTATATTAGTGCAGTCATTTTCATTGAAGGCTTAGTAAAATTGTTATATATTTTTTTAAATCAGTACAGACTGTTTAGTTTAAAATGTATGGTAGATTTTTTTAGTTTTAATTGTAAAATTATCAATAAGAACAAAAATTAAAATAAATTTTAATGCAATTCATTTTATTGGCTCAAACAAGACTAGAGGATCGATTTTGGTGAAATTGTGTACTTATTATTTATATAGAAAAAAGTATTTGTAAACAAGAAAGTATAAAGTATTTTTCATCAATTTTATTTTAAGTTGTTTTTTCCATCATTATTTGTGACATGAGAATACGAGATAGGTCTTGTCTGTGCGAAGACAAAAATGCCAATGTTCTCGGTTTGTTTGACTTGAGGCGCTTTTGTTTACTATAGTCATGCTATATTTCGTTGTTTTTGTTTTTGTTGGCGGTACTAACGGTGTCGTAACCAGAAATCCTAGCCTTTTAAGTGTAAACACAAACCCCGAGGGATGAGTTTTGCCGAATTATCTGGATAAGTTTTGCAAGAAGAACAATTTTTTTTTTTTACTCTAACCCTTCAACTAATATTATAACTATTCTACTACAATCTTACACTAACTCGATTGTAAGTAATGAAAATCTTCATTGGCCGTCAAAACGACTAAATAGATTGGTACGCAAAGTAGAAACGAACCAAAAAAAAAACAAACGTAAAAAAAAACCCTGAAGATCATTGACTATAACTGTTGGTTATTCTAAACGTACAAATGAAAATACCAAATGGCCTTATTGACTTCCATTTAAGTTCTATAGAACTTTTGACGGGCCATGAGCGATCTGAAATGCCAAAAAGTTTTTAAATGCTATAAAACATAGATTTAACTACTCGGAATTCGCTAATATTTAACTTGTATATATTCAATATTATATTATTTCATTTAAATTTTAAATTCTACGTGTCAGCAGAAAAAGTACATGTTTATTTTAAATTTGTTTTATTTCGATTTCTGTTGGTAATCAATTTAAAGTTTGGTTACAACAATAAATAATTACACAATAAACTATAATGGACAATATTATAATACTATAATATAGATATTCTTATTACCAATCTAATTTCACAAGTTTTAAATATCTTACTTGCTTTTTTATTAAATAATTACTCTGAAATGTGGGCGAAATAAGTTCCCAGTTAAAAACACGAAGAAACAGTTGAAAATTCCCAATCAGTAAATATTCTCGACTTACCTAAACCTACGTTAAGTTCTAATAAACATTTTATTTTTAATAGTTAATAAGATACCTCGTACATATATCACGAATTTTAAACCACAATAATATTCTAAAATTGGGTCAAGTTGGAAGTATTTTTTATGTTGAGTGTTCAAATATTTTGTTTGAAACAATAAAATAATATATATTCAAAGTTGAAAATATGCGAAACGTTCTACTGAATGTCTGAATCTAATACTAAAATTGCAATAAAAAGCGCTTTGTGTACATAATGTTAAATTATTGATGACAGAACTATTACAAATGTAGTGTCCAAATTATGTTAAAATTAGGCAGGCAAAGAACTTCTAAAACATGTAAAGTATTTACAGCCGTATTTCATGTTTTGAATAACTCAATATTCTCAGCTGGAGCGGAGCAGGCAAGTTTAAAATTCAATTACTCTGTAAGTCCGTGTACCGTAGAGTTGTACTGATTAGTCGGCACAATATGTTTGGAATACAAGTAGCATGGCTACTAAAAATATATTACATGATAATATATTATGTATAAACATAGAAATATCTACGCGATAAATGCATTAACACGGTCACTCATATTCATTGGTGTAAGCTTCTTCGTATATGAAATTAATCAAGAGTTCTCTATAATATAATAACAAATAATATAATATTGAAAATAATCGTATATTTTAAAGAATTGATTGTTTCTTTTTTTTTTTTTTATCATTATTGAAGAATTAAAGTTATTAAAAGAATTAGGAATATTTCCAGAATATATTATGGTAAATGTCGAGTCACCGTAATAGAATAATTATAATACGATATGTAAATTTTTATATTAGGATTGAAACACATTCTAGCAAGTGGTAAAAAAAAAAAACTTGAATTTGTTCTCTACACATAATCAGTACCCCTTGTACTATTGTTAGTATTTTTATATTTGAAAAGTATAGATTTCTGTATGAATGCAGAAAATTGTTATTAATTATTTACTATTGTTTTTTAAAACATATATTTTGATTCATTATAGTGCATTAATATTATTTCATGATCGATAAATTTACCTAAACAGAGATTCCCATACCTCTTGAAACAATTTGCAATTATCCATCAGATTTTCAAATTGTATATTTAGCCAATATCAGTGCATAATATATTATGTGAAATGTGCATGCTATCGTTTAACGATTTCTTAGATTCATTATTTCACAGCGTAATCCTAAGTTCGAGACGGATTGTTTGGTGTGAAAATAATAAAGATTTGTTTGGATTCGTAGAAGTGTCCACACATTTTGCATTTAGAAATTTTTTCATCGCGATGTTTCGTTTCTAGATAATATACGTTTCGGAGGTGGACTCCGCCTGTGTTCCATTTAGTTGTTTTTGTAACACTATACGCAATGCTTAAGTTTATTGGCCAGTTATCATAGTTTTCGCACATCATTTCCCAGACTCCTGTTGAGTTCCACATTCCGGCCACCTTGCACTACTAACGTTAGCACACGCCCCTTTACGGTTGGACCACAAACATGTCTGAATTCTGGCCAAAATGAAGACAAGTATTATACTGACCACAAAAAAAAATAAAATAAAAATACCTCACCAAATCGTTAAAATTGTCACTTCCGAAAACTCTATGCTAAGCTATATATACTTGTATATATATTTATAAATTGTATGTATATTGTGGGTAAAACCCACGGTTCCTGTAGGTACTTACCTCAGCTGAATCTTGATAGAGATTGCAATTCGGACACAAGTCTTCGATGTAACAATCCACACACCAACCGATCGCCGCAATGATGATGGAAAACCAGACGATCATTTCACCTGAAATCGTGTTTAATATTAGATGTGTTTAATTTTTATAATAAACATAAAAATCGAATAAAATATAATACCATACAATTATTATTCCTGTAATAATTAAATTCCTACGGATTGGGAATAAATAAAATAAACATTCATAGTGAATAAATGTATTATTATTATTATTAATTCGTTCTTGTGTTCACTTATTATAATAGGAAGATGATTCGTAGATATATATATATATATATACATATTTATTAGAATAAGCCTCGGCAGCATAGGCCACTGGCTGACGTTTGACAATTAACAATGACATAAGATTAGTTATTACAATGATTTTGTTTGTACATTACAAATTATGATTAATTTTTAACAATAAATTTGCGATTTGTATATCTTTGCGAAGATATAATTATTTTGCTATCATGAAGAAATAAATAAACGAAACAAATTGAACATTAAATATTTTACTTTATTATGTTACAATGTATTTTATGAGTGTTTGTGATTTATTTTATTATGTAGGTATATTTTTACAGTGTATAGTTATATAAAAACATTAAAAAATATAATACTTAAATTATAACCTTCATAAATTTGCATACGAAGCTTATTTAATTAACTGTAAATTGTTAAAATGAAATTCTAAAAGTGTAATTATTATAATTAATTTCAAAAACATTATTTTTCATTATGGAAGGTAAAAGTACTATTTTTTTTAAATTTGCTTCATATCTTTAAAATAATGTTAATTGGTATTGTTTTAGTTATATGCATATTAAACGTTTAAATCTTCTAAATTACACCCAACTTTAGTTATTTCAACGCAATCTCCTCGCAGAATTTCTTCAATATTAAGTCTTAACAGTTGATTTTAAAGTTTTGAGAAAATATTACAATAATATTAAATGATAATAAATAATATAATAAAAAAATGTTGTTTAAATAAACATAAAACAATGTAGCTAGGTATGTATTTTTTTCCTAGATATTTTATAATTAAATAATAATATTATATAATATATTATTGTTATTGTTCTATTTATTTATTTTTTTTTTGATTAGCCTTTATAAAATATATTATATATATATTATATTAATTAACGAAAATATACGAATTGTGAATGGAATGTGAGAAATGATTTTCCTGTGCTTGTAAATCATGAAAAAATATTTGATATTTTGTGTGATATAAGCATCAATTTATGAAAAATAAACTAAAGATTAAAATCAATGGAACGGATCGGCAAGAGATGAGAAGTGGGAAATATGATGTATCGGCCGAGTGCGCTAACGACCGAGACAACTTTACGTTCGAGGCAGACTGTAATTTAATAATTATGATGAAATAATAATAATAATAAGTTTGCGAACGTTGTTCCTATACCTACATTACGCGATGATCAAATAATTCGTATCAACGTTACCAATTTTACGATCGTAAAGTGCATGTTTCTCGTGGTTTATCGGAAGTCTTTTTAATACAATTTTATATTATCATGTTACAACTTACAACATTTTTACTTGCACCTCTATTAAATTGGGCCATATACAATCCAATCAAATATTACAATACCCTGTGGCACTTCCAAACGTGAAAAAAAAATCGCCAAAACGATGTACGCTTGAAGTCGTACTATGGAAACCGTTTCATTTAGACTGATGGTTGTGGATTAAATAATAATTGTTAAAAAATGTTAAATTACTCATGACTACACCGAATTTGCAAATAATTATATTGGCATTTTGTTAAATGTGAGTATGTGTACATTGAACTTCGAAATATTAGATATGATAGTGAGAATACCAACATTTTTAGAAAAAAATTAGGAATATAAATTGTGAAAGCATATCACAGGTAAATAAAAAAAATAATTGATGCGTTTGAAAAAGGTAATCAATTATTGCGCTAATTAATGTTTTTGAACGATGATAAATCGGCGTTTGTCAATTGCACCAATCGAAAAATATTTTTATTTTTTTTTTGCAAAGTAGCGAAATAGTTGACAGTTATGTTAAATACAATAAATTATTGAAATATGTGATTCAAATTCTCATCAAAATGAAGTACCTTTATATATATTTATTTCTTAATATTTTTCAAAGATTAATGTTCATGATATTAATTGATAAAATCGAATATAATTGATTTTTAGATTTTATTGCATATAAATATATAATTACGTTCATTTTTACTATAACTGAAAGTTTAAATTCAGCAAAAAACTAACTTTACTATAATTGATTATAGTTTACAATATATTTTTCAGTGGTATAATTATTAATACTAATAAAATTATTTATTTCATCATAAATTTTGTGGTGCGTTATAATATGCATACTGCATAGGTATGCATTTTAGCAGGCCTCAAATATTTAATGTAATATTGAAAAATGCTGTGAGTAATTTAAAATAAATAAATACATTGAAATATATTTTAGTCCGCCACAATTAAACAAGTTCTCGGGCTTCAGAAAAAATAATGAACCAATCATTTATGTTGAGCCACCTGCATCACAACTGCGTTATTTCAAACTGAAAACAAGCGATTTAATACTAGACACACATTTTGTTTAGACGAACCTAATTACCTAACTGATAAGTGATAAGCTAATAACTTTGATTTCTGAAGTCTCGAGTTTAAAAATGTGTACAAACAAACATTACGAATAAAAAAAAAAAAAATTAAAAGATGTTCTAACCTTTTCAGAAGACATGGCGATAATCGTCTGTAATGGTAATATTTTGACGATCCAAATGTAATAATATGATATGCGTGGATAGTATAATATTATTATATACAAGCGCGTCCAAAATACGTTGCAGCATAGTTTTAATCCGTTTTACGGTCGTCCGAAGACGGGAAATAATTATATTTTAATTTTCTATTTTATTCTATTTTATTTCTAACCGGTCTAGGGCCACGCGGTAGGGGATTTGACAAAAGGGAATGTAGGCAGAGAAGATTGCTTTCCTCGAACTCTGCGGGGCCATCCGACAATTCCGCCGACATCCGTCCATCAACATTTACGCCGTATAATATGTATATTGGAGATATTAATCTTGGGTATTTTTCTTGTACTCGGCTGACTGAGTGAAGTAGAACTTTTGTTGGGAGGGGCATGTAAGAATCTCTGAAAGAATACGAAAAGTGTGTTTTTGTGACGCACGTGCGTCAACGGAAACAGAACAATTGGATATAATAGCAGAAGGTGCACTGCTATTATAGCGAAATCGATCACCCGCAAACGATTTGTACGTGAAAATCACAAAAACGAATTATCGACACTGTGAATTTTTCACAATTTTCAATTTTCCACCATTCGATGGAGTTCGCGCCGATCCATCAATATCGAGTGTGATGATATCAGTATTTATAAAAGTATATGGTATCGATGAATTCTGCTACGATGATATGTAATTATTGATACTCTCCTGAGTGGACGGCTATCGTATCGTCAGACAAAAAAATAATTTCAAACGATATTTTTTCATTCACCTCACTACTACTCCCCGGTCGTGTAATCGTACACCAACACGTTATGAATTTATGATATTATTAAATTCGTTTAAATTTTGATTTTTTTGCATTGGTCGCGTTGGGTAATTATTTATAAGCATGTACAGCTTCACTTATCAGACAGATGTATGGATGTATCTATACCCGACAAACGACTATTTTTTTATAATGTTGTTTCGTTCGACATACTATCAAATAATTTTGAAGAATACCCTCGAGTTAACAAATAAAAAAAAAATTGCGAAGAATTGATATAAAAAATAAGATGCATCAAAACTCGAATAAAAATCTAAGTTATAAAATAATGTAGAGAATGGAAAATTGACGAAAAATTAAGAGAAGAACTAAACATAAGTCATGACATCGGAACAAGTCTTGATCTAAATCCAGACAGCGAAGAAGCACTATAAAAAAATTTTAAAAGCATCGACAATTCTACAGTGATTATAAGATTCTAACACTAACAACTATAATTGTTCATATATATTATATATTTTTGTTTTAGTATGATGTTAAATGTAATGCTAATGCTAATGGCGTTAGATGTCGAAGCAGAAATTATTTATAATTTAAAGACCAAAAAGAAAAAATAACAATGCACTCCGCTTAGTTTTTTTAAATATTAATTTCGAGTTAGAAACTAAATACAATATTATTATACTGTACAGTAGTTAATCGTTCCCTCCTCCGTTTGATCGTGTGTTTTATACCGTATAGGTAATAATTATTTCGTTTATGGCAACAAATGATGAACGTTTTAAACACAAACACACATAAACTATATATTATGATATTTATTGCATTAATACGGTTAAGATGGCTTAAAAAAATTAACAAACGTATAAAATAATATGGTCCTAAAAATAGTGGTGCTATGAGCATTATACATAAAAATTATGTATAACACGCGTATGTTCATAATATATTCATTTTTATCGATCTGACTCGTACAATTATAGTAGGATTGTATAAGTACATAATATTTTTTTCGGGAACAATGGGAAATCTTACCAAAATGTATGTTCCATTATGAACCATAATGTTAACTTTACCATTTTTATATCCAACGCATGCATGTGTGTGTGTGTGTGTGTGTGTGTGTCTTAGGAATCTAAATATTTTTCGATATGCTTCTGAGAGACTTCGATCATCAATGGTGAGAAACCTTTTAAACGGGATCATCACTAATTGGAATGGAAAAACGTGCTACTGCACAGTTAATATTGTCATAGTAGGATTTAAAGTTTTATCGTAAACGGTTCAGCAACAAAATGATATACAGTAAGAACCATGTAGAGTGTCTGACGATTAGCTACGTAATATGCTATATATTATATAATTATTATACTCTTAAAGAATCACGATTCACTAATTTACTACACGAAAGAGACATTTTTTAACGCATACGTCATATAATACTTAAACCCAGCTTCTCTAATTATACCAGAATTTCAGTAAAATCAGCGATCCGATATACTCGTATTTACGGAATCGTTGTATACCTACCTAAGTGTCCTAAGTGTAATACATATTATAGGATTATCTTTTATTACATGAAATACACTGTAATAGGTGCAGGAATTTCAAAGAATTTTACGCAATTTAAAATGTTTTTTTTTTTTACATAGATTGATATGATTAGTTTTATCATAATTTTAAATTAGTTTTTAGTTTTTATTTTTTAAATGACAAACGATCCGTTTTTATTTTCATGTTCGAAAGCGGATTATTTTTTTTGTATTTCAACGTATATGTACTTATACTCCAGATGATTAGTAATAGGCGATATCAGCGTTAAAAATATTTCCAGTTTAGCTGATTACCGAACTAATATTATTATAATCAATCAGATAAAAATTATTAAAGACGTTGTGCACTCAAAATTAAGAAACAAAAAAAAAACCAAAACCCTTTTTCGAAAATACACGTATTTAACCGAGGGGATATAACTAGAATATAACCACCTTGTAGCTTATAGATTTTCGTATTATTCTAACGTTTCACTCCGTTTGTTACTACTTACGCAACAAGGGCATAGGTACTATAATAATTACCGCATTTATACTTGTCTGTCTCGTGAGGGAGCAGGAGAATTGATCAGCACGGAGAATCATCTTATTAGTATCATTGTTCGGGTCGCCGTCTATGGCATGTAATACACGCAAGCTGCTAATCTCGTATATGTACGCACGATATACGCGCCCGCGTTCTCCCATTCATCAGCAGGTAAAATGCGATCCGCGGAAAATGTTTTGTTCGCTTCTTCCGTTTGTTCGATTTCAATTTGCGACGTGGATAGCGGTATGGCGAAACATCCGAGCTACAATCATTTATCCACTGCTGCAATATATATCACATAATATGTAATATTGTTATGTTCATTTAATTTCACGCGTTTTAAACGTCAGCTACTGGTAGGTATATATATATATGATGTCTATTTTACACAACGAATTAGTACGGTGTACATTATAATATTATAACATCATATATCCGAATGATTTTCATTTCCGATGTTGAGTTTTTCCATGTAGAGTGGTACCATTGTTTACACGTATAGCTGATGATGATATGATTACATATGTAGTGAACACTTCCATAATGATTTTTTACGTTAATAGAATAAAACAGTTAAATAGTAGATAAATTATCGAGTAAACACAGCTTAAAGTACCTAATTATTATTAAAGCGATGTTATATTATATTATTATGTCAAATAGGTTTTTATATTATAAAATGTTCATATAATTATTTAAAGTTATACAATTCTAAAACTATGTAGAATGCAAGACGTATGACATTAATTGTACCACTAATTTACACGTGCATTTTATAATGCTCACTGCATTATTTTTCTTACTGTCATTTTTGAATGAAAGAAGAAGTTATAGTTGGTAAATTAATAAATAACCATCACAATAATTTAGATCTAATTAAATTTGTTGCTTGAATTGTGTTTCTTTTGGAAATTTATTTGTAAGTGTAAATTATGAATATAGTATTTGATCATATTGATATAATATTTAATTGACTATTACTCTTATTTATGTTGTTTTGAAGTCAGCGATTTTATAATATTCTTTTAAATTTCATTGAAATGTAACACGGCGTTATGTGCATGCAATTTCACTACACAACAAAAACCCTTCGTAAACTACGAGTAAAAACGGTGAAGTAAAAAAAATATTAGATCTTTAAGCACTATAAAGATGTGATATCATGAATAAATGCTAAATATATAGAATTTAAATAAACTTCTTTTGTTTCAACAATATTTATTTACTTGGTGAGGAATTATTTCTTAAAAGAAACAAAGTGTGATGAACAAAGTAATTAAATGGCGAAAGGCTATTAAAATGTAACTTATTATTATTTAAAAATTATTATTTTTAATATTTATAAACTATTTTAAATAATTATTCTTCGCCAAGTGAATAAATTAATTCTACTTAAATTCAATATACTTAACAATTGTTCATGATATCACATATTTATAGTAGTTAAAGATCTAATATTTATATTTACATTAGCTCAGTGTAGACTATGTTGATTATTTCAATGTTACGGTTGTACGCGATGTGCGAACAGTTATACGCTATAACAATAGAACATGCTGTATTATACACGATAGATACAAATTACACTACGACAATGAATTAACAACGACGAAAGATAACGAAATAAACACATGTTTATGAACCACTGACACTCGGTACTGAATCCGGCAATTGTCATTGTCACCATAATATTTTCTCCCTCCTAGGCCTCTAGCTGCATATTCGAAATCGAGTGGGAAAACCGGTGGTTGCGACGATGACGCTAGAAACAGCCGCCGGAGTTCGGAATTTAATATAAAAATTTCATCAAAAAGTTGGCATTTTTTCATTTATAACTTAATTTTTGAACGAACGATTTGATAATTTTTATAAAAGCACATTTTACACAATATTTCAAATGTTTTGAAGTTTACTAGGAGTTAATTTATGCATTAGAAAATTAGTTATATCGTATAACAAATTTACCTGTATTTTACACAGTTTAAATGGGCAACTTCTGCTATTAATGCACTGTCGTGCAGCTATTTTTTTTTTTTTTACTTAGCCCGCACCACGACCATTGCGCTGGATAATATTACACCAATAATGTTGCATTATTGGTTTATTATAATATTGGATGGTCATATTGTTCATAAATTGTGTAATTTATAAGATATTAATTAGAAAATTAATGGCATATTTAGATGTAGACATTTAGTAACACTAGCTGATGTGTACATATAACATATGTAACACTGATGAATATTATTTAGTGTATTGCAGCTCGATGTAATAACGATCAAGGCAGCATACCTATTAATATCATAAGAGGTGTACAAAAAATATTGTTTGTTTTGTATTATTTATTATTATATGAAATTTGTAAAATTTTACAGACTATATTCTTTTAAAACTCATAAAATTTTTTTAATTAAATATACGAAAAAAAACTTATTATAGTACCTAATTATGATTGTAATCAAATATTTGACAGTAAAACCAATAAATAATTTACATAACGTTGAAATGGTCAATGGTTTTTAACTTAATACAAAAAATAAAATAAAAAATAAGTGCTTTATAATTAATTACACTTTGTTTATTTACACGAAATGTATACAATTTTATATTTTAAAATACAACGAGTAAATCAAGTGTGCCCTTTAAACCATGTTTAAGCCATTAAAATACTGTTAAACCATCAACAATTAAAATAAATTCTTGGTCATTGAGTGATTTATGAAAATCAAAACACCCGATTTTCATTTATATGTCAATTTTTTGTGCGCAATATTCGATTTAATATTATTCATTGGTACTTAAAAAATGTAATATATGTTTTTATTAAATAAATACTTCAAAAAAAGTTTTCATTTATATTTTTATGATCAATAGTATGTATATTAATATGAGATATGCAAATACTTTTATCGGCGAAGCAGCAGTTATATATATACAGGGTGTCCCACAGAGATCTGACATTCTGACAAATGAAATAACTTTTGTTCTAATCAATATTTTGTAAAAATTTCTTTTAAATATAATCCATAGACACTTGCGCTACATTTTTAGAATACATTTTTTATTTTTTAATACGGAAAATAAAAAACTTCAAAATTGATAAATTTTTTTCTTCAACATTTTCAATATAGCCAATTTGTAAATTTGATTTTCAGAAAAATTTATATGGTAAAAACACTTATTTAATTCAAAAGGCTGATTTTTTACAATTTTTTAAATATCAATATTTTCGTTAGGTAAATTATAGTAATTTATAGTTTATACATCACATATTATTAAAATAAATAGAATAAAAAAAATAATTAGATTTTAACATGCACTTATTTAAAAATATTCTTATAAAATATTTTTAAAAAACTTTATTATTATTTTAAATTACAAGGTTTCTAACATAAACTAGCTCGTAATTTACTTAATGAAAATATTGATATTTAAAAAAATTGTAAAAAATCAGCCATTTGACTTAAATAAGTGTTTTTACCATATAATTTTTTCAAAAAATTAGATTTGCAAATTGGCTATATTGAATATTTTGAAAAAAATTTTTATCAATTTTTAAGTTTTTATTTTCAGTATTAAAAAATGTATTCTAAAAATGTAGCGCAAGTGTCTATGAATTATATTTAAAAGATATTTTTAAAAAATATTGATTAGAACAAAAGTTAATTCATTTGTCTGACGTCAGATCTCTGTGGTACACCCTGTATATTTAACGTTTATTTTTGTACAGTTAGCATATTATTATATATTATATTCAGGAGAACGTAAAATAAAAGTATTGATTGGTCGACATGATCACATTATTATTCATTTAAAGATGAATCTGTTCTCTCTGTATTATACCCTAATGTCAAAAAGTTGTACTTGAGTACCTTCCTATAAACATGATATGATGTTATATGTATGGGAATCAAATATAATTATTACAAAATATACTATATTATACTATAATATAGTTTATTTAATTAGACGTTTATGCCGTTTTAAGGACTGTTTTACGAAAAAATAAATAGGCTTTAATAACTCTTGAGTTATTCTAGTTATCTTAATACGGTTATTACTTATTACGTTTGTCAATTGATGAGAAAAAAAAATAAAAAACAGTATTTCACATATGGTTCAATGTTTAGTCATGTGAAAACTATGCATAACCGGATGTTTTTAATAGACACTTTTGGTTACGAATTTCCACACACAACTAAATCGATATAGTTATTACAAATATCATCATATGATAAATATACATATCTGTGAACATGTTTTTTAATTTGATGAGACTATGACTGGCCATATAGAAAAAACACTCTCATTTTTAAAACAGTCTTAGTAAGTCAACCATAAATATTTTCATATCATCTATCAACTGAACCTTTCCACAATTTTCCTCAAGTTTACTGGGACATATAGTGTTTGAAGGACTGTAGTCTTTACATTAAACAAACATTATACGACAGGACGATGGTAAATAGAATAAAAAAAGATTCAACCAAATGGTTTTAGACATATACGTTGGAACTTGGAATATCATATCCTGTGGCTGTATTCGTACATCGATGGCCTAGAAACAAACAATTTGTACACCTCAAATTTGTTTAGTAAACCCATAAAATATTCCACCACAATGTTATGAAACATAATCAAGGTTTTTAAATTATATTATTTATTCATTCAATTTTAATGATAAAAAGAGAAGTTGCATAAATTACAGTAAATTAGAAGTATGTCATAAATGATATAATATTATACTGTTATTTTATTTTGTATAATATAGTACATAAACATTTATATTCTAACAGTTAATAATTAAATGGTTAAGGTTGGTATGCCTATCAAAGTAGTAATAAAATTGTTCTATTTCATCACAAAAGTCCTATTATCGATTTACAGTAAATCAGCATTTTTTAATTCAAGTTTTTTTTTTTATTAATCTTAAAATTTACATAAATAAATTTCCATTTCGCCCATACAGGCCAACTAGCGTTACATTTTTAGTAAAATACAATTATATAATAATAAATAT